>NC_082717.1:98958159-99277462 GCF_030144855.1 Hypanus sabinus | reverse complement strand
TCAGTCTCACTCCTACATGTCCATTTGTCACCAACATTGATTCGGCCAGCCATAGTGGTGTTGTCAGCAACCTTAAATATGGTATTGGAGCTGTACTTAGCTACACAATCAGAGCTATAAAGTGAGTAGAGCAGGGCTCTAAGCACACAGACTTGTGGTGCACCTGTGCTGATTGTGGAAGAGCTGTTGCTTCCAATCCAAACTGACTGGGATCTGCAAGTGAGAAAATAGAGGATCCAGTTGCATAAGGAGGTATCAAGGTCTATGTATTGGAGATTAGTGATTAATTTTGAGGGGTGTTCACCTTTACAAAGACCAAACATTGTGCTGTGTAATACAGGCTGAGTAGCCCTTATCTGAAATTCCAAAATCCAAAAAGCTCCAAAATCCGAATTGTCTTTAATGACGTCACAAATGGAAAATTCCATAGACAGTTCTCACGTATGTAATGAATAGAAGTTACTGAGAAATAGAAAAACACTGCTGAAGCAGAAAAATAAAGATCTCAACCATGTATTGTCAGCGTTGGAGTGAACATACGCCACTTATCAGTTTGCCGACCATGAAACAAGCAAAGATCTATCACGACAAACTTAAAATTGAAGGTCATTGTGAATATTCAGTAGGCTGGTTGCAGAAGTTTTAGAAAAAGCAGTGTATTAA
Organism: Hypanus sabinus; assembly: GCF_030144855.1. Lineage (NCBI taxonomy): Eukaryota > Metazoa > Chordata > Chondrichthyes > Myliobatiformes > Dasyatidae > Hypanus > Hypanus sabinus. Next base: position 99,276,799 of record NC_082717.1, on the reverse strand, counting down.
ATTTGTAATGCATCTGCTGACAGGAAAATCTAGCACAAGAACAAGTCTATGATGTTGATTGTTTTTATCCCTTGCATTAAACCAGAAAAAAAAGTAAAATACAAATACAGTGTACTGTAACCTTTTACTCAAAACGCAGCGTGGTAAGTGGAGACTGAAAGTCTGCTGTTGTGTTGTTGTTAACAGCTGACTCAGGTGTTCTCCCAATGCTGCTTGTGCTACTTTTGTTACCCTACATACATTATATTTTCATTTTATTAATGGTATTGAATAACTCTTACTGTTAAGTACATGTGTGTAATGAACAAGATAAGTACTGCTTATCGGTAGCACATAAAGTCGGAAATGATGGCAAGTCCAAGCTATCTCATTATATATTCCAAAATCCAAAAGGAAATCAAACATCCAGAACACTTCCAGCCCCAAGCACTTTGGATAAGGGCTATTCAGATTGTATTTGAAAATATCATTCTTCATTTTTCTGCTCATTCTGCCATTGAACTGTAATCGGGAGCTCCCCAGGTTTCCCATCCGACTGGAGGGCAACAGAATGGCGGGGTTGAAGGTATTGGTAACGGTAGATGGACAGAGTGAGGAGGTGGCAATGTCTGACAACTAAATGGCCTCAGTCATAAGAGAGTATGAGAAGCTTTGTACCTTAACAACCTCTGTACAAGGATACCACAGGAGATGTGAAAACATTATCTGTTTTAGGACCACAAAAGAACAGATTATAGAATATAATCCTACTTATAAAAGTAAGTGAAATCATTGTAAATTCTGAGGCTCTTCTTTTCTCACTGAAGACCATTCACACTGCGACAGTGGTGTTGTCTAATGCAGGAGACAACAGGCAACCGAGTGCTCCTAGACCAGGGCTGGGCAAACGTTTTGACTTGTGGGCCACAAAGGGTTCTAAAATTTGACAGGGGGCCGGACCAGGAGCAGATGGACGGAGTGCTTTGGGAATACACCTCATAAGAGAAAATAAAATATCATGGGATATGTAGAAAACATGTGCTTTAATTTCAATTGAAAATGAACAAATGCATTAGAACAAAATATCTGTCTTTGAAGTCCCATGGTATTTAGCTATTTATTGAAATGACTTTTTAAACACTGAAAATTAAATTAATAAAATACAGCTTTTTTAATAGTAACAGTTATTATTTTAAAGCACTGAAAATTCTGTTATCCTTCAAGATATTATCATCATCACTCTCCTCCTGACTGTCTTTATTTCAAAAACGGTAGGAGATGCAGGTCTACTTGTCCTGCTCCTTCTTATTCAATTGTCCCCTGTGCCAAAACTCAACAAGGACCAGCACAAAGACAGAACAGTGAAAGCGCGCCAGTATGTGGAGCGCGTTATTTGATCTGGAGCGCATTTTTTATTTTGGGAACGTACGTGCACCTGCGCACTACTCAAGTCCATCACTTAACAGAAATGACATGTAACATGTAAGGCTTATTGAAAAAAATATTTTCAAATGCATTTTTTACATAACACAACGAAGAAACTTATTTTTAATTTTAGTGGGAACAGTGTTGTTGGTCTCCCTTTTTAGCCAGCGCATCAAAGTCTGGATTTAGTTTTGTTGTGGCGATTCTCAGGATGGATCTGAGGTGTTGGTCAGTTAACTTGGATCTGTGGCTGGCTTTGTTGATGTTCATGACGCTGAATGCCTGTTCACACAAATAGGTCGAGCCGAACAAAGAGTAAAGCGCAAATGTGGAGTAATACGCTGCACCTCAACAAAGGTCAATGTGTAGCGGTGTGCTACATGCAGCGCTAAAATTACGACACGGAGTCGGTAACTGCAGTCGAAGAAAAAAACTTTATTCGAAATCCCCAGCCTCACTTTTAAGCCTCCCTCAACCTGCCCCCTGTGGCGCAAAGGCTCCAAAGCTCTGTGCTCGCAAATCCCCGCAGGCTATCTCCCTTAGCCGTAACGCTGGCTAATTGTGAGCCGGTTCGGATATGCCAGGAAATGGGTCGCCACAAATGTATATAGAGTGCGTCATCTATTGGGAAAACGCCAGAATTGCGGGGTAAAAACGTTAACGAGGTTTATTAATATAATTTCATCAAGTTCTGCGGGCCGGATTAAAAAGCTTAACGGGCCGCATATGGCCCGCAGGCCGTAGTTTGCCCATGCCTGTCCTAGACCTATGATTGCTGTGTTTCTATGCCTCAGTTATCCAGAGGAGGAAAGTTCCACTGGAGTCACAAGTAGAAGATTGAGCATTGGAGCCTACAGTGAGGATGAAGATGAAAAACGTGAATACTCAGAAGTGTAGAGAATGGGCAAATCTCCCGTTGTGCTGTGCACACAGGTGGTAGGCTGGTCATGTCCCTGCGACATTATGACAAGTACATTCAGAAAAAAAAACTGAGATAAATATCCAGAATAATGCAGATGCCAGCAACCTGAAATGAAAACTTTAAAATGCTGCAAATTCTCAACAGTCAGGTTGCATCTGTGGGGAGAGAAAGGATAATCGATTTGCTATGTTACTTTTTCCCTCCTTCCTTAAAGTTCGAAGTAAATTTATTTTCAAAATATGTATGTGTCACGATATACTACTGAGATTTTTTTTGCAGTCATTCACAGTAGAACAAAGATCAATGAAAAACTACAAAGACTGACAATGTATAAAATATGACAAACTGTACAAATACAAGCAAAGATAATAATAATAATAATAAATAAATAAATAAATAAATAAATAATATATAATACTGAGAACATGAATTGTAGAGTCCTTGAAAGTGAGCCCATAGGTTGTGGATTCAGTTCAATGTTGAGGTGAATGAAGATATCCACGCTAGTTCAGGAGCCTGATGATTGAAGGGTGATAACTGTTCCTGAATCTGGTGGTACTCCTTGTCCCTGTTTTTGCAGTACTCTCTCTTGATTTTTTGGTGGAAGTTCTTTCTGAACAATATTGAGTTGTGAAAGTCATTGTGTTTGTCTATGGGCTGCCAAAACACTGGACTATCAGGAGTCCATCAGGGCTGTGAGAAATTAAAATGGCTGCATGCAGAAGTATCAGCATATACCTATGTTGCTCTCTGTAATATTTATAAAGGAGGTTATCACACCTAGTGGGCGAGGTGGTTGCTTATTTTCTGAAAAAGGCCCACACTTGCTTGTTAGCGTACAAAGTTATTTTTATACTGTACCTCTCATTTTTGCTTCACTTATGTTAAGTTGTCTGGAATTTTTCGCAGGGTTCTGTTGATGTCCCACTGTAACATCAGAGGGAGATCTGGCAGCAACTGCAGAAAGACGACGAATGTGGTCAATGTTTGGTAGTCCGTTCACTTTTATGTCAACTCTGGCACTCTGCATTCAGGTAGTTTCCATTCAAACCGCATTCTTCTGTCTTTAAAAGAACAAACCATTTGGTTTACTAAACAGGAATTCTGAAGTAGCCTGTGGAATTCAGTAAGTACCGCTTTAACAAGGATGTAAAAAGCTGTATTTGCTTGGTATTTTATAGAGTCTTCAGTAGAAAGTTAGCAGACCCAACCCAGCAGAACTCTTGTCAATCTCTTAAAGCAGACTTTTGCTAAAATTACAGTGGGTGCTAGGGACCTCACACAAAGTTTCCTTGGGACCAGTCACCTCCCAGCACCCTGTACTGCAAAAGGGGTCAGAATGCCACCATTGCCTGAATTCTTTATGGGAACTCCAACATAGTTTGGCCCACATTAGAATGCCTCTTAGCTTATACATGGCATAATATTAAACGTTGTCCACGTCCATGTGGCATCTCCATGCACCCACACATGGAAACCTTTCCCCTTGCTCTTGAGAAAGAAAATATAATGTAACTGAGTTCATATCTGTTTGAGCATCCAGATCAGAAAGAGTCCAGCAGAGACGTCGACAAACTACCATCCATGAAATGGCCTGATGCAGGGTTTCAACCCAAAACATTGACAAATCCTTTCCCCCGTAGATACTCCGCCAACCCTGAGTTCTTCAACTATTTCGATGGCTGCTCAAGCCTCCAGCACCTGCAGTCCCCTGTGTTTCTGGTCAGAGGTGGGACACCTTTGCACTGCTCCATTAGAGTTCAGAAGAGTAATCACAACGAGGAGAGTCAAAGCAACAAGAATACAGTCGCAATCTGCATGATCATGGTTTTTGAAGCCCTCTTCTGTCATAGTTTTCCCCCTCGGGCTAATCAACATGAACAAAGCACTAATTACGATTGCCGGAAAAGTTCAGTGCTTCTCTCAAACTAAAATGCCACTGCTTTCAATACTATTAGTCAGTTTGTTATTAGGACAGCAGTAATACCAGCAACTATTTTATATGTTACACCAATCCTTCCAACAGAACTAGGTCAAAGTGTAAATAGATCTTTCTTTCAGTCATTTACATAATACAAATCAGATCGGAATAGCTGACTATGGAAGCTTTGTGACTGGCTATCAAGTCTATCCATACTATCCTTTAACCGTAACATACTTACAGATACTGATGGCAATGTTTCAGTGGTAAACCCAACAGTCTTCCTCAGGCACAAGTTAGTCAAATGACAAGCCCCCTAGAGGCACCTCCTTATATACCCTCTGGTGTAATCTGAACAATTTTGGACCTTGTATTTAAAAAAGATGTTCTGATATCAGAGAGGGTCCAGCGGAGGCTTATGTGAATGGTCTTGTGAATAAAAGGGTTGATAATGAAGATTATAAATGAGTAATAAGAAGAATGTGAGTATGAGGAATAAATGAATATGAGGAGTGTTTCTTGGCTCTGCACCTGTGCTCGCTGGAGTTTAGGAGAATAAAGAGCGATCTCATTGAAACCTACTGTATATTTGATCCAAGATGGCGGCATGACGCAGCTTGCAGTGGCCACTCTGGAGCTGATTGTCTGTTATTTGTGAAATGGGGTGCCATGCGCAATCATAATCAATTGAAAACAGACATGGGAGCACGGAAGAACATCGGGAAATTCCAGGAAGACCTTCTTCGTTGCTGCTGCTGCTGCTATGAGGTCTGGGACTCTGCTGGGAAGAACAGGCCCACAGTCCTCGGGATCGCGTTGCCAATGGCCGTTGGCAGGGTCGTCTTAATACGCTTGGCAGAGGATGGTGCTCGGAGAAGCTGTGCCGGAGGGGATGGTCGTCGGCTCGGAGGTTTGACGGACTCAGGTCGCTTTCGGTGTGTGCTGCGTCTGCGAGGCTGAGTCGGGCGGCACCGTGGAAGACCATAGCGGGGGTATTCCCTTCTGCCGCCGGCATGGGATGGCCAGTCTGTCGGGATCCTGGGAACTTGTGGAAACTGTGGTGATTTCTTTTGAACTTACAGTCCTTTAACATCTTGGACTATTTTTATTGTGCCCATAGTCTGTTTTTTTTTAATCAATTATGCTATTGTTTGCACTGTTGTAACTATATTTGTTGTAATTATGCGGTTTTGTGCAGGTCTTGTAGCTTTAGTTTTTGGTCTTGTTTTTGTCTGGTGGATTTGGAGCTCCTTTCCGGGGAATGTGCTAAGACAGTAGCGTGATATTAATACACAGCAGCCTCTTCGGACTCTGGATTGGGGATTGCCAAACGTTACGTGGATTTTCTGGTGTAATCTGTTTTGTCATGTGCTTTTGTGATATCATTCTGGAGGAACGTTGTCTCATTTTTTAACTGCTTTGCATTTGTGGTTTCTAAATGACAATAAACTGAATCTGAATCTGAATCTGAAACTGAATATTGAAAGGCCCAGGTAGAGGATGTTCCCTATATGGGATAGTCCAGGACCAGCCTCAGAATAAAAGGATTTTCCTTTAGAAAAGTGATGAGGAGCATATTTAATATCATTGGGCATTGGGTATATTTAAAGTGGAGGTTTATAGGTACTTAATTAGTAAAGGTGTCAAGGTTTAGGAGGAGAGGGTAGGAGAATGGGGTTGAGAAGGAAAATAAATCAGCCATGTTCAAATGGCAGAGCAATATCGATGCCCTAATTCTGCTCTCTGATCCTATGCTTTATGGTCTTATTCAAAAATGATAGGCCTCAATAATTAACCATGTTATTTTGATCCAAGGCATTGATTTTTGACATGATAGAATGCTGTTTGCTTTTTATTGAGGTTTCAGAATGTCAGACATTTAGTAGCCATCCCTAATTGCTATGGAGAGGTTGGCGGTGATCCATTCCTTAGATGTGGCAGTCCTTCTGGTTGAGGTACCCATGATATGCTGTCCACCAACACGTCACCAGGGCCACTAGGGGAACAAAGAGACCTGACAATGTTTATATAAATAAATATGGTGCTTATAAAGTCATCCCATGTCCTCATCTTGACCTCTTGGATGACATCTCCATAATGTTAATGCCAGCATACTGGCCACTGCAGAAAATGGAGAAAGCAGTCTAGTGAACCGTTACTGTATGGCTCAATCTCCGTGCTTCAGGAACAGACCAACTGGCAGGTGTTCAGGGAGGCCGCCACAAACAGAGTAGACACAGACCTTGAGGAATATACCTCATCTGTCACCAGCTACATCAGTAAGTGTGTAGGTGACCTTGGTCACCTCACAGCCCAACCACAAGCCCTGGCTGAATACCGAGATGCATTCCCTACAAAACTATCTGGGATTTCACCTTCAAATCCAATGACAGAACAGCCATCAGAGCTGCCAGGAGAATTCCAGTTTAGAAATCAAAAGGGCAAAGATTGCCTACTCATAAAAAAATTCAGGAACACCTGCCTGGTAACAATCCCCAGTGTAAGTAGCTGGGCATCAAGGCCTTTACTGACTAAACAGGGAAACACATTGCTGACTCTCTGACGCTCTGAACGACCTTTATGCATGAAACACAATGCCAGCCACGAAAGCTACCCCCTCCCAAGGGAGCAGCCACTATCTGTAACAGCAGCAGACGTGAGAGTCAACCCCTATAAGGTGGCAGGCCAGACAAAAATCCCAGACCCAGTACCTAAGGAGTGTGCACACCAGCTTACTGATGTCTTCCCGGGCATCTTCAATACCTCACTCATCCAAAGCAGCACACACAAAATGCTGGGGGAGCTCAGCTAGTCAGGCAGCACCTGTGGAAATGATTGAACACGACTTCAGAACTAGAAATGAAGGGAGAAGATGCCAGAATAAAAAGGCGGAGGGAGGGGGAGGAGACTAGCTGGAAGGTGATGGGTGAAGCCTGGTGGGTGGGAAAGGTAAGGGGCTGGAGAGGAGATCGGACTATGGGAGAAAGGGAGAACAGAGAGCATGCAGGGGAGGGTAATAAAGTGGTAAGAAGCCAGAGTAGGAAATAGAAGAAGAGCAGAAGGGGAGGGATTTTTTTTACTGCAAGGAGAAATCAATATTCATGCCTCAGATTGGAGGCTACCCAGACAGAGTATAAGGCGTTGCTCTTTCACCCTGAGGGTGACCTCATTGTGGCACAGGAGTCGGCCATGGAGCGACATGTCGAAATGGGAATGTGAAGCGAAAGTTGAAGGTTCGGCCATCAGGAAGTTCTGCTTTTGGTGTATGGAGCAGAGATGCTCAACGAAGTGGTTCCCCCCAATTTACGATGGGTCTCACCAATACAGTGGAGGCCACATCAGGAGCACCGGACACAATAGATGACACCAGCAGACTCAGAGGTGAAATGTTGGAAGGACTGTTTGGGGCCCTGAATGGAGGTGAATGGGCAGGCGTTGTACTTCATACCACCAAAGGTTGCGGAACTGACTTCGAGAGTTGGGAAGTTAGGATGGCAGAGTTAACTAATCAACTAACGGGTAGTTATTGTATTGCTGTTGGTACAAATTGGCAGCTAAATTTCTGAAATCACAACTAAGCCAGTCACATGTACTGAGGTACTATGTTCTGCACATCATCCATACTGATAATTTCATCACATCAGTGCATTGAGGTCGTACAAGGGAAAGCAATAATGGAATGCAGAATAAAGTTTTAGTTACAGAGAAGGTGCAGTACAGGCAGACGGTCAGGTGCAAAGCCATGGCAGAGTAGTTTGTGAGGTCAGGAGTCCATTTTATTCTCCTAGACAGCCATACAATAGTCTCACAAAAATAGACTCATACAATAGTGGGATACATGCTGTCCTTGAGCCTGGTGGTACGTGCTTTCAGGCTTTTGTATCTTCTGCCTGATGGTGGGGGGGGTGGGGTGGGTAAGAGAGAATGCCTAGGGTGGGTGGGTGGGATCTTTGATTATGCTGGCTATTTACAGAGGCAGTGAGAAGTGTAGACAGAATCCAAAGAAGGGAAGCTGGTTTTTGTGATGTGCTGTGTTGGGTCCACAACTCCGTGGTTTCTTGAATTCTTTCTCTCAGGTTTTTCTCGGCTAACTTTAGGTTTTGCATTTGTCCATTTCGTGAGGGAAATGCTTAAATGTTTTGGAAGAAGTGTGTTGCTCCTTTTTACAGTTGGCTTCTTTCCACGAGAAACACAGAAAAATCCTCGGTACAGACAAACAATGAGAGAACTGTTTGTTCCCTGTGGACGGAAAGTTGCAAGCTGTGATCAGAGGTCTTCAGCTTTAGCCTGGCAGGAGTGGGTTGATAGTAGTTATAGACTTGACAGTTACTGGCGGAGACCTGCAAAGGCAGACATGTACCTGCGCAGGAAATTCTCTCCTGTCCTATGGCAAGAAGCTAGCTTGTGGCCTCCTTTGTAAATTAAAGTTGCATTACCAACTGTTTTTACTTACTCATTTATGGGAATCAGGACATCACTAGCAAATCCATCCTTTACTGCTGACCCCTAATATTTATTTGTCTAATTATGTATGTATGTATTTATTTAATTGCTTACATCCAAGGGAGGAAAAAACTTTATGTTGCATCTCCATCACAATGTACAAGCAATGAAGAAGGGAAATGTGGGAGGATATTGCCCAAACATTAAAATTGTGTACATAACTGTTTTGTATACATGTAGATACAGTCAGATCAATGTACAGTCAGATACACACGTATTGATAAATCCGATGGCCTGGTGAAAGAAGCTATCCCGGAGCCTATTAGTCCAGGCCTTAATGCTGTGGTACCATTTGCCAGACGGAGGCAGCTGAAAGTTTGTGGTTGGGGTGACCGGAGTCCCTGATGATCTTCCGGGCCCTTTTTACGCACTTGCTGCTGTAAATGTCCTGAATAGAGGAATGACCACAGATGTGCTGGGCTGTCTGCACCACTCTCTGCAGTGCCCTGCGATCGAGGGTAGTACCATTCTCTTACCAGGTGATGACACAGCCAGTGAAGATGCTCTTGAGGGTGCCCCTGTGGAAAGCCCTGAGGATTTGGAGACCCATGCTGAACTTCTTTATCTGTCTGAGGTGAAATAGGTGCGGTTGTCCTTTTTTCACCACACAGCTGGTATGTACAGTTCAGGTGCAATCCTCAGAACTTGAAACTACTCACCCTCTCATTGATGTCAATGGCCCATGAAGAGAGTGGCTTGGTGGGCCATTTCAGAGCTTCAACGACATCAGTGGGTCTTAAGTCACATTGAGGACAGATAGTCAGAGTGGCAGATTTCTTCTCCAGGATTAGGTTGAGAGAATTTGGCCTTATTTCCTTGGAGCGACGGAGGATGAGAGATGACCTGATAGAGGTGTATAAGATGATGAGACACATTGATCATGTGGATAGTCAGAGGCTTTTTCCCAGGGCTGAAATGGCTAACACGCGAGGGCATAGTTTTAAGGTGCTTGGAAGTAGGTGCTGGAGAGATGTCAGGGATAAGTTTTTTACGCAGAGAGTGGTGAGTGCATGGAATGGGCTGCCAGTGACAGTGGTGAGGGCGGATATGATAGGGTCTTTTAAGAGACTCCTGGATAGGTACATGGAGCTTAGAAAAATAGAGGGCTATGGGTAACCCTAGGTCATTTCTAAAATAAGTGCATGTTTGGCACGGCATTGTGGGCCGAAGGGCCTGTATTGTGGTGTAGGTTTTCTATGTTTCTAAGGATATTAGTAAACCAGAGGAGATGTTAAAGCAATCCAGTAAATTTGCTGTCATTATTGTTGCTGACTACGCTTAGTAGCCACTTCCTGCACCTAATAAATCAGCCACTGATTGTATGTTTGTAGCCTTCTACTGCTGTAGCCCAGTCATTTCAAAGTTCAATGTATTGGGTATTGTGCAGAAATGCTGTTCTGCACTGTTGTAACACATGGTTATCTGAGTTACTGTCAAATTCCTGTCAGCTTGAACCTGTCTGGCCATTCTCCTGACTCTCCCATTAACAAGGCATTCACTCAGTGTACGGCTGCTCACTGGATTTTTTTTGTTTTTCACACAATTCTCTGTAAACTCTAGTGACTTATATGTGTGAAAATCCCAGGAGATCAGCAGTTTCTGAAATACTCAAACCACCCCATCTGACACCAACAATTATTCCATTAGATCACATTTCTTCCCCATTCTGATGAATGATCTGAACATCTTGACCATGCCTGCATGTTTTTTTTTGGATTGAAATGCTGCCACATGACTGGCTGACTAGAAATTTGCATTAATGAGCAAGTGTACAGAAGTATCTAATAAAGTGGTGACTGAGTGTAGGTGTTAAATTTCCAGATTATTTACTGCCGAGGTGGGATCTGAACTCCTAGTCTAATAGCTTCATTCCTAGTCCCCTATCTGTGCACCAGCAAGTAATGACCAACCACACTTGTCCCCTGATCCATGAATTCCTTCCTCAGAAGAAATTACACATCAGAACCCTGATTCTCACACCTGTAAAGAAAGGTGGTCATTGTACACAAGATCCAGCTTTGAAGAACTTGCTTTGTCTAATTAAGGGAGCATACATTAGAATTTGAATGGGACAGAAACCTTAAGAGTAAAGCATGCCACAGATGATTTGCATGAGCCGACCTGATGTGACTTTGAGCCAGGTCAAGTCAAGCCGAGTCTATTGTCATGAGTACAATAAACAACTTGCTTGCTGCAGCACAGAGGGCATGTACACATAGTGGCCACTTTATTAGGTACACCTAATAAAATGGTGGCTGTTGAGTGTATGTTTGTGGTCTTCTGCTATTGTAACCCATCCCCTTCGAGCTTTGATGTGTTGTGCAATCAGAAATGCTCCTGCACACCACTGTTGTGACATGTGGTTATTTGAGTTACTGTTGCCTTCTTGTCAGCTTGAAGCAATCTAGCCATTCTCCTCTCACCTCTCTCATTAACAAGGCGTTTTCCCAGCAGATCTGCTGCTCATTAGATGCTTTTTTTGTTTTTTGCACCATTCCCTGTATATTCCAGAGACTGCTCTGCACAGTAGTTCATCTGTCGTCTGAACCCTCAGTGCTTAGGTGGCACATGGGGCCATGCACAGTAGCACAACACTATTATAGCTCAGGGCATCGGAAGTTCGATCCCAGTGTCTTCTGTAAGGAACCTGTATGTCCTCTCCGTGGAATGTGTGGCTTTTCCCCAGGTGCCCCGGTTTTCTCCCACCGTCCAAACGCATATCAGGTAGGTTAATTGTCATTGTAAATTGTCCTGTGAATCAGTTGGGTTTAAATCAGGGTTGGCAGGATTTACTGGGGTGGTGTGGCTTGAAGGACCAGAAAGCCTACTCTTCGTGTATCTCCAAATACAATAAAATAAAATCCCAGGAGATCAGCAGTTTCTGAGTTACTCAAACCACCCTGTCTGGCACCAACAATCATTGTACAGCCTCATTTCTTCCCCATTCTGAGGTTTGGTCTGAAAAACAACCAAACCACTTGGCCATGTCTGCATGGTTTTATGAATTGAGAATCTGCCAAATGATTGGCTGATTAGATACACGTATCTACAATAAAGAGCAGGGTGTTCAGGTGAACCTAATATTGTGGACCCTGAGTGTAAATCAGACAGAAATAATACAAGACAACGAAAAGGAATGAAAGACAATGTACCCTTATATATAAGCAGTCTAAATCTGGTTTCACCTCCACACATGCTACCTAACTTGCCAAGTTTCTCCAACATTTTGTTTTTACTTTGCTCCAGATTACAGAATTTGCATTCTCAAGTGTCTCCATTCTAAATCTGTTATTGTATTCCTCACTGAATTTCCCCAGTCTGCTCCTTATTGAAAAAATACTACTTCACTCTCTGCTACTTTCCAGTAACCTCATTCCTTTGTACATCTTATTTTTCTTTTCTTATTCAGTGTGCTGATGCCTATCCTCTCAAAAATTTATTTTGTATCTAATGAAAAATGATCTATCGGAAACATGAGCTGTATCTTTTTTTCCCTCCATTGATACTGAGGATCTCCAGCTTTTTCTGTTTTGAATCCCTCCAACTACATGAAAAAACCTGCCCAAGGAGACCCTGGGACCTTGATCCCAGTCCTACCGAGATGTCAACTATCCTTTTAAAGTAGGTGCACCTCTCTCAGAACCAGTCCCACTGTCTTCCAAGAGTAAAGTCTTCTCACCTGCGGATTGCGGAAAAAAATACATACACTGTACACTGCACATGCACACACAAACACACACGCGTGCATTCAAACAATGTATAGAATTACAGTCAAGTGGGTGAAGTGATAATTGTTCACCACAATTGCACTTTGTCGCATCATTTCCTTATCATGGATTCACAGTGGTGATTTGCCAGATGCGCCATCCCCAATATTGTTTGTAGTATTGGATGGGAGGAGGGTAGTCATGGATATAACCCTGCCCAATTCCCTCATGATAGTAACTTGAGTTCAAAGTGAATTTATTATCACCCAAAGATTCATTTTCTTGCAGGCATTAAGACAAATAAATATGATAAAATCTGTGAAAAACTACACACAAAGACTGACAACTAATGTGCAAAAGAAGTCAAATTGTGTAAATGCAAAAAAAATAACAATAATATATAAATAAATAGATCAATAGATAGAACTGAGGGCATGAGTTGCAGAGTTTGTGAAAATGAGTCCATAGGTTGTGAAATCAGTTCAGTGTTGAAGAGGTGAAGTTATCCACATTGGTACAGGAGCCTAATGGTTGAAGGCTAATAACTGTTCCTGAACCAGGTAGTGTGGGACCTAAGGCTCCTGTACCTCTTGCCCAATGGAACAGCAAGAATTTATGCCTCAGTGTTCTCCTTGACTTTAATTATAGCAATGGTGATGAAGAAGCCCTCTACCACTCCATCCTATGTGATTTTGACCAACATTAAGTCATGCTTTCACCAAGCACTTATCTTCAAATGTAGTAACTTGGATTATGGCTATTCAGTGAAAGAGGATTCTTAAATTTGCGGCCAGTGTTTTAAATTGCTAGAGTTAGAAACTCCTACAACCACCAAAGAAACCAGGACTCAGTGGTTTGGAGCCAACTGACCACACACTCCTGCAGGTAAGTCTGAAGGCAACTGTGCAGCAGAATACAGCATTGAGGCGGTTCTCCCATGCAGGCGAAGACTGCCAATCGTCTGTAGTGAGTGAAAGGTGACAATGGACTAGTCACGTTCAATCCTAAATCGTATTTCAAAAGTATACAGTAAAGAATGATACAATTATTTAAAATGTATAATATGAATTAAACTAAACTTTTCCTATCCAGATGATGAGGGTCAGCTGCACCAGGGCTGTGACCCACAAAGTGGCTCTAGCCAACAGATTCCTCCAGACATCTAGCGGAAGGGAAGAAGGTGTCATCGCAGTACATGGCTTCAGCACAGTGTTGTTCCAGTCAGGTGTAGGAAAGAAGCAGGCGATTTAAAAAAAAGCTACAGATGCTTGATGCACCATCAATAACTCGCGGAGACGTGAGGCGAGATATAGGCTTTTATTGGCTGGAAGAAAGAACAAGCAGCAAGTGACCACCACACAACATCACAACATCCTGGAGACTGAGGAAGGGGCTGTGCCTCCAATCATCTTTATACCAGGGTCCGTGGGAGGAGCCACAGGAGCAGTCAGTGGGGGGGGGGGGGGGCGTGTCCAGACAGGTATATGTAGTTCACCATCAATCACCTTTATACCGGGGTCCGTGGGAGGAGCCACAGGAGCAGTCAGCGGGGGGGGGGGGGGGCGTGTCCAGACAGGTATATGTAGTTCTCCACAATGCTGAAAATTTAAAATAAAAACAGGAAAAACTGGAAATACTCAGCAGGTCAGTTGGCATCTGTGGAAAGAAACAAAGCCAATGTTTGTGGTTGAATAACCTTTCTAGCATCATCTGGTTTTATAAAAGGGAAACACATAGCATCCACTTTGTCTGATGACTCTGAGCTTGTACTCAATGCAGTTAAGAAGAATGAGGAGGATCTCATTGATAATTGAAAAGCTTAGATAAAATAGACATGGAGAGGGTATTTCCTATAGTGCAGGAGTCTAGGATTGGAGGGCACAGCCTCAGATTAGAGGGTTGTCCATTTAGAACAGAGTTGAGGGGGATCTTATTGAGCTGAGGGTTGGGGGTTATTGCATTGGTGAAATTCATTGCCACAGACAGCTAAGTCATTGAGTATTGAGTATATTTAAAGCAGAGGCTGACAGTCCTTGGACATAAAAAGTTATGGGGAGAAGGCAGAAAAATGAAATTGGGAGGGATAAAAACAACAGCCATGATGGAATGGCAGAGCAGAATCGATGGGCTGAATGGCCTAATTCTGCTCGTATGTCTTATGGTCTCAGGCAGGGAAAATATCAGGCTAAAAAAAGAAGGGAAAAATGAAACTTATTTTGGGAATACAGAGGAGATAAAACCATTTCCTGAACTGGTGAGTAGAACAATGTAACAGCTGACTGTTGAATACAGTCAGATGTGGAAATTACTGTCAGGCTACATTTGATGTTGTTAGGTTTCAAGCTTGAATCACACTTCAAGGTTCAATTGCTACTTGTGATATGGACATTGCAGATACATGCATTTCACGTAACACAGAATTATTTTACATTTAAGATGCCTCACAAATTGATTAATTTCCTCCAGGAGCTGATGCTAGAGTAATAAATACAACTTAACAGAATATTTTCCTCTACAATGCTTAAACAAATTACATTGTTTTGTGGGAAGCATAAAAGAAAACAATTAGAGTGCTGGATCTGACGTGAGGACAGGTTGCCAACAGAAAGCTGAAACAACAGCAAGCTGCTGTGTTGATCACTTTATTTTTCAAGCAATGAGATGAAATTGCTTTAATGCTTAGCCAAGATGCCAAACAATTTAAATGGCTCTGACAAAGCAACCATACTAATCAAAAATACGTTCACGCGACCCTCTCTGTATCAGGATTTTCCAGTGTTGCTGAAGTTTCTGTCTGCTTTACCTTTTACCACAGCCAAGAAGCAGGTACTGTAACAATGAATCTTCACAGTGTAGTTAGAGGTGGCAATGGCATTTTGCTAAATTCTTGCAGAAATTAGCAATTAGGTCCAATTTTTTTTGGGCAGGTGCAGTCTAAACCCATTGAAGATTTTTTTGCATACCAGTGAGGAGTTGAATTAAGACCTGTAAGAGTCAGCAATAAAATCAGATTGGAGGAAAACCCAGCCGATCTTGAAATGACAGTTCACAGATCGGGCTGTTTAGGTCCATTCTTCCAATAGAATCCCCACACTGTTGTATTTAAAGGTTTTTCTATTTACATATATCAACTTTCGTTTTAGCAAATTCCTTCATGCCAAACTTGAATGAATGCTGCCATGATCTTAAGTGCAATCATTCCCACTTTACCTCTGGAGTTCAGCTGTTGGGTCCATCTTTCCTGGATGGCACCCTGACTCAGCTGGAAAAGCTGCGGCCTCATCTTGTCAGAGACCCTGGCCTTGGGTCCTATCTGTGTGGAGTTTGCATGCTGTCATGGTGACTGTGCGGATTTCCTCCAGGTGCTCTGGCTTTCTGCCACATGTCAAAACACAGGGGTCAGTCAGTCAGTTTGTCACTGTAACTTGCCCCTAGTATAAGTACATGGTAAAAACTAGAAAATAAAATTGATGGGACAATGAAAATAGTTTAAAGGGGAAAAAAGTATTTGGCAATGGGATTTCTCTATGAACAAACATTGACTATTAGTCTGAAATGGATACCTGTATTGTAGGGAAATATGGAAACATCCCAGGGGTTGGACGAAAATTGCTGGAGACTGGGCTCTGTAATGCTGAACATCTCAGGTGGAAGCCACAAAGGATCATCCACTTGAACCTCCAGTAGAATATGATTGAACATTCTTCAAACCTGCTTTTAGCACTCACATTTTGGGCCCCACCATTGTTGAGGATGGGGTTATTCTAGGAGCCCCTTCCTCCCAGAAACCATTCAATTGTCCATCATCATTCATTGCTCACGTGTCAGGTGTCAGGACTGCAGAGATTTGATTGTCAGATCGCTCTGCTTGGACTTTAGCATTCAGGTTTTTTTGTTTTGTGTTCTCATAGAGCTACATTGCAACATCAGACAGCATCTCTAGAATTCAGATTAAAGCATTTATTGTTTCAATGCAAAGGTTCTTCAACCTGTAATGTCATCTGTGTTGGATGTTGCCAGACTTGCTGAGTGTTCCAGCATTTTCTGATTTTACATCAAATGTGATAGGAAGGCTGTTTATGTTATCTTAAGGACCTAAGGTGATACCAGTGGTTGTGTTGGAGGTTGTGCCAAGGTCCTACAAACGGGATAATCACCAGATATCAAATCTACTGTAAGCAAGCTGGCTTTAGCATAAATGTTGGTCAGGATCTCCTTTTTAAAATTGACATTGCATCCCATCTCAGTTGAAAGATGGCACTTCTGGCAGGGCAGTGCTTCTGTGGATGTGCTGGAGTGTCACCCTGGAACACATGCATTAATCCCTAGATAGGCCATTCAACTGAATGTTATTAGGTGGGATTCCAATGTAACAGGAGACCCTTGGCATATACCGCCCACTCGTTCCTTGATTGTGCACTGATGATGAATTTGGAGCTCATCATATCTGAAATATCCAGTCTCCAGGCCCTCAACTTGTGCCTCTCACCTGGCCTGCAGACACTAACCACTTGACTCCCTATCAACTTTAACCCACCTGGCCACTGACACTTACTGCCAACAACACTACCATGGCTACCCCCCTCCCCTCCACTGCCACTTGACATCGATTGCAGAACCCTGACCCAACAACCACTCTTTCCTTCTCTGACCACACTGCGCTACCTCCCCTCCTGAACGGAACATTCTGATGAATCCTTAGTTCTTCAGTTACTGAGTGAAGATCTGGTTTTTAGCTCACAGTGAACTTGTGGAAAAATCATTTGGAATATTGATAAAGGATAAACAAAGTTTAATACCATTTTAATCCACTATTTTTCTTTACCGAAGATTGAAAGGTAACACTGTCTTTAGTGGGTGATCACTGAATCTCACTTTAGTCACAAAGGCCATTGACAATTGGAGTATAAAGGCTACAGGATGCTTAATTCTACTTACTGTATACAAGGAAGTTTGACAAATCTTTGGCATGAAATAACTTTAAGTTCCTTGTGGTGAACTTTATCCCTGCATCTCTTTTTCTCACCTTGTGTGGAACTCTGGGTTCACTCACATACAACCTGCATTCCTCTGCAATAACATCCAATGACTGGGGCCAGAATTGAAACAGCTATTCCACAGAACAGTCAAGAAAGAACTTGAATCAAAAACATGGAATAATACTTTTCAGTCATCCATTATTGTGTTCTGGCTACCAACAGGATAGGCACACTAGAGGCAATGGCACAGTGGTATATAAATGGGAGTGAGGAGCCAATGGAGTAACATTGACTCCAGACCCCTTGAAATGTTTCACGCCATTAGTTCAAACTTCCTTCCCTTTCACGGTTCATCCTACTCCAAAATGAGTATCACTGGAAGGAATCCATTGGTATGGGACGTCAATGTCCATCACCGACAGAGGCTTTGGGATGTCAATACTGACTGGGGTCTTGTCAGAATGTGCCCATATCATGTTGCCAAGAAAATGAACACAGGAGAGGAAAAATTGATTTGACTGTATCCTCAACCCACTGACCATTTGTAGATCTGTCAGCAACAATACTATTTGGATTGACCATCACAAAGTCATTGTATGAACCAGGTTTTGTCTTCACACAAAGGACACCTTCCAACATGCTTTTTGGCACAACCACTATGTTAAGTGAATTAAAGTGGTTCAAAACTGGGCATCCATGTGCCATTGTGTGCCAGGAACAAAAGCAAAACTGTACACCACTATCTGGAACTTCATCAATCCAACCTATCCCCGAACCTTGTATTAAAGGCATTCCAGCTCAATGGCGAGTTAGTCGAGCATTCTAGCAATAATATTCGTTGTATCCAAAAATGAAGCACTGTAATACAGGTTCTTAGGTATGCTACATTAAGAAATCAAAAGTGATGGGTTTCAACAATGCCCAACTGAGGTACTCTAGGTTTGTGCTCCAGGGCTGTGTCTTTAGACATCTATCTGATAAAGAAGATTATTGTCCAGTCTTGACAAAGCAGGAGAAATCTAATTCTAACTGTTACACACCATGATTTCTATCAGGACCCAGTTCTAAGCATTACAGCGGAAGGACTGATAAATTTCTTCCCATCAGACTGTTGTTCTGTGTAACAGTTGAAATCTAATTCCAACTGTTATGGCCAAAAGCAATTAGTGTTTGGGAATGAGGAAGTGGTGAGCAGTTTCATGGGGGGTCGTGGGTGAAGGTGTCACTCATGCCTTGTATGTTGACCAAAGAACTAATAGAAGGATTTTGCCAATAGTAGCAAGTGTCCCCATATAACTGGTTGGAGAATTTCTCCCCACAGTCAATTCAAAATAAGCACGTGCTGCAATATGGATAACCTGCCTCTTCCTCCTCCTCTGTCTTCCCTCTCCTGCCTCTCCACTTCTGTCTTCCATTCTGTTCACCGTATATTGTGTCTTCATGATGGTGAGGTGTCAGAATCAGTTTTAATTTCACTGACCAATGTCATGAAGTTTGTTGCTTTCCAACAATGGTACAGTGAAATACATAAAAAGGAAAATAATTATTTTTATTATATTATTTATTTAGAGTTACAGCACAGTAACAGTCCCTTCTGGCCCAATGAGCCTGTGCTGTCCAATTTACACCTAAGTGACCAATTAACCTACTAACCTGTATGTTTTTGGAGTGTGGGAGGAAACTGGAGCAGCTGGTGGAAACCCATAATGTCATGGAGTGAATGTAAAACTCCTTACATTCAGCAGTGGGAATTGAACCCAAGTCACTGGCATAGTAAAGCATTACACTATCTGTTACATACCATGCCACCCTATCACATAAGATTAATTAAGTAGTACAAGAAGAGAGCGAAAATAGTAAGATAGTGCTCATGGGTTGGTTTATTGCCCATTCATAAATCTGATGGCAAAAAGAAAGAAGCTGTTTCTAAGACATTGAGTGTGTGTCTTCCGACTCCTGTACCTCCTCTCTGAATGTAGTAATGAGAAGAGGGCATGTTCTTGGTGATGAGGGCCCTAATAGTGGATGCATTGCCTATTTTCCTGAAGCATTGCCTTTTGAAGATGCCCTTGACGCTGAGGAGGTTAGAGCCCACGATGGAGCTGGCTGAGTTTGCAACCCTTGCAGCTTTTTCCAATCCAATGCACTGGTCCCTCCATACTCGATCATGATGCAATCAGTTAGGATGCTCTCCACGGAATATTTCAACAGTCCACCACAAATGCCACCTCCATTCTGCTGAGTCCTACAAGTCTCCTAAAAAAGGAACTGTATAGTGGGAGCATTGCTTCTGGTCAACAATACTCCATTGTTTCACATTTTATATGGACGATGCACTGATTCTATTCACAGCGTGTGCTTGTGAGTACACTATGCTCAATAGAAATGAGATATATCATCAGTGGATAGCCCTTATCTCCCTGTAACCATGCTGAATGTTTCAACATATTGTGCTAAATTCAACCAACCATTATTTCAGTTGACCTCTTTAGATAAGGGACAGATCCAATGCAACATTTTCTCAGTTTTCCTAAGCAGTATTCATAAATTGGGAAGCTAGCTCACTGTGTTAACATCCAAGGGTGTCAGAAGCCTAGCAAGTTGGAAATAACAAGACTGTAGCGAGTTGGAAAGCTATGGATCTGCCCTAAGACATCTCCAAAGCCTCAGTGAAAAATGGCAAGTTGGCTGTTACAATGGTGATAAAAGATAACAAGAACCTGGGCTGCTTCAGAGAACTTCCATGGTGATGAGGTCCACACAAGGAATGAAGAATTTGTATGAACTGCCAGGAGAAATTAATTCCATATTCTTCAGTATCAATAATTTTAATTCTCTGTTGAACCCTGGAAAAGCACATGAACCTCGGATTAGCATTCACAAAGAGAGACACCCCTCCCCCCGCGATCAGGGACTCAGAGAACACTGTGTGCAGCGCCTTTAAGGGTAATAGTATAGAGTGCTTCTACTTTGTCTTTGCATTTATGAGCTTGAATACAGCAACTCTACCTTTCTCCAGTTGTCAATATGTTAGTCTAATATGAATGCAACTTTGGAACAAGGACAAGCTGCCATCTGTCTGAACCTCTCAAGCTCTCCAACACATGCAGCAAAACTACCACCCTGCAAACGTCACTGCTGTACATGGGAAACTTTGTTCTCCGTTTCTCTCACACAGCATCACTCGTCTGCTATTCCCTCATGGCATCATCTCCTCTCATCGTTAATGCAGTGTCTACAGGTTCTTTAGTACTGCAGCTTCCATTAGTAAATAACACAGGCTGCATATTCAAGAGAGCATCCGTTACTGAAGGCAGTAGCTCTCAATCTACAGCAGTGGATAGCACAACAATGCATCAGTGTACATGGCACAATGCTGTTAAAGGTTCACTTATCTGCAATACAAGGAGGACCCCCCCCCCCCCCTCTATAGCCCTCTCTTTCATTTTCTTTCTTTACTGCGGAGACACCAATGCAGTCGGTATTAAATTATGTAGTATCAGTATTCAGCAAATCAATACCAAACCACTGACATAGCAAAGCTACGACATTCTGAAGTAATTCTTCTCAGATCCTTGCATTTTATTCAGACTCTACGAGCATTTTGTCTAATTTTTAGTAATAATGCTGAAGATACATTGAAGCACAGATGGGCGACAAGCTAAAATCTGGCACAAAAGTGATTTCAAAGCTAACACTGGGAAGTCTTTATTTATGCACAATGATAAATAGTTGGCAAAGTGCTGGCAATGAATCTGGAATCATTCCAATGCTGTTTGACATTTTGGTACGATAGCTATAGGTTTAGTTACAAGGATAAACAGTGGGCTAAATGGCCACTTGAATCTAAAGCTAAACGAACTCTCACTGTAAGTTTTACCCTAAATTTAAAGTATTCCCTTTGTACACATTCATGCTAGGGTGCAATTTCTGGCTAAACCGGACACACCAGGGTTTGTCTAATGTCACCTCCCTTAAACGGTACTACACAGGAAACTGAGAGATTGCTTACTCTCCCAGTGGGTTTGTCCTCTCACTTAGCTCCTCCCTAAAAACAGAAAATTGCAGTGGTACATTTTTTTGTAACTAACACTTGAAAAAATATGAGGTGATGTCACATGTCAAGAGAAACCATATTTGGACATTTTTATTTGAATCTTATCATAGAATATCTTCAGTTTTTCCAGCACTCTAATCAGAAATTTTGCACATGCATGCTTCTTTAAAAGAACCTACAGTAGGCTGCATGAAAATTTCAAACTTTTTCTCAACATAGCGATACCGAAAGGAGCCAAACACAAACTGCTGGAGGAACTCAGCAGGTTGAGCAGCACCTGTGGGGGAAGGTATTGTTACAAGTTTCAGTCCATTTACTGTGGTGTTTATGGATTTCTCCCTGTTCTGTTACTATTTAACAAAGTTTTAGTTGTCTATCTGATAACCCTACCATTTAGAATTTAGTCAAATTTCCGTATGATGAACAACAGGTCCAAAACTTTCATTCAGCTTATATGAAGTTATATTATCACACTTTTCATTGGCATTACAATCTAATAATATAATTTAACCGTTCAATGTTGGGAATAAACTAAGTCATACATCTATACCTATAAATATCAAATACAATATTAATGTTTAAAATATTACCAAACATCCAGAATTTATCAAGCTTTTCTTTTATGTAAAACAAAGGGAATAACACGTTTTCATGACTTATTCATGGTAACTGTCTCATGTCTTTTGAACAGTTGTCTAATAAATATAGTTTGTCTAGATCACATTTTTTCAGATATTTATAAATTAGAAACCTCTTGAATATTATTTTACCTACTTTTCCGCTATCACATCAAGCTGAAATTACAGAAAAGATTTTAGGTTTAAGCCCTTATCAGAAGAGTTTAATAGCAATTATTTATGATCTGGTTACAAAAATATGTCTAGGTACATCTGATAAAATTAGGAATGAATAGGAAAGAAAACTTCAGGTATCTTTACCTATAGAGAAATGGGAGAAAATTCTCCAACTAGTTAACACTTCTTCAATGTGTGCTAAACACGCCTTGATACAATTTAAGGTGGTTCATAGGGCCCATATGTCCAAGGATAAGTTAGCTGGTTTTTATTGTCATATAAATCCTGTCTGCAACAGATGTAAGTCTGAGGTCGCTTCCTTGACACATATGTTCTGGTCTTGCCCTCTTTGGGAAAAATATTGGAAAGATATTTTTGATACTATTTCAGCAGTTTTGCATATTGATTTACAACCTCATCCTATTACTGCAATATTTGGATTGACAATGATGGACTCTAGTCAATTATCCCCTTCAGCTTGCCGTTCGATTGCATTTGTTACATTAATAGCCAGAGAATCCATTTTATTTAAATGGAAAGATTCTAATCCCCCTACTACATCTCAATGGTTTTCCCAAACTATAACATGCTTAAACTTGGAAAAAATTAGGAGTGGCACTATCGACCTTTGGATTAAATTTGAAAAAACTTGGAGACCATTTATCCAACATTTTCATATGACATAGGCTGACCTTTTCCGAACCCTTCTCAATAACTTTTTGTTCATGTATAGAGGAGCGGAGTTAATGACAAATAATGATTTTAACCGATGAAACATGGCAGCCCAGCTTTTGTTTTGTTTTGGTTTTTTTTTAGTTTAGGGGGATTTGTTTTTCTCTTGAATATTTTTCATATTTAGTTACTAAGAGATTGGGAGGCTTAGATTACACATGTTACTCGGAATCTGTTTCTGTATATGTTAACCGTTATTAATGTAATCCCAATTTCTTTGTATCATCATCATTGTTATGCTTATCTACTCGAAACTCAATAAAAAAGATTGAGAAAAATGTTAACCAAATGGATGTATAGTTTCAAAATGATGCTGTCCATTTTTCTTTAACTGGCATACACTACCTTAATTTCATAGTCAAAAATGCAGGAAAATAACTTCGTTTAACACTAAATATTGTTTTTGCTGCAAAGAGAATGGGGCAAACCCAAACGCAGGACACAGACATGGAGGTAGAGTATTCTAAAGTATTTATTAATGGTTACAGGGAAGGCTGGGAGGTGAGGATTAGGCAGAGGAAAGCCAAAGAGTGAGGAAGGCTTGACCGGGGATTGAACCCGGGTTGCTACAGTGTGGACGTGGCGTTTAACCACCAGGCCAACAGAGAGTGTAGGCAGGCAGTGGAACGAGGCAGAGCAGGGATGCAGACCAGGGTGCAAGTGTGGTTTGAGGAGAACAGCAGGCGGAAGGATGAATGAGAAGACAGGCAGCATGCAACGCTCCTATTAACACGGAGAGACAGAGTCAACACAGGCAAACAGCACGGATGAACGGAGGAGCAGGAGGCAGGCAAAACTTTTCTTCACACAGGGCGTTGCTGGAGCTGAACGGCAGACAGGAGACAGGTGGCAGGCAAAACTTATCTTGACATGGAGCATAGAAAGGCAAGCAGCAGACAAAACTGTTCTTAACACAGAGAGACGGAGTTACATAGGTAAACCTCGGTACTGAAGTAAAACTTAGAATACTTATCTTAACGCGGAGAGACTGAGTTTCACAAGTAAACCTCGGTAGTGAAGTAAAGGTCTGGCAACGAGTGGATACAAAGCTTTTATGCAGCAGATTTAGAAGAGAATCAGGTGCTGCAATCAAGGAGCCCAGGAGAACACGGGGAAAAGGGAATTAGGATACTAAGAAGAATTAATGGTTGGGACTGTGACAGTTTTTTTTGCAATAAAGATGCTTTGGAAAATAAAATTTGTTGGCTATGTGAAGAAAAAAAATTTGCATAGGAATTGACAGGATAGTTACAGTAAAGGTTCAATTGCCATTAGTAAAGAATTCTGTATTTTATTCCCATTCACATCAATTTTTAGTAGGTTTTCTTTAGTAGCCACTGCACACTTACTTGTTAATGCAAATATCTATTCAACCGATCATGTGACCACAAATCAGAGCAAAAAAGCATGCAGACATGGTCAAGAGGTTCAGTTGCTGTTCAGACTGAATATCAGAATCCAAATCCCGATTCAGAACAGTACAATCCATGATCAGTTTGATTTTCATTTGAGGTTAAAATTTATTATATTTTATCTATTTTTAATTTAAGATGCTTTATGTTTGATATAACCAGGAAAGATAATGAATACATTTTGAGATTTACTGACCTCAGCTGAACTGTTGAATTATCAGATTGATTTGCATGTAGACCACTGATTTATGAACACATAATCATCAAATTCCATTTTTCATGAAAAGGTTGACAAATTTTCCACAAAGAACATTAATCACTGGGAGTTAAGCTAATTGTGCCATGAATTGATATCATGCATCATTCATCACTGCAGTTCCACCTCTGCATGTAATTGTTAAATATGTAGCATAAACTGTAAAGACTTTATATTCCTGTCTATGTTAACAATAAATATCCTTATCTCTGTGGCATGTAAGTATTTTATGGGCCTCTCCGTGTATTTGTTCAAATCAACCACTTAGCTGATTACAATGACATTTTCGAATGTATAGTATTGGCGAACCACATTATTGCCCATAAAACATGAATTTTAATTTTAATCCCCATCATTCGTAAACAGCATCCTGCATACGAACTGTTCGTAAACAGCACTTTCCAGTCTTCTTTGATGCCAAAACTGGGTTAGTAGTTGTACCATTCAGCACAAGGCATTAAGATTTTACCTCAATAACTGAAATGCAGCATTAAAAAACAAGACAATATTGTGGCCGTGCCACAGCACAGGGAATCAGAGTAATTACCGAATTAATGGAAGAAATCTTAATCGAATAGTTTAGATGAAGTCCTTAATCCGAATTATATTTTAGCAGCAGTATATGATAACGTACAATGGAATGAGTCCATTACTGACGATAAAGTGTACAGCTATGGAGACTTTAACCTTGTTTATTTTATTACTGGACTCCAAAAACCAAGACCAATTAGACTTTCGCAATGGTACACAAGAACGGCGAACGCATGAGACTGCAAGCGTGCAGGGTCCACAATTTAAACCTATTCCGGCGAGATCCAAGAGAATAAACAATGAACTCCCCCATTTCGTGCCGTGCCGCGCCGTGCCACCGCCTCCTCTGGCAAACGTTGACACCTCCCGTCCCCGCCCCTGGCGACCCGCCGGGCGCAGGCGCAGGCGCAGGCGCGGACAACGCGCGTGACCATTCGGAGGTCGTCCCTCGCGAGAACGGCCCGGCGAACCGAGACCGTGCGCGTGCGCGCGAGAGGAGCCGTTGAGCAGTGCTCGAGACTGAGGCGGCCGGGGAGCGTCGCCTTTCCCTCCCTGTGACTCGCGTCGCCCCGGGGAGTCGAGGCCGCTCGGATATTTGGTTCCGTTTCCCACCCGCCACTTCCCTGCGGGGATTCGGCGTTACAGCCAAGTTGCCTCTCCGTCCACCGCACCTTGCACCTCACTCACACCCATACCGAGGATGTCGAGTCGCGAAGAGGAGCGCAGGAAGCTGGCCGAGATCATTAACCACTGGAACGCCAACCGCCTGGACCTGTTCGAGATCAGCCAGCCGACCGAGGTGAGAGCTCCCGGGCCCCGATACCACGTCGGGGCAGTTTCGCCTCCTCCCCACCCTGAGCTGGGCTGCTGGCCTAGGGGTCAGCGAGTCCAGGCGGCCGAGTTACCGAGCCGGGGTGAGGGTCCGACGTCTGGCGAGGCGCTGTCGACAACAAAAGGCAGCCGGAGCCCGAGCTGGTGGGGGTGGGGAGATAATGAAAGATCGAGATTTCCTTTGATGTGCTGCTGTGTTGTTGTAGCGCCGATGATGTCCCCGCTGTTCCCCGGCACGGAGGGGAAGGGCGTGCCGGCCCCTGCTGCTCGCAGCTGCTTAACCAGGCTACCCGGGCGCAATCAGAGAATCATTCTCTGGGTGAAACTTTTTATATAAAATAGGATTACATTTCACTCAGAATTCCATGTAGTTTGAACGTTTGCTTCAGTTTCTCCCCTTTTGGTTCACTACACCAGGATTTTTCGTTGAGAGCTCTTTCTGTTGAATTCTAAATGGTCCTCTGGAGCACATTCGTTTGCACAAATTGTAAAATGTTGCGATTTTCACAAATGGTTCAGTTAAAAAAATGGGAATGGCATACACTAGGCTTGAACGAATCATTTCGTTCAAATATGTTATGTTATAAATATATGATATTTTCAATCAGAAACAAATTATAAGCAGTCTCATGTTTGGATTATATAAATATTATTTTCCATGATATACAGAATGTTCAAAATGGTAAGTCGACATATCAGACAAGAACCCATCTGACATTTTCCCACAAATTTCTGAGAAATCTCCTTAAACGCTTTTTTTTTTGTTGTTACTATGCTTGTTCCAGTTTTTCAGACTGTTAAAGTGTAGGTAAAGTGTGGACCAGCTGTTCTTTCATCTAAAGAATGTTACCATAAGGGAGATGATGCATTGTTAGGGAAGTTTTTTATTATTGGGTGGCACGACTTCATCATGCCAGAACCCTGACAAATGCAAAAAAAAGTCATAATATCTTAGAAATCTCAGTTCAAGAAGTGCAGCTTTAATATATCAAAAGGAACTTGTATGATAGTATATAGCCTTAAGAGCTAACTGTTTTGAATGTTAGTTGTCCTTGAGAGGTCATGTTTCCATCCTCACTGTTTGTCGTTGGTTCTGGTATAATGGATTGGAATATGTCTAGTAGGCTATGCATTGTATGTGGTTTTTAAAATGTGTCAAACCACCAGCAATCAAGAATGTGGGCCCAAGTCCCTCATGTTGAAATTGATGTTCTGGCATGATAAAAAATAAAATGTTGTTTCAATTTCCAGCATCTGCAGATTTCCTCATGTTTGCATGATAAAACATAACTTAGTTTTTGCATATATGTACATAAAATGTTTAATTTGGTTATTAGAAATAAATTGTTAGGAATGTTGTTTGGATTGTATATATTTCTACTACAGTATAGAATGATGTTAAAACCTCAAATGAATTATCTCAAATGTTGTGTAGGATCTCCGAAATGTTTGACAATACTTATCATTGCTGCATTTATAAGTATAGATTATAAGCCATAGTTTTTGTGAAATTGAAACATAATTTGCCAAGAACATGATTTTTTCTACAAATGATCTACAGTTGAATGCAGAGCATAGTCTCTTTTCAGAAGTAGATTTTTGAAGATGTGAAAGGCATCGATGAAAAGTGGTTTGGAAAGGGATCTGCTCATTGGGTTTTCATTTTGAGCTCTGGGGATGGGAAGTCTACAAATATAAAGGAGATAATTAGAACTAGCAAAACAGCTGCAGCCAAGGTATTGGTTTTCGTGATGTGCATTACAGCACAATCTGCAACCCATTTGTAAAACAAAATCTTTTGCCCCTTCATTTTCAAAAGTTCACTTTTTAACTGTAATTCAGGAAATTAGAATTTATAAAGGGCATTTTTATTTATACTTTGTTTAATCTTCTGTATGACTTTATTCCAGATTTTAATGATGTGGAATCTCTCTAAACAGTTAAGATTTCTGTTAATTGAAGTCATGCTGCATTCTCTATTTCAGTGGAGTAGATATATATCAAAAATGTTACCTGATTTGAATCAGAATTGAATTATTTTATTGGAATGTAAAATGGCCTCTGGGCACACCAATATCAAGCTAAATTAAATGTTATTGTTTTTACTCGTTATGGAGTTTTTGATGTCTTGGGAAATTTGTCCATATTTTAGTGCTATATATATCTGAAAGGTCCATATAAAGTATATCCTCATTAAAACAAACTTGATACAAATGCAATTCAGTAGATATTCTTAAATCAGTACTTGTATGAAGGGTCAACATAAGCTTATTCAGAAATCTATGAATCCAGATTTTCACCCAAATGATGGTTGAAGAATGTCTTTAGCAAATTGCAGATTTGTGCTTCTGGCTAGATACAGGAGCATGTGATGAACCATAAAGAAATTGCTGCAGTGAATTCCTCCCCCCCCCCCCCCCCCCAATAACAGGACCAATAATTAACGTATGCCACAGTAATTAGAATTGTATGTTCACATTGAGACGGCTAAGGCAGATTTGTGCCCCCACATTGATGGTAAAAGGGGTAGATAATGGTTTAAAATTTGCAGGTTATTCAATGAACCTGGAATGACAGCATTGTTGAGAATTACAACTAATAATACAGAACTACAAGACCACAATCATTTCCCTTTTTATTTATTTGATCAGACAGGAATATAATACATAATACAAATGTAATTAAACATTTAAAATACTCAAAATTAAAATGTACATTGATTTGCTGCTTGACATAATCTTAAAATATCAGTTTGGCAAGCATTTATTTTGTTTTTATTTCTGCAGCTAATCCAGCAACAGTTTTCCACTAATTGGCCTAGTGTTATAGGTATTATTTTTGGAGCTTATTAATTGGGAAGGTTATGTTGAAAGTTAAATACTGCCACCATTCTCTGGACTCCAAAAATCTGGCAATATTAAAGGGGAAAATGCTCAGTTCCATTTCTCAGGTTGCTGACAGCTCTATTTCCATAATACTGCACTTTTTAGATTTGCTGATTGTGGGGTATGTCTTCATGACCTCTTTACAGCTTATCATACTTGGCTTATGACCAGGGTGTTTCTCACATTCTTGAGTAAAACATTTCAAAGTTTGGTCTGTATGGATTCCAAGTCTTGACAAGAAAGATGAAGGTTATCTGTATATTCCCTCAACCAGTATCACTTCTTACATAAAGTGCGGTACTACTACTTTTAAGGATCTGTGGCCATGAACTTCATTATTTTTGTAGACACTGGTGATAGTTTCTTGCCAGAAAAATGCCCATGCTCTTTTATTTCTTGCCTCTAAACTAATATCTTATTTACCCCTCATCCTTCAATCCTATTTTGACCTGACTTGTGAACACAAGCATTTCTTTCAGATGGTGGAAATTCAGAGCAACACTCTCAAAATGCTGGAGGAACTCAGTAGACCGGGCAGCATCTTTGGAAAGGAATAAATAGTTGATGTCTCGGGTCGAGACTCCAGACCTGATTCCTGATGAAGGGTCTCTGCCTAAAATGTTGACTTTATTCCTTTCCATAAATGCTGCCTGACCTGCTGAGTTCCTTCAACATTTTGTGTGTGTTGACCTGATTGGTCTTTGGAACTTTGATAACATGCTATGTGAAATTTACAAAAAAAATACTGCTGTCATTGGCTCTTCGTTACTATGAGGCCAAGATGTAAATGAACTAAACTTGAAGGATGTAATGATTTGTATGGGTGGCATTATGAAGTGAATTGCAGATCATATTCCTTTGGCTCTTTAATCCATGTGTAGGGTTTGGGTTTCAGGAGCAAATTCCCTTTTTTACTTTTTTTTTCATTTAGTTAATTATTTATACACCAGTACTTGGCCAAGGTGTCAGCAGTGGAAAGAGTGAGTAGTTTCAAGTTCCTAGGTTTCATCATCCTAGGCCAGCCATATTGATGCAGTTACACTGAGGGCACACCAGCAGTTATACTTCATCAGGTTTTTAACGTGGTTATGTCACCAAAGACACTTGCAAGTTTCTACAGATGTACTGTGGAGAGTGTTCTGACTGGTTGCATCATCGTTTGGTGTGAAGGGGTCATTGTACAGGATTGAAATAAGCTGCAGAGGGTTGTTAACTCAGCCAGCTCCATCATGGCACTAGCCTCACCATTAATCAAGGACATCTTCAACATGCAATGCCTCAAGAAGGCAGCACCCATCATTTAAAAACCTCCACCATCCACTCAGGATATGTCCCCTTCTCATTACTACCACTAGAGAGGAGGTACAGGAGTCTGAAGACAATATATTTTTGACAACTTCTTCCCCTTTACAGTCGGATTTCTGAACAGACAATGAAGCCATAAGCACTACCTCACTGTTTTGCTCTCTTTAAATAATACTTTTACATATTGAACTGTACTGCTGCCACAACAAATTTCACAACATATGACAATGGTAATGAAGCTGATTCTATTAGTATTGCAAAATATAATAGTCACTTTAACACAATCTGTAATTCTTCGGAGCTGAATTAAGGGTAACTTAGAATGGAAGTAATTGTGACAGATCTCACCTGTAGTTCAAAGTAATTTACAGCTGAATATAATTTTGTAGTTACATTTACAATTTAATCAGATTTGGTACATGATTTAAGAATGAGAGTGTGTTTCATTTTCATGCTACTCTTAATGTTGAAATTGTAAAACAGTTTTCTCGTTGGTAAACTGTCACTGACTTCAGGGAGATTTACTTTTGGCTGAATGTACTGTAAACAGGATTACAGAAAAGTTAAAGAAGTTGTGTATAGAAGCCAATTCACTTGGGAATTTATGGTACACAATTTCTAATGCTGACTGTTCACTTCCTTTATGGGCCTGCAATTGATCTCTAAGCTAATATCACAATTTGAAAACAAATTGTTTTGTTGATGAATTAAACTCTGGATGTACACAAAGTATTCTTAGCAAAAAGTTGAAAGCTATGGCTATGAGATTCAACTTGATGCATAAAATCTGATCCACAGTTTGAGAAATCTAGAAATTAGGCTAGAAAATAAGGGAAAATAAGGGCGTGATGGACGTGTGAATAATGTGGCCCAGTAATTAAATACAAGTTTAATTTCATCTATTACATTTTTTCATCTAAAGATTTCATTTGGGTGGGAACATAATGGTGGGCACAGATCATGCAGGAACTTTGTCTGCCATGGGGCAGAGTTAACCAAATGGCTATGAAATCTGGATTGATTGAATTTGTCAAGCTTTTTGCTATCTTGTATTATACCGATAGTTTTGACCAGTGAAGGCTTCTAATCCATGATCAGTTTCTGACTGGAAAGTTTGGGAGTAATGGTGAAGTTTTGGTTTTACCAACTTTATCAGTTGATTTAGAGTGAGAGAGAGATTGGAATTGTATGTCTGGCCCATCTTGTGGTACAGAAGGCATTTGTAATGTTTTGCATCACAAATTAGATCCAAGTTGCATGTTTAGGTATAAACTGTCAGACTTTTTCATTACTGACTGTATGATGCTTTTTGAAGTAGGCAGTACACTGATTGTATTCATTGAGGATTGTCAGCAACTGAAAATGAGAGTTAAGCTGAAGGTGAGATCCTGAGCCCTTGGCTTGGGACTATTTAAAATCAATGCCATTCTCCATTACAGTTTAATAATGCGATTGATATTGAGGGAAATTACCAGTTATACAGCATGGCATTCATAAAATAGGCAAAAGCCTATGGGGCTGTCAATAAATCAATAAAATTACACTTTGTAAGTTGCCTGGCAACTGCAGTACTCAATATGTCTCCTGAGGGAGGAATCTGATTCTGATTCACCACAATCTGATTCATATACTCTTTAGGGACAAGCAATGGAAGTCTTTGACCATAACCAGAATGTCTTGACCTCTGTAGACTCTTGAGCGCTACCTGGGGTGATAAAACAAGTAATCTACAGCTGTGTTCTGCATTGGTTTAGTGAGCTGTCATATAAGACTCATTAGTGTACAGCTGAACTTAACTACACAGTCACCTGGATATTGAAGCCACAAACTTGTTGGCTCCCAATTCTGTCAAATGTGGTCCTTTCATGCATTCATCATGGTGTGGTTTCGTAGGCTGTGCAGTTTATCAGCTACGTGTGCACACAGGCTAGACTGGAGTACCATGGTTTCAAAGAATTCTTTTGGGTCTAGCTGCCCTCATTTCATTCAGCACCACTTTTGAAATTGACAAAGTCCCAGCATAAAAAATGTACTAAAGTAGACAAGTCTTTTAAGATCCAGTAACGTGATAGCTATTAAGTTTTGAAATGTGTATAATCTAATTGGTCTGCATATTTTGTTGAGTTGAATGCTTTTGTATGTGTTGTACATGGTTTCTGTGAAATGATGGCATCTGTTAGTCTCGCGAGACCATGGATCTGTGCCTGGAAAGTTTTGCTTCATTCTGGAGTGTCCTCTTCAGGGCATAGGTCTGGGCAAGGTTGTATGGAAGACCGGCAGTTGCCCAAGCAGCAAGACTCTCCTCTCCACGCCACTGATGTCGAAGGGAAGGGCAAGGGCTGATACCAGTGACATCGCAGGAGTTGCCAGAATGAGGTTGAAGGCAACTTTGGACTGCCTTAGGGGCTCCAGCTCCGGATTTGTCCTCAGTTTACTCCCGAAGCCTTTCCCAGAAGTAGATATGGGTGCAAGGCAGCGAAGGTTTGAAATCAGTTTTCCCTCTTAGATGGACTGCTGACGAGCTCCATCTCTATTTCTGTGAAATAACGCTACAAATATTAGTGACCATCTATGTGTGGAGTTTTCCCATTTTCTCCTTGACCACATTGGTTTCTGCTGGGTGCTTCTATTTACTCTTGCAACACAAAGATGTGTTGAATGCTAATTGGCAACAGAATTACAGATAGGCTTCGGTAAGATATAAGTGCCCCCACCTGGGTCATAGTATGTAAAGGTATTCCTTTGTGTATTGTTTAACGTAAATTGATACTTTGCTTGGAGCTTGGTGTGTTCCCAGAAGGTACTGGGTAGTGTTGTTATATATTATATACCCAAAAAAATGGTTTTGCGGATCTCACTGCAGAAACCTAGTGTGAATCCCTGCTCTGCACAGGCACTGTTCCATTAATAAATCTCATCTTGCTTATTTGAGGAAGCTGTTTGTTAGGGCAAGGATGATTATTGTTGTTATTCTGTACTGAAGTGTGAGGATCAGAGTTGTACCTTGGTTTGGCACATTAAATTGCTGTTGGAAACCAGCAACATTTGTCTGTGATAACAGATTGCCTGTATGTTGTGGTCTTCCTTATCTATCTTCCCTCTGGGCTGGAGAGAAATGTGCAGATGAATGGAGAGAAATGGCAGCTTCCATCAAGTAGCAATAAAGGACACGATGGTATGAGTAGTCAGTACTAGCTTGAGTACTGCAAAAAATTCTGGCCCTATCACATGAGGGGTATGATTGAGCTGGGGTTGACCTTGGATGTTGCATACTAGCTGTTTACGTTGTGTACATATATGCCAAGGTAGTACAATATGGAGAACAAACTTGCACATACAGCTGGCTCCCCCTAGTCACACAGCTGAAGAATCCAAAGGACTGGCAAGGACTGATATGGTTTGGCATCAGCGGTGTCACAGGAGTTTTCAGTCAGTTTTGAACAAAGCATAAGACTACCACAGGGATTCAGCTCCAGAAGTTTCCTCAGGGTTTACTCCCAAAGCCTTCTCCATGAGTGGGTATAACTGCAAGTCTGCGGAGGTTTGAAATCAGAGTTCTCTTTTGAGATGAGTTGCCAACCATGGCTGATGAGCCCTTTCTCCCTGGAGTGACTACTTTTAAGGAGCTGGTAACTTGTCTTTGTGCCCCCCATCCCCCCGCCTTTCTGTCAGCAGAAATGGTTCTACTGGATTAGTAGCTAAGGGCAGGAGCTGAATTTCATTGTCAGAGGCAATTTGAGATACAGATGCATGCAATTAGAAACATCTAATAGGAAGTGAGCTTATCCTGAGTAACCCCCCCCCCACAATGATAACCTTGAGGAACCAAGCTTGGCAGGGAGCAGAGTAGATTTAAGAGATTATGAAAGCTGTTAAATTTTAGCAATGATTTAAAAACTGGAAATCTGTCAGTTTTTTTTTTGTGGAACACAGGCAGAGGGGTCATTAAATTGATATGCAGAAGATTGTGTAGCATAGTAAAGACTTATTTCCCTTAGATGTCAAAATATTGAGCCTGAATTTATAGTAATTTATAGGGAAGTTTCATACAACAAATGGCTACCTGGAAAAATCTTTCCTCAGGTATTATCTTCTAAATAAGGCTAAGATTGGGTAATGGTTTCTTAAGTTGTGCATAAATTAATTTCTGGACAATTATTATTGACAGAAATTAAACATATCCATTTTGGTTGGCTGTGGTTTTGCTATATTTTAAATTGAAATAATCAAGTCTGATTTATGGAAATGTCTCCTGTGATTGAAAGCCAATTTTTAAAGTTATAAATTAATATATTCTTTTATTACATTAATTGGGTTGCTTCTTTTGCACATCTGTGACTGACAATTGTACATCCTTGTATCAAGTTGATAAGTATTTGATGCCATTACAGTTTTGCTTATCCCAGATTGCAAGTTTTGACGAATATTTTAGAAATGTACAAATAGATGTGAAGGGGAAGTTTAATTTGTTTTGTGATTATCTCTTGGCTTTGTGGAGTTTGAAAGTAAACCAAAAGCTCAGTTAAGCATTTTCTTGACATCTCAGTGACGATCTAAATTACCTCAGCATTAAAAATGCAACTAGCTGGGTGGCTAGAGTCCTGCTAATTCACCGCTCTTGCAACTTCAATTAAAGCTTGGGAGCTGTACAGTGAAATCTTAAGCATTCTCCTTTTAACTGTGGGAGCTCAAAACAAAGCATTGAGACTAAAATATTGGAAAACTTCTCAAATCTTCACGTAGTCTGACATTTTACAAGACATTCTTGCTCTGTGGCCTCTCTCTATCTTGGTAAAATAAAGGACCTGTTCTGCAGCTCTAGCCATTTCAGTTCAAGGGATATAATTAAAGTGAAAATCGGTTCAGCTGTCTGGATGAGGGTCCAATGACTGTTTCCTTGATGAGGAAATTTTCTTCACATCCATAAAGCTAGTCAACACTCAATGACTGATTGTACTCAACTAGTTTGGCATCTATTTCCACCAGATTGAGAGATTGATGTATTAACTTTTTAGATGGCATATTCTTAAGATTGAGCAGTTTTAAATATGTTTCACCAACTTATGAGCATCATGGAGCATGCTGGTGACCACTGTTAAGGTACTTGAGCAGGTCACTGAAGATGCAGCTTGAGTGGATTGGACATCCTCAAATGGTAGATAGAAGTTTTGTTTGGGTAGCTAAGGCTGGTTGTTCTTTAAGGTACTTCAAAGACAATTTGAGTAGATGGTTCAACTTGGCACTCACTGGCCGCCTTGACAAAGTAAGTGTATAATCACAGGATTTGACAATGATGCCTTCCACATGCAGATGAAAGGTGCCAGAGTGCTATGTTGCCAAATATCATAATTATGGGCTTTAGTGTTCAGAATTGCAGCTAAGTTAGAAAGTTAGGTGGGTATTTCTGGAGGGATACATTTTAAAATCAGAAGTAGTAGCTAGTATTTGTACCATATGCTTGCTTAAGAATATTTACAGGCATTAATGGATTTGTGGGATTTTGTTTTAAAAACTTTAATATTCAGACTCCTATTTCTTTCTTGTCCTGAATAAAGTTTACATAAAATTGAACATTGGGCTAGTTGAAATACTTTCTAGTCAAATATGTATTTAAAATGTGCAAATCAGCCGGCAACATGGTAAATCAGAGTTACTTTGACTTATGAATTGCTGTAAATTTATGATTTCCATACTGATATCCTTTCCATAAAGGAGATGCATTTGGACATGGGCAATACACGGCCACAAAACTGTTCCCATTTTCCTGACACTAGGACTTAGGACAATTCTTAGAATTGAAGTATACATGTCTAAGTTGGTTGAGCAATGTGTAAATTAATCAACTTTGGATAAAAATGTTTGTATATGTGGATTTATCTAGTTCACGACTAAAAAACAATGCTGTTCTGGTGAAATTGTTTTGGTGTGAGTGGATCAGGTGTATGTTTCGTTCCTTGCCATTCCCTCTCCGAAGAGATGCACTGTTCAATAAGTTGCATATATTTCTCTCTAGATTTCCTCCTTTCTGCCTTCCTGTGAACTGCTGTTTTTGCCTTGTATACATCTGTCTGATACTGGCATGAACCTTGCAGATCTGTTTAAAATTCTTCATCTCCTTTTTCTGCTTCCTACATGGAATGCATATAAATTTTGCTTGTTATTTTTAGCTACAAATGGGAATATACCTTCATACATTGTGCAATACTCTAAATTAGGCATATTGTTTTGAATTACTACTCCTATTCATTTAACTTTGTTCTCATTTCCTTATAATTGCCACCTAATTGTATAAATTTTTGTTTTCTCCCATATTTGGACGCTTTCAGTTTATTATTTCTCTGCCTTTTTTCACTTGTGTTGCTGATTGTGGTTGAATTTTATTCTGAGTACACTTATATTTATTTTCCTTTTCAGACCCTATGCTAACTGAGTGATTCCTTAAAAAGGTGGTGTTGAAGGGTCTTGGCCTGAAACTTTGGCTGCTCGTTCATTCCATGAACGCTGCCTAACCTGTTGAGTTCCTTCAGCATTTTGTGTGTTGCTCTAGATTTCCATCATCTGCAGAATCCCTTGTCCCTGAAAAGATGCATTCCTGTTTATTTCAAAACCTCTGCTAACAAGACGTATTTATTAATCCTCTTCTTGAAAACTGGAAGAACAAGATATTGGCAGTGAGTAGAAGTCACCACAATTTCATCCCATTGTTTTACCAGTCCCCTGTTTACATTTCAAATCTTAAATACACCCACCCAGAGCAATGAAATAACTTACAATAATTTTTACTTTATTTTGTTCTTGGATTAAAATTCAGACAGAAAATTTTCTTCTAGTAGTTGCCCAAATTGTGAACACCTTTTCCAGATGTATACTGGAGTTTTTTTATTAATTGTAAATCATTTTGATAACAGGATTTTTTTCTCTTTTCAACTGAAATTTCTCTTTTTATGAGGATAGTTTTTGTCGGGGCTTTG
Source organism: Hypanus sabinus (assembly GCF_030144855.1). Classification (NCBI taxonomy): domain Eukaryota; kingdom Metazoa; phylum Chordata; class Chondrichthyes; order Myliobatiformes; family Dasyatidae; genus Hypanus; species Hypanus sabinus. The sequence continues at coordinate 99,239,589 of NC_082717.1, read as the reverse complement.
GTGTTTGAACCTTTTCCAGACTCTTTAATAATATTCATCAAAACACTAATACACTTGAAGTTCACCTGTCCAGATGAATTTTTCTTTGAGAGTACTCAGTTTACAGGGAGTGTGGTGAATGGGATGCTTGTGAGCCAGATGCTGGACCATCAGGTTGTCTGAACATTGATGTGGCAGATTATTGACTTTTACAATATAGCTTCCAATTTATCAATTTTGTTTTGAATAGCCTGAATTGCTAATCCAGTTTTATTTGTTCCCGTTTGGCAGTTCCTTTCCACCACCTGTCCACTTGTACTATATGCCATTCATCAGGTTGCACATTACTCTTAATAGCTTTTGGGTTTCTGTTACATATTTATGCATATATATGTTCCTGTTGTCCACCTATGTTCTTCAAAGTCACCTTTATTACTTTTGTAGTCCTGGAGCCCCCTAAACATCAAGCCACAACTTTCCTAATTCAGCACGTGGCTGAGTAATAAACCATATATCTTGGTGCCTGTAGCAAAACAAATATCAAGTCAGAATATTATACAGTGAAACTTGCTATTCTTTATATGCTCACCCATTACATGTAAAGGGTGATATTGTTAAGAACATTTTTTCAGACTTAAATTGTGAACTGAGAGCCTTAAATCTCTGTAGTTTGCTTTTTTTGTCATTTTGATAAGTGATCTTTTTTATTAAGTGAATGATCACTCACTTGTCTGTGTTCTCTTAAAGAGAAGTGTTTTGTCAGTAGTTTAAGCATCTTGTAGAGTTATTATAGAGGCAGTCCTTGGGGAGTGAGGATGATTTTCTTCTACTCCAGATTGTGGGTTCTGAGGTGGATAATGAGACCAATGTGGAAACCATAGACTGATGGGTCAGGAGGAAGGAAGTTGTTGAGTAGTTTGTAGTGGCTAGCTTTTAAAACTGCTTATGCAGGGCTTCTGGTTACTAATGTGCATATTTTTAAATTGCTGCCTAAAATTTTGAATACCCTTCACTGGAAAGACTGGTTTCTCTCAATGAGAATACTTCCCATGTTTCTGAAGAGTTAAGTTATGAACTTGAGGGCATTACTTTTGAGGCCACTTTGGTTTGTGGCTTCCTACCCACTTCCGTCATTGATATTGCTTTCACTTTAAATGTTTTTGAGATTTTTGAATGAGCATTTGACATTTGGAGGTTTTGGCTCTTACTGGAGTGGCATTTATTCATTTAACATTTCCATTAAAATAAAATCTCCAAGGCAGGTGTTACTGGTGCTGAGGACTGAGTTATGAAAGTCAAGAACTTTAATAACTGTATTAACTGACTAGTATAATTGATGGTGCACATTGTATTGAATTATGGATTTATTGCTTTGATATTTATTTTACGTACTGGAGAGCCTGCTTCAGTATATAACTTGGAAAAGCCGTTTAATACAAAAACACATTTTGTGTATAATTTAAGCTCCAAGAGATCCTGCTGGATGCTGATGGAGTAAAGACTTGAGGGTTTAATAAAGTCAAGTAAAGGAAATCGATGATGTCCAGTATCAGTTAATATTTTTCCTTTTAATGGTGTGTATATATTAGGATCTGGTTACTTGGTTAAAGAAATTTGCCGGGAGTTATTTAAAAGCAGGTAGAATGTCAGGGAACTGCAGGTACGTAGCTGCACTTAGGCAAGTTTTGGACTTGTGTCTAAAATGTACTGAGTTACCTATACACTGCGATGTCTTGTCACTGCATTCCATTGATTTCCAGTGAATTCTAATGCAATGATTTGGGCGACTTTAGAATCCCAACTCTAGAAATCCATCTCTCCAATCTTCAGTCAGACCTGGTGCAGAGTTAATTTCCATTAATTTGAATAGGGCCCCCAGCTCTGTTTTAGATTAAAAAGAGTAAACACTGTTGTTAAATTACTTTATTAAATGTTGCTAGCATTTTAAGATGTTTGTTTTATTATTTATAATGTTAATGCCAATCCTATACCAAAGCAACACTCTTTCTTTCTACTCTTGCAAATCTTTGTTTATGATAAATTTTATCTGAATTCCCACTTGAAGTCTGCCAGAGAACCAGGCACCATGTCTTAAGCATTGCATTCAACATTTCAACCATTTGAGGCCTCTGTGAGTTGATGGTTGACCATTGATATTGCATTCCAGCTATTCAGATACACAAATCATGGCAGTATGATATGGAGTATAAACTGTTGCCCAAGCAGCAGCAGCTCTCTCCCACCACCCCCCGCCCCCGGCAGCTGATGAATCTAAAGCAATGGCAGAGACCACTTCAATTTGGCACCAGTGATGACGCAGGAGTAGCCAGTCAGCATTGAACTCAATGTAGGATTGCCTTAGGCTCTCCAACTCCAGGGTTTTTCCTCAGGGTTTTCGCAAGAGTGGGTATAGCCCCAAGGCTGACAAGCCCCATCTGCCTGGAGTGACTGGTTTTAAGGCACTGGTAACCCAGTTTTGCTTCTTGTCCTCTCAGTAGAAACAGTTCCACTGAGTTTAGTAACTAAGCCACATGTGAAGGGCAGAAGCTGGACTTGGTTGTCAGAGGCTATTTGAGATGCACACTATTGGAAGCATTTAATGGGCTATGGGAGCTTATTCCCATGATCACCACACACTCCGCTATAACAACAATAAGGAATCTTTCAACCACAGGCTGTGTTTAATAACAAAACCTGCTTTACTCTTAATTCTTTTTTTATTTAATACCTTGATTCCAGCCCTTGAACTCCACCACCACAAAAAGGAAAATCACTCCATGATCTGTCCCACAAGATTTTAAATATTTGTATCAAATCTACCTTCAGCCTTCTCTTAAATGATTCTAGCATTTTAATCTATCCTTTTACCAGTACACCATTTCAGGAACCAATCATTTATATGCTTGTCCGTTTCACCAGCCTATTTGCTGTCTATCATGTATCCTGTTTATGATTTGAATTTTTATCACATTTATGTGTACCAACATAGAAATTTTACCTTTAACTCTCAAGATTAGATAATCAATATTTATTAAGTAAAAGCAGTTCCTAAAAATGATTCCTTGGGGAATGCTTCTATTCTCTTCCTCGGGTCTTGAAATAAAACCAATTAGCTAGCCCCTCTGCTCTCTTTCTGTACCTTAGCCAGCATACTGTAAATGAACCCTTTATACCAGGTTAAAGAGGAGAGGAATTTTTCAACGGTCCTTTAAGTTGAAGCAGGAGGCTGAGAGTGAAGGAGTAAAGGAATCTTGGAGAGAAGTCATTTTTTTTTACACAGCTCAGGGAAAAGAGGCTAGACTATGCAGGCGCGTGAGGTAGAGCGCCAAAGGTTTGAAAAAAGACCAGCATATACAGCGGGCAGCAGAGTGGGATGGCTTTGGCTCAACAGGCTTCAGCGTGAACAGGCAGAGGCGACGGAAGGTTCCGGTAAGTTTTGTTTGTTTAGAGTAGAGAGAATGCCAGGCAGGATGTTGGAATGCTCCTCTTACAGGATGTGGGAAGTCAGAGAGACCTCCGGTGTCCTGACAACGACACCTGCAAGAAGTGCATCCAGCTGCAGCTCCTAACTGCGTTAGGGAACTGGAGCAGGAGCGTGGATGACCTCCGGATCATTCGGGAGAATGAGGAGTTTATAGATAGTAGCTTCAGGGAGGTAGTTACGCCAAAGGAGTAGGGCACAGGTAATTGGGTTACTGTCAGGCGAGGGAAGGGGAAAGTGCAGGCAGAACAGGGTTCCTCTGTGGCCATTCCCCTCAACAATAAGTATACCCATTTGGGTACTGTTGGGGGAGGGGGGAATAACTTACACGGGCCAAGCTGCGGCAGCCGGATCTCTGGCATTGAATCTGGTTCTGCAGTGCAGAAGGGAGGGTGGAAGAAGAGGAGAGCGGTAGTGATAGGGGACTTGATTGTTAGAGATACAGACAGGAGGTTCTGTGGTTGTGACAGAGACTCCTGGGTGCCAGGATCAGGGATGTCTCTGATCGTGTGCACAGCATCCTGAAATGGGAGGGTGATCAGCCAGATGTCATGGTACACAATGGTACAACAATGACATAGGAAGAAAGAGTGAGTATAGAGAGCGTGGTAGGAAGTTAAAAAGCAGGACCTCAAGGGTGGTAATCTCAGGGTTGCTACCTGTGCCATGTGTCAGGTAGGGTAAAAATAGGATGCCCTGGAAGATGAACACGTGGCTGAGGAACTGGTGTAAGGGCCAGGGTTTCAGATTTCAGGATCATTGGGACCTCTTCTTGGGCAGGTGGGACCTGTACAAGAGAGATGAGTTACACCTGAACTACAAGGGGACCAATATCGTTGCAGGGAGGTTTGTTAGTGCTATCGGGGGGGGGGGGGGGGTTTAAACTAGAAAACTAGATTTGCAGGGCGATGGGAACCAGAGTGCCAGATCAGATAGTGGAGTGGGGGTGTAAAAAATGATGTTAAAAGTTCATGCGAAGTCACAAGTAGAAGGGTTGTGTGTGGTGGTAATAATCTTCTGACGTGTGTCAATTTCAATGCTAGGAGTATTGTGGGAAGGCGGATGAGCTGAGGGCATGGATTGACATGTGGAATTATGACATTGTAGCCATTAGTGAAACTCGGCTACAGGAGGGGTAGGACTGGCAGCTTAACGTTCCAAGGTTTCAGACATGATAGAGGCAGAGGGATGAAGGGTGGGGGGGGGGGGGGGGGGTGGGGGAGGGGTGGCATTGCTAGTCAGGGAAAATATTGCATCAGTGCTCAGGCAGGACAGATTAGAGGGCTTGTCTACAGAGGCCGTATGGGTGGAGCTGAGAAACAGGAAAGGTATGACCACATTAATGGGGTTGTATTATAGACCACCCAATAGTCAGTGGGAATTGGAGGAGCAAATCTGCAGAGAGATAGCAGACGACTGCAGGAAACATAAAGTTGTGATAGGGGATTTTAATTTTCCAACTTGATTGGGACACCTATACTGTTAAAGGTCTAGACAGGTTAGAGTTTGTAAAATGTGTTCAGGAAAGTTTTCTAAATCAATATACATTCTTATCTTATCTGCGGACTCTTCATGCATGGATTCAATCAACCGCGGACTGGGAAAACCTGGAAGTTCTCTCTCCAGCACTCGTTTGAGCATGCACAGACTAATTTTTCTTGCCATTATTCCCTAAACAATACAGTATAACAACTATTATTTACATAGCATTTACATTGTATTAGGTATTGTAAGTAACCTAGAAATGACTTAAAAGTACAGGCAGTCCCCGGGTTATGAATGGGTTCCATTCCTGAGTCCATCTTTAAGTGGGATTTGAAGTCGGAATAGGTACATCTGGTATTATTTAGAGTCAGTTAGTCAAACGTTTTTCTTACTATATAGTACATATTTTATCTTTCTATGCATATAAAACACTTAAGAAACATACGTATTTCAATAATTAAACCACTGCGTTGCTTAGTAATAATTGTAGTTTCATCGGGGCAGGGCCTTTCACATGCTCCATTAAAATTGTCCTGATCGTTGACTGACTGTAGCCTAATGCTTTTCCAGTGACTGATGGCATTTCACCTCTTTCTGACCTCTTATTATTTCCACCTTATTTTCAATCGTGATCGTGATTATTTTTGTGAAAAGAAATACTGCAGATTCAGAGCTGCACCGCCAGGTACTAAGGACAACCGCACTGATACATGTTAAATAAGGGACTTGAGCATCTGCGGGGTCGCAGAACCAATCCCCGCGGATAAGGAGGGCCGACTGTATAGAGGTACCGACTAGAGCAGATGGAATATTAGATCTCCTATTAGGGAATGAGTTAGGACAGGTGACGGAAGTGTATGTAGGGGAACACTTTGGTTCCAGTAATCATAACACCATTAGTTTCAACTTGATAATGCATAAAGATAGATCTGGTCCTTGGGTTGAGGTTCTAAACTGGAAAAAGGCCAAATTTAAAGAAACGAGAAAGTATCTAAAAAGCATGGATTGGGACAGATTGTTCTCTGGCAAGGATGTGTTGGTAAGTGGGAGGCCTCCAAAGGAGAAATTTTGAGAGTGCAGTGTTTTTATGTTCTTGTCAGGACTAAAGGCAAAGTGAATAAAAATAAGGAACCTTGGTTCTCAAGGGATATTGGAACTCTGATAAGAAGAGAGATATGTATGACATGTATAGGCAACAGGGAGCAAATAAGGTGCTTGAGTATAAAAAGTGAAAGATAATACTTAAGAAAGAAATCAGGAGGGCTAAAAGAAGATGAGGTTGCTTTGGCAGTCAAGGTTAAGGATAATCCAAAGAGCTTCTGCAGGTATATTAAGAGCAAAAGAATAGTAAGGGATAAAATTGGTCCTCTTGAAGATCAGGGTGGTCGGCTTTTTAGCTTCCTTAGTGAATACAGACGCAGGCATGGAGTCAATGGAAATAAGGCAAACGAGTAGTGAGGCCATGGAACCTATACAGATTGAAGAGGAGGAAGTGCTTGCTATCTTGAGGCAAATCAGAGTAGATAAATCCCCAGGACCTGACAGGGTATTCCCTCGGACCTTGAAGGAGACTAGCGTTGAAATTGCACAGGCCCTAGCAGATATATTCAAAATGTCAGTATCTACGGGTGAGGTGCCGGAGGATTGGAGGATAGCTCATGTTTCGTTGTTTAAAGAAGGCTGTAAAAGTAATCTGGTAAATTTGACACCAGTAATAGGTAAATTATTGGAAGGAGTACTAAGAGATAGGATCTACAAGTATTTGGATAGACAGGGAATTATTAGGGGGAGCCAACATGGCTTTGTGCGTGGTAGGTCATATTTAACAAATCTATTAGTTTTTTGAGGAGGTTACCAGGAAATTGGATGAAGGGAGGCAGTGGATGTTGTCTACATTGACTTCAGTAAGGCCTTTGACAAGGTCCTGCATGGGAGGTTAGTTAGGAAGATTTAGTCACTAGGCATACATGGTGAGGTAGTAAATTGGATTAGACATTGGCTCAATGGGAGAAGCCAGAGAGTGGTAGTGGAGGATTGTTTCTCTGTTTGGAAGCCTGTGACTAGTGGTGTGCCACAGGGCTCAGTGCTGAGTCCATTGTTATTTGTCAATGATCTGGATGATAATGTGGTAAATTGGATCAGCAAATTAGCTGATGACACAAAGATTGGAGGTGTAGTGGACAGTGAGGAAGGTTTTCAAAGCTTGCAGAGGGATTTGGACCAGCTGGATAAATGGGCTGAAAAATGGCAGATGGAGTTTAATACAGACAAGTGTGAGGTGTTGCACTTTGGAAAGACAACCAAGGTAGAACATACAAGGTAAATGGTAGGGCACTGAAGAGTGCAGTAGAACAGAGGGATCTGGGAATACAAATACAAAATTCTTTAAAAGTGGCGTCACAGGTAGATAGGGTAGTAAAGAGAGTTTTGGTACATTGGCCTTTATAAATCATAGTATTGTGTATAAGAATTGGAATGTTATGATGAGGTTGTAGAAGGCATTGGTGAGGCTGAATTTGGAGTATTGTGTGCAATTTTGGTCACTAAGTTGCAGGAAGGATATTAATAAGGTTGAAAAAGAGCATAGAAGGTTTACAAGGATGTTGCTGGGACTTGAGAAACTAAGTTACAGAGAAAGGTTGAATAGGTTAAGACTTTATTCCCTGGAGTGTAGAAGAATGAGGGGAGATTTGATAGAGGTATATAAAATTATGATGGGTATAGATCAGGGGTCGGCAACGTTTACCACTAAAAGAGCCAATATGGACCCATTTCCCACAGAAAAGAAAACACTGGGAGCCACAAAATGAAATAACACTGCATACAACGGGTTTTTTTTGCCTTTATGCTATGTATAAACAAACTATAATGTGTTGCATTTTTGAAATTGATGAACTCCTGCAGAGAAAACGAAATTACATTTCTGCATGCAACAAAAACATTTTGAACTCCGAAAAAAAGACGTTGGGTTGAAGGTTACTACATAGGTAGCCTACCTTGGATCGAAGAATTAAAAGAAAGCGCGCACTGGCGGGTGTCAGGCATTGGCTGTAGAAAAATATTAATGTATATTAATAGCGATAAAAAACACGTTGTAGCGTGTAGCGCTACACGCAGCGCTAAAATAAAGACTGCAGTCAAAGGTAACTTTATTCGAACTAAACAGCCTTGCTTTTAAGCCTCCCTCAACCCATCCCCGTGGGCGCGGATGCTGCAAAAGACGCGTACTCACAAACCCCCGTAGGCTATCTCCCTTAGCCGGAATGCTGGCTAATTGTGAGGAAATGTGTCGCCACACTTAGATTGTACAAGATCACCATAATCTTCAAATTTAGAATTACATTTCAAAAGCTAACAAACTAACATAAAATACATTTTAATTAAATACTGACCAATTATTTCCCAAAGCCACAGGGAGCCGCAGCACAGAGGTGAAAGAGCCACAAATGGCTCGGGAGCCGCAGGTTGCCGACCCCCGGTATAGATAGACTGAATGTAAGCAGGCTTTTTCCACTGAGGTTAGGGGAGAGAAAAAACCAGAGGACATGGGTTAAGGGTGAAGGAGAAAAAATTTAAAGGGAACATTGTGGGGGGTTCTTCTTCACACAGAGAGTGGTGGGAGCGTGGAATGAGTTGCCAGATGAAGTAGTAAATGTGGACTCACTTTTAACATTTAAGAAAAACTTGGACAGATACATGGATGAGAGGTGTATGGAGGGATATGGTCCAGGGGCAGGTCAGTGGGACTAGGCAGAAAAATAGTTCGTCACAGCCAAGAAGGGCCAAAAGGCCTGCTTTTGTTCTATAACGTTCTATGGTTCTATTGTTTCTTAAAGATCAAAACAAATTTTCTAGTACTTCCCAGCTATTACTTTTTAATTGGTGTCTTATGTGTCGCTTGCTTTATTGTTAATTTAAAATTACCCCTTTTAGAGAAGAAAAATGTAACATGCTCATTTAATACCAGAGCACCTGTAATCTGTGCAAGTTCTCATTTTTGCTTCACTCTTCCTTATTGGCTTGACTCTTGCAGGTATTTCCAATCTTGTCAATGAAGACACTAGCTTTATCTGTTATATAGGCTTCTCCTGCTATCCAAAAGTAGAGCGTCCCTATGAAACCTTTCGTAAACCGAAATGGCGTAAAGTGAAGAAGCAATTACCATTAATTTATATGGGAAAAATTTTTGAGCATTCCCAGACCGAAAAAATAACCTACCAAATCATACCAAATAACACATAAAATCTAAAATAACACTAACATATAGTAAAAGCAGGAATGATATGATAAATACACAGCCTACATAAAGTAGAAATAATGTATGTACAGTGTAGTTTCACTTACCAGAATCCAGAAGACGGTGAGCACACTGGAAGGTTCACGCATTTTTCTATGCTTGGGTGCATGCTGTCTCTATAATGTGCTTGCTGCAGAACAATGCTGAATGCTATTTTCACCACTCTCGCTGCTTGGGGTGTGCGCTGCCTTGATAATGGCTTGCTGCAAAACAAACGAACATTATTTTCACTTTCCGCCTTTTTTCGTAAAAGTGAAAATCCTCCTAGGATTTCTTTTGGTTAGTGAAAACAGGTACTAATGTAGGTCTTTTGTCAAAGTGAAATGGCGTAAAGCGAACTTTTGAAAAACGGGATATCTATACCTCTCTTGAGATAAAATGAGTTATGGTTTTGCCTCAACCTTTTTGAACCATTTCTTCCTTAAAGGCAGCACTGTAGCAGTGTGCTACACACAGCGCTGGAATAACGACACACAGACAATGAGTTGCAGTTGTGTAAAAGATTTATTCAAACTTTGCGGCCTCGCTTTTAAGCCTTACCGTTTCCGCCCTCCCCGGGCGGGAAGGCTATAAGAGGCGCATATTCACAGTCCTTTCCTGCGCGCGGGATTTTCCCCTTGCTGGTGAAGAAGGCCTGGCGCCCTTTTTGGGGCCGGCCTCTCTGTCAGCGCGCGCCATTTTGTGAGCCAGTTCGAATGCGCTGGAAAGTGGGTCACCACATAACCCACCCCCCCCCAATGTCCACAGTCTGAGTCGGCCTCTGTTTAGGAGGTTTGCCTCTGTGCCGCGGTGCTTGAGCTCCGACTGGCTGCGCCAAGTCCACATGGGCCGGTTTGAGTCGGTCCGCTGTGAAAACCACCACAATGTCCAGCATGAACATGGACCCGTTGTTCCTGATCACCTTAAACGGCCCCTCGTAGGGCAGCTGCAGCGGTGCCCGATGTCCGCCCCGTCATACAAAAACAAACTTACAATGCTGTAGGTCTTTGGGTATGCAGGTTGGACTCTGTCCATGCTGTGAAGTGGGTATGGGGGCTAGATTACTGAGCTTCTCACGTAGTCTGTCCAGGACTGCTGCGGGTTCTTCCTCTTGCCCCCTTGGGACTGGTATGAATTCTCCTGGGATGACCAGGGGAGTGCCGTACACCAAGTCGGCCGACGAGGTGTGAAGATCCTCTTTGGGCGCCGTGTGGATTCCGAGCAGGACCCAGGGAAGCTCTTCCACCCAGTTAGGTCCTCTCAGGTGGGCCATGAGAGCCGACTTCAGGTGACGGTGGAAACGCTCCACTAGTCCGTTGGATTGTGGGTGGTAGGCAGTTGTGTGGTGTAGCTGTGTTCCCAAAAGGCTGGCTATAGCTGACCACAGGCTGGAGGTGAACTTGGCGCCTCTGTCGGAGGTAATTTGGGCCAGTACACCAAAGCGAGATACCCAGGTTGCAATCAGTGCTCGGGCGCAGGATTTGGAGGTGTTGTCGAGCGGGACTGCCTCTGGCCATCTTGTGAACCGGTCTACGATAGTTAGGAGGTGCCGCGCTCCTCGCGACACTGGCAGGGGCCCCACGATATCCACATGAATGTGGTCGAAACGCCGGCAGGTGGGGTGGAACTGCTGCGGTAGAGCTTTGGTGTGCTGCTGCACCTTGGCTGTTTGGCACCGCATGCACGTTTTGGCCCATTCATTGACCTGCTTGCGGAGTCCGTGCCAAACGAACCTGTTGGAGACTATCCGGATGTTTATCCTGATGGAGGGGTGGGCTAAGTTGTGAATGGAGTTGAAAACTCTCTGCCGCCAGGCTGCCAGGATGATGGGGTGAGGTTGGCCAGTAGCTACGTCACACAGTAGGGTCCTCTCACCTGGGCCGACTTGGAGCTGCAAACTGGAGATTGAAGTTCTGTAACTAGAGATCTCATTGTCTGCCTGTGCCTCTGCCAGCGCTGCATAGTCCACCCCTCGGAACAGGGCCTGGATGGTAGGTCTGGATAGTGCATCTGCCACAATGTCCTTTCCTGAGACATGCCGGATGTCCGTCTTGTATTTGGAGATGCAGGACAGATGTCGCTGCTGGCGGGACAACCAAGGATTGGACGCCTTCGTGAGCGCAAAGGTAAGCGGTTTGTGGTCCATGAACGCGGTGAAGGGCCTACCTTCTAAGAAGTACCTGAAATGCCGGATTGCTAGGTATAGTGCCAACAGCTCCTGGTCAAAAGAGTTCGGGTGGTCGTAGGTGTTTGCTGAAGAACACCAGGGGTTGCCAGCGACACTTGATGAGTTGTTCCAGCACTCCACCGACTGCTGTGTTGGATGTGTCCACTGTGAGGGCGGTAGGGACGTCTGTTCTGGGGTGTACTAGCATCGCGGCATTTGCCAAGGCTTCTTTGGTTTTAACGAAAGCTGCTGCAGCCTCTTCGTCCCAGGTAACGTCCTTGCCCTTAACCGACATCAGGGTGAACAGGGGTCGCATGATTTGGGCTACTGAGAGGAGTAAATGGTGGTAGAAATTCACCACACCCACAAATCCCTGCAGTGTGTTGGGTAGGGGGAAGTGGCGGACCACGTTTACCTTGGTGGGCAGAGGGGTTGCCCCGTCTAGTAATCCTGTGGCCCAGGAAGTCGATGGTGTCGAGTCCGAACTGGCATTTGGCCAGGTTGATTGTTAGGCCATATTCACTTAGTCGGGTGTAGAGTTGACGGAGGTGGGACAGATGCTCCTGACGACTGCTGGCTATGAAGATGTTGTCCAAATAGATGGATGCAAAGTCCAGGTCACGTCCCACCACGTCCATGAGCCGCTGGAACGTCTATGTGGCATTCTTTAGGCTGAATGGCATTTAGAGGAATTTGAAAAGGCCGAATGGAGTAATGAGTGCTGTTTTGGGGATGTTGTCCGGATGCATCGGGATTTGATGGTATCCCCGGACGAGGTCTACCTTGGAAAAGATCTGTGCACCATGCAGGTTTGCTGCAAAGTCCTGAATGCGCGGCATAGGGTAGCGGTCCGGTGTTGTAGCCTCGTTCAGTCTGCGGTAGTCGCCGCATGGTCTCTAGCCCCCTGGTTGCTTTGGGCACCATGTGCATGGGGGAGACTGTTGGACCGCCGTATGATCCCCAATTCCTCCATCCTCTTGAACTCCTCCTTCGCCAGTCGGAGCTTGTCCGGGGGAAGCCTTCGAGCACGGGCGTGGAGGGGTGGTCCCTGGGTCAAGATGTGGTGCTGTACTCCGTGTCTGGGCATGGCTGCCGTGAACTGCGGTGCCAGAACTGATGGGTAATCTGCCAGGACTCTGGTGAATTTGTTGTCGGACAGCATGATGGAGTCCAGGTGTGGGGCTGTCAACTGGCTTCACCCAGGGAGAATGTCTGAAAAGTCCTGGCGTGGACTAGTCTCTTCCCTTGCAGGTCAACCAGCAGGCTGTGAACTTGCAAAAAATCTGCCCCCAGGAGTGGTTGGGCCACGGCGGCCAGTGTGAAGTCCCATGTGAACCGGCTGGAGCCGAACTGTAGCCGCACCGTACGGGTGCCGTAGGTCCGTATTGTGCTGCCATTTGCAGCCCTCGGGGTGGGTCCCAGTTCTCTGTTGCGGGTGTCATAACTCGTCGGAGGTAAGACGCTGATCTTGGCTCTGGTGTCGACCAAAAAGCGGTGTCCCGACTGTTTGTCCCTGGCATACAAGAGGCTATCCTGATGGCCAACTGCCGTAACCACCAGCGGCGGCTGGCCCTGGCGTTTCCCAGGAAGTTGCAGGGTGGGCTTCTGTGCCCCACTGCTGGTGGTAGAAGCACCATTGCTCGTTGGCCTCTGCATTCCTGCCTCTGGGTTTTGTGGGCTTTGCTGCCGGGCCTGGTCTGGTTTGCTGTTGGGCGGGTGGCTTGGTGATCTGTACGATGGATGTCCCACTCTCCTTCTTGGCTTTCCACAGCACATCTGCCTGGGCCGCCACCTTCCGGGGATTGCTGAAATCCGCGTCGGTCAGCAGTAGGCATATGTCCTCAGGCAGCTGCTCTAGGAATGCCTGCTCAAACATGAGGCAGGGCTTGGGTCCTTCAGCTAGGGTCAGCATTTCGTTCATTAATGCCGACGGCGGCCTGTCTCCCAAACCATCCAGGTGCAGTAAATGGGCAGCTCGCTCGTGCCGTGAGAGTCCAAAAGTCCTTATGAGCAGGGCTTTGAATGCTGTGTATTTAGATAGATAGATAGATACTTTATTCATCCCCAAGGGGAAATTCAACATTTTTCCAGTGTCCCATACACTTATTGTAGCAAAACTAATTACATACAGTATTTAACTCAGTATAAATATGATATGCATCTAAAATCACCCTCCCAAAAAGCATTAATAAATAGCTTTTAATAAGTTCTTAAATAGTTTACTAGAGTGGTAACTTAAGCTCAGTCCTAACCCCGGCACTTTAACATGTCTTGCCCCTGGTGGTTGAATTGTAGAGCCGAATGGCGTTGGGGAGTAATGATCTCTTCATCCTGTCTGAGGAGCAATGCATTGACAACAACCTGCCACTGAAGCTGCTTCTCTGTCTCTGGATGGTGCTGTGCAGAGGATGTTCAGGGTTTTCCATGATTGACCGTAGCCTACTCGGCGCCCTCCGCTCTTGCCACCGATATCATACTCTCCAGTTCTGTGCCCACGACAGAGCCCGCCTTCCTTACCAGCTTATTAAGACGTGAGGTGTCCCCCTTCTTAATGCTGCCTCCCCAGCACGCCACCACAAAGAAGAGAGCACTCTCCACAACTGACCGATAGAACATCTTCAGCATCTCACTACAAACATTGAATGACGCCAGCCTTCTGAGGAAGTACAGTCGACTCTGTGCTTTCCTGCACAGGACATCTGTGTTGGCAGTCCAGTCTAGCTTCTCGTCTAACTGCACTCCCAGATACTTGTATGTCTTAACCTGCTCCACACATTCTCCATTAATGATCACTGGCTCCATATGAGGCCTAGGTCTCCTAAAGTCCACCACCATCTCCTTGGTGATATTGAGACGCAGGTAGTTTGAGTTGCACCATATCACGAAGTCCTGTATCAGTTTCCTATACTCTTCCTCCTGACCACTCCTGACACACCCCACTATGGCCGTGTCATCAGCGAACTTCTGCACATGGCAGGACTCCGAGTTATATTGGAAGTCTGATGTGTACAGGGTGACTTTGCTGTCCTCTGGGGGTGACTGTATGACGGCTGTCTCCTGGTCGAGGGAGCTCACCACGTAATAGTAATGTGTGGAATCAGAGGTTATCTGCTGAATGTGGAATTGGACTTCTGTTTGTTGGAACCATAGGTGAGGTTGCAGCGTCCAGAAGCTTGGCAGTTTTAAAGAAACTGCATGAACGTTGTTCATCTTCAGTCCAAATATCGTTTGAGCCATCGGGGTCACCAATTGTAGCGGTGTGCTGCACACAGCGCTGGAATAATGACACGCAGATGGGGGCGGGAAGGCTGTAGGGGGCGCATATTCACAGTCCCTTCCTGTGCGCGGGCTTTTCCCCTTGCTGGTGAAGAAGGCCTGGCACCATTTTGTGAGCCGGTTCGAGTGCGCTGGAAAGTGGGTTATCACAACACTTTGTTTTTTGAGTTGTATTTGCCATTTTGTGGTTCCAATTGACCTCGCTCAAATCTGCTTTCAACACTGTGAAGATTGAGTAGCATCTTGATCTCACTCTTCAGAGGATAAACACTGATACCTAAAACAACTAGCATGCAAATGTGCAAGAAGCTATTTGCAACAATGGCTGCTTAAATCATAAATTGTGTAAAATTTTCAATGGGTCTAACAGGTTTATTATTTGGAATGCAAACATGAAGAGTCAGTGATTTTTTTGTGTACAAAAAATTTCTTGAACAATAAAACGTCTTTCAAACATGCATAACAGCATAAAAACTGCTGCACGGACCAAATTTGTGCATGACTCTTGTCTTTAATGTTATTATCTAATTATAATTGGGCAGGCCAGTTAGTGTTGGAGGTGAGGGGAAAGGTAGCATGAAGTGAGATAGAGAAATTAAATGTGGCTACTTCAAGGCTGTAACACTTAAATGTTAATATAAACTTGCATAATGAGCTATTTACCACAAGACTGAAAGAATGCAATTTGATTGCCAAGTTACTCCCACGTACTTAGGAATAATTTGTGTGTGGGGCTTGTTTTGGCAACTGGTGCAGCTGGTTTCTATTGAATCAGCTGTAGGAAGTTGGAGGAAGACTAATGGAATAGTTGAACAATAGTCCATTTCAAATTACTTGTAGTAGGTTCAAAATTTATGTTGGACTTGAAAAAATGTTTGTATTTCTCAAATTTTTCATCTTGGCTTAGCAAAACGTTTTGAAAATGGTTGAGCCTATTTTGATTTGGTTTATTGAAAAAAATTCATTGAGTTGAGCGTGAAGAGAATAGATTGGTGGCGTATATTGTCTCTCTATCAATCACTCCATTTCAGAATCTCCAATTGCCATTTTTATGTTTTGGCTTTTTTCATCTCATTTCCATTCAAAAGTCTCAAATTCTTCTGTGGTATCCCACTACCAGTAGTTTTCTTTTTAAGAGATTTCTGTTCTTGAGCTGCTCACTATTGTTCGGATAGTAAAGGATAATTCGCCATTTGAAAATTGACAAACTACTACCTTTGCAAGAATTAAATTGGTAATTCGAACTGAAACCTGCAAGTCCGAAACTAAGACGAACTACATTGTAGTAAACTTGGAGAAATGTAGTTGCCTTAGTTAAGAGTATGAAGCTAATAGTCTATAGACTGAAACAGTGGGCAAAAGTGAAGTTAGTAGCATTAGAATGGATTCTGATACTACTTGTAAATCTGTGAAGTGCACAAACTATTGCAAGTAGGGGCTGAACTGTGATTCAGAAATTAGGCTGATTATTCTTGTATTTGTTTTTATATAAATCCAAGTACACGATATACTACAACAAAATTTGAAAGGTGTGCATTTGAAATAAAAATGCGCTCTGGTTTGCCAGATATTACTAAATGAGCAGGATAAAATTGACTTATTTTAAAAAAAAAAGCTGCTGGAAGGACTCGGTCAGGTAGGCATCTTTGGAGGGAAATAGGCAGTCAGTATTTTGAGTTGAGACCCTTTATCTACATTGAGCAAGATTCTAGCATCTGTAGCTTTTATTTTCTCCCGAAAAAAATGGGTAATCTAACAAGCAGACTAATGTATAGAACTAGAGGAAAAGTTGTTGGAGCCAGAGGTGATGGTTCTGCATTCAGATAGGCAGAATCTGGCATTCTTTTAGCATGTTTTATAAAGCAAATCTTGCAGCAGTGTATACAAGAAAAAAGCATAAATTAAGCACCATTTTTACAATAATGAACAGTATAGAGCGGAGGTTTCCAACTGGGGTCCACAGATCCCTCGGTTAATGCTAGGGCTCCATGGTATTAAGGCTGGAAACCCGGCTCTAGAGAAAAGTTTTTGTAATGTGGAGTGTTTCATTTCGGTAGATCAAATTTGAAGACCGTTATGTAATATTAATGGTAAGACTCTTGGCAGTGTGAAGGATCAACAAGATCTTGGGGGTCTGTGTCCATAGGATACTCAAACTGCTGCACAGCTTAGTGTTTTTAAGAATGTGTATGGTCTGATGGCCTTCAACTGTGGGATTGAGTTCAAGAACCATGAGGTAATGTTACAGCTATACAAAACTTTGATCATGCCCCACTTGGACTACTGCATTCAGTTTTGGTTACCTTACTACAGGAAGGATATGGATACTATAGAAAGAGTGTGGAGGAGATTTACAAGGATGTTGCCTGGATTGGAGAGCATGCCTTATGAGAATAGGTTGAATGAATTTGGCCTCTTCTCCTTGGATTGACAGAAAATGAGAGGCGACCTGATAGAGGTGTAAAAGATGATAGAGGCATTGATCACATGGAAAGCCAGAGGCTTTTTCCCGTGGCTGAAATGGCTAACACGAGGGGCATAGTTTTAAGGTGCTTGGAAGTAGGTACAAGGGGGACGTAAGCTGTAAGTTTTTCACAGTGATGGGTGCATGGTATGTACTGCCAGCAGCGGTGGTAGATGTGGATATAATAGGGTCTGTTAAGTGACTCTTAGGTGCATGGAGCTTTGAAAAATAGAGTGCTATGGGGGAGGGAAATTCCAGGCATTCCTAGAGTAAATTACCTGGTCGGAACAACATTGTGGGCTGAAGTGCCTGTAATGTGCTGTAGATTGCTACGTTCTAAGTTCTAATCTTTTTTTGTCAAACGTTAAATCAGAATAACTGAGAATTAGTCATAGTGATGGTCATAGAGTACAGAAACAGGCCCTTCATCTGAGCGCTGAACTGTTATTCTGCCTAATCCCATTTTCGCACACCTGATCTTGAACCCTCCATACCACCAACATCCACGTACTTATCCAAATTTCTCTTGGAAGTTGAAATTGAAGCTGCATCCACCACAACTTCCGCTAACAGCTTGATCCACATTCTTGTACCCTCTGACTGAAGATTTTCCCCTCAGCTTCTCCTTGAATATTCCACCTTTGACTCTTAACCAGTAACTTCTAGTTCTAGTCTCACCCAACCTCAATGGCAAAAAGTCCTGCTTGTATTTTCCCTATCTGTACCTTAAACTTTGTATCCCTCCATCAATTCTCCCCTAATTCTCCTACGCTCTAGGGCACCCCAACCACAAATTGTTCCAGCTGCTGCCATCTGGGAAACGGTACTGCAGCATAAAAGCCAGGACCTATCCGGGACAGCTTCTTCCACCAGGCCATCAAACTGATTAATTCATGCTGATACAATTGTATTTCTATGCTATATTGACTGTCCTGTTCTTCATACTATTTATTACAAATTACTATAAATTGCGCATTTTGACAAAAGCGTAACATAAAGATTTGCACTCATGTATGTGAAGGATGTAAGTAAGCAAGTCAATTCAATGAAGTCCTAATTTATTCAACTTTCCTTAACTCAGGTCCTCAAGCCCCAGCAATATCTTTGTAAATTTTCTCACTATTCCACCTTTCCTGTCGGTAGGTGACCAGAGCTGCGCACACAGTGCTCCAAATTAGGCCTCACCAATGTCTTGTACAACTTCAGCTTGACATCCCAACTCCTGTATTCATGCTGTGATTTATGAAAGTACTATGGCAAAAGCTCTCTATACAACTTTATCTGTGAAGCCACTTTCAAGGATATACGGATCTGTATTTTCAGATCCCTTTGTTGCACCATGCTCCTCAGTGCCCTACTGTCTGCTGTGAAAGTCCTACCCTGGTTTGTTCTCCCAAAGTGCAACACCTCACACTTCTCTGTATTAAATTTACCATCTATCATTTTCAACCAGTTTTTCCAGCTGGTCCAGCTCTCGCTACAAACTTTGGACTTTCCTGCTCTCCACTGCAGCCCCCAATCTTGGTGTCATCCATAAATTTCCTGACATATGGTTAATTTGTAGTTTTAGTTGCAGCATCTTCCTTGGCTCAATAATATATTACATTTTTACCCTTTCACTTAATGCACACTTGCATTTATTCTGTTTTACTGATGTTATATTGAAATGTTTCATTTGCACGTGCTTTTTATAACTATTTCAATTACCAATTCCATTGTCCAGTTTTATGGAAGAAACTGTTTATAATACAACATACACAAAATGCTGGTAGAACACAACAGGCTAGGCAGCATCTATAGGGAGAAGCGCTGTTGACGTTTCGGGCCGAGACCCTTCGTCAGGACTCTTGGTTTATAATACTGTAGGTTTTCACCTTCTGTTCATAGTCAGAGAAATTTCAGTTCCATAGCTCTGCTTTTATCCTTTTCAGACAACTGTAAACCTTTCATTTATTGATTATTTAGTTTTAAAACAAAAAAAAACAAAGATGCGCAGCATTTTCCAGTTCTGCACTGAGATTAATGCATTTCTTATCCTAAAGAGAGAATGGGATTGTGGAAAGCCTTACACAACAGTAAGAACAAACTTTTTTAAAATCATTTGATTTGTCATCAACAAATAAATAAGACAGCAAGGTGGCACAACTGTTTGTGCTACTGTCTTAACAGATCTTGTTATAACAGGTAAGGTGGTGGTAATGGTAATTCATATAAGCATATGCCAACTGAAAGTGTTAATGAAGATGTGAAAAGTAACTTGGATAACTTGGCAACTATCAAGTTTTTATTACTTTTTGCTTTAGTCATTTTACATTGTGGACTGTAGGACCTAAGATTGCCTTAATTCAAAGCATTGTCTCATGGTGGATTTTAGAATCCAAATGGCCTGCTGGTGTGATTAAGATTTACAGCTTGTGGTTGTTTGGTTGAGTAATGTGAGTCCACTAATGATTTTTTAATGAATTAATCTAAATTGCATTTAATCAGCATGAAAGTCCTAAAGTAATGGTCATAAAATTGTATAGTACAGAAGAAACCCAGTTTGTCCATACCATGATGCCTGTCTAAGCTAATTAGAAACATAGAAAACCTACAGCACAATACAGGTCCTTCAGCCCACAAAGCTGTGCTGATCTACCATAGAACTACCTGGGCTTTACCCATAGCCCTCTATAATTCTAAGCTCCGTGTAGCCATCCAGGAGTCTCTTAAAAGACCCTATTGTTTCTGCCGCCGCCGCCGGCAGCCCGTTCCACTCACTCACCACTGCATTAAAAAAACTTACCCCTAACATCTCCTCTGTACCTACTTCCAAGCACCTTAAAAATATGCCCTCTCTTGTTAACCATTTCAGCCCTGGGGCAAAGCCTCTGACTATTCACGTAATCATTGCCTCTCATTTATATTTATCCATTTATCCATTTTCCACCAAATCCATCCGATGAAATGGCCCCCACCATTCGCAGGGCCCAATAACCCTAGAGACTCACCACTTTCTGAGAAGAAAATCTCACTGTCCTCGGTTCCAAATGATCCATCCTGCATTCACAGACCATTTGCCAACCACCCCCCGTCCCCCGTGTTTGTCACTCTTCCATCAGTGGAAATGCCCCTATACTCAACCTACAGTCCCTACCCCGACTGATCGCATGTGTTTAAATAAGGTCACTTTTCTTTCACAAGCTTCCAAGGAGCACAAACCCAAAGTGTCCAACATCTCCTATCAAGAAGACCCTTCTTTTCTAGAAGGCAACCCAGTGAACTCTTCTGTTCCTTTTCTATTCAAGTACTCATCCAAATGCCTTTTAAATGCTCTAGCTGCCTTAGCACTTACTCTCAAAGTCCTTTCCATATAACCACAGCCATGGAAATAATTGGATGTTGAACCTCCTAGTTTTTTCCTCCCCCACAATAGGGAAAACTATTTAACCTATCCATCATTCATAATCTTATAAACCTTTTAAGATCATCCCTTAGCATTCTGCATACCAATTAAAAAAAAATAAATCCAGCCTATCCAATCTCACTTTAACTACAGCCCTCAATTCCACACAACAACCTGGTGAATCTCTTCAGCACTTCTCCGTTGTTGCCATATCCTTCCTGTAGTGTGGTGACTAGAACTATATGCAATCGGTCCTCCTTATCTGTGAGTTCTGCATCTGCGAATTCAACCAACCACAAATTGAGAAAACCCGGGAGTGCTCTTCCAGCACTTGTTGTTCGAGCATGTACAGACTTTCTTTTCTTGTCATAATTCCCTAAACAATGCAGTATAACAACTATTTTACATAGCATTTACAATGTATTAGGTATTATAAGTATTCTAGAGATGATTTAAAGTATACAGGAGGAGATGCTTGGGTTATTGTGGATCGGGTTTGAAAAAATCGGAAGTTCTCTTACTAAATAAGTCAGATCAGGTACATTGGGTATTATTAAGTGTCAGTTAGTCAAATGTTTGTCTTAGTACATAGTATATATACTTTACCTTTCTATGCATATAAAACACTTAAGAATGTATGTTTCAGTGCCGGGCTCGGGAGTCAGTGACAGACCGCTTTCGAGTGCACTCTCCATTCGTGCCGGGTTGATGTGGAGGATCAAAAACCCAAAACCCAATAATTAAACCACTGCGTTGCTTAGTAATAATTGTAGCTTTCATCGGGGCAGGGCCTTTCTCATTTTATCCTTTTAAAATTGTTCCGATTGTTGACCGACGTAGCCTAACGCTTTTACAATGACCGATGGTGTTTCACCTCTTTCCGATCGCTTTATTATTTCCACTTCATTTTCAATCGTGATCGTGATTATTTTCGTGAACAGAAGCACTGCGAATTCAGAGGTCTGACACCGGGTCGTAATGTCCACCGCACTGAGACAGGTGAAATAAGGTCTGGGGTTCTGCTGGGTCCTAAGACCCACCACATTGAGACAGGTTGAATAAGGGACTTGAGCATCCATGTTTTCTGGTATCCACCAGGAGTCCCGGAACCAATCCCTCAAGGACAAGGAGGGCCAACAGTACAATACTTCGTGTGGTGTCAGATTCAAAAGTCTTCACCTATGAAGGCAAGCATGGCAAATGCTGCCTGCTGTATTCTTTTCACCTGAGTGGCTATTTTCAGACCATAAGACCAAGGAGCAGAATTAGGCCATTTTATCATCGCTGATTTTTGTTGCTGTGAACCCCATTCTCTGCCTTCGCCCCATAATCTTTAAAGCTCCTACTAATCAAGAACCTATCAACTTCAAATTTTAAATGTACGCAATGACTTGGCCTCCCCAGCCATTTGTGGCAATGAATTCCACAGACTTACCATCCTCTGGTTAAGGAGATTCCTCATCTCTCTTCTAAAGTAATGTCCCTATACTCTGAGACTTTGCTCTCTGGTCTAAGACTCCCACACTAGAGGAGACATTGCCTCCATGTCCAGTCTATCTGGGCCTTTCAATATTTGATAGATTTCAGTGTTATTCACCACCCCCCCCCCCCCCCCCCATACTGACACAGAGCCATCAGAGCCTTATACATTAACACTTTCATTCCTGGAATCATTCAAATGAACCTCCTTTGGTCCCCACCAATGCCAACATATCCTTTTGTAGATAAGGGACCCAAAACTGCTCAATACTCCATGTACACCTAAGATCCATCTGTACATTAACATTCCCAAGATCATTGCCATTTATGCAATTTCAGTGCTGTTAATATTTGGCTTCCCTTAAAGCATTACCTCACCATTGTCTGGAATATATTCCATCTATTATCACTTCACTCAACTTTCCAACTGATGATGTCCCTCTGTATTCTTTCACAATTGTCATTGCAGTATCTACTACACAATTGTATGGTCAGCAAATTTACTGGTAAGTACACCTAAATTCTCAGCCAAGACATGATGTACATTTTGAATCGTAATTATCCAAGTTATGTACAGTATGTATCCTCACAAAATGAAGCATTCACTGCCTGTAGGTTATACAGTTAGGAGCCTCAGATGAGACTGCAAATGCTGTAACCTGGAGAACAAACAATCTGCAGTATTCTGAGTTGGGTAGCACCTGTGGAAGGAAGGGAATTGTTGATATTTTAAATTGAATCAGAGCAGTATGCATAGCCGAGATGGCCAGTATAAAGAGGAATGCTGAGAAAGGATCCAAAGTGATCAGTAGACTGGGGTGTAAGACGATAGGCAGGTTATGCTAATATATAGTAGCCTGTCCCGGTTCAGCCATGTAGATGATACAGCCAAGAAAGTGCACCAGCGCCTCTGCTTCTATAGGACTAAGTTTGCCATGCCCCATCGAAAACATGTAACTTAATGCATCACGACTACAGAGTTGTGGACACAGTTCAACACATCATACAATGAGCCGCCCCTCATAATTGGCATCAACACATTGCAGGAGTATCTTCGTAGATGAAGGGATGTAACTGTAGAGTTTTAAATCCAGATTATTAAAAAGATATCAATGGACTTTAAAGAAGTCAGTATTGCTTAACGTGATTTTGTTTTTAAGGGAAAACATGAAAGAATGGAGTTCTAATTTGCTCAATGTCTTTCTTTTATAATTTGATGCCTGGCTTTATACTTAAGATGTAATTTATATTTACTAATTTTTCATTTTTAATTTCCTAGGATTTGGAGTTCCATGGTGTGATGAGATTTTATTTTCAAGACAAAGTAGCTGGAAACTTTGCAACAAAGTGCATCAGGGTGTCCAGCACAGCCACAACACAAGATGTCATAGAAACTCTTGCAGAGAAATTCCGGCCAGACATGCGGATGTTGTCCTCACCTAGATACTCACTTTATGAAGTGCACGTTAGTGGTGGTAAGTTTCATAGAAGTTTTTCTAAATGTGCAGATTCTTACCACATTAGAGTAGTTATGTCATGATTCTGGATTTGTTACTTTAAGATTTCTAAAGGACAGAGGCTTTAGTGTGTTTTGATGTTGCAGATACAGTTGTAAGAAAAAGTTTCTGAACCTTTTGCAAATACTTGGTTTTCTGCATTACTTGTAAAAAGTAGTCTGATCTTCATCTTAGTCACAATAATAAACACAATCTGCCTAAACTAATAACACACAAACAATTGTACCATTCATGCCTTTATTGAACATGTTTAATCATTCACAGTCCAGGCTGGAAAAAGTATGTAAAACCTTGTATTTAAATCTAGTTGAACTTTCTTTAGCAGCAATAACCTCCACCAAACATTTCCTGTAGTTGCTGATCAGACTTACACAACAATGAGGGGAAGTTTTAGACCATTCTTCCATACAAAACTGTTTCAGTTCATCAATATTTCTGGGATACCTTGCATGAACAGCCCTCAGCCTTATCTCAGACAATAATGAGGTGGCCTACAGGGAAGAAAGCCATCTCTCTGACACAGTGGTGTCAAGAAAACAACCTCTTCCTCAATGTCGCAAAAACAAAGGAGCTGTTGTGGATTACAGGAGGATTGGAGATGGACTAATCCCTATTGACATCAACGGATCTGGGGTTGAGAGGGTAAACAGCTTCAAGTTCCTCAGCATCCACATCACCGAGGAGTTCATGTGATCTCTGCACACCAGCTGCCAGCTGTGTGGTGGAAAAAGACACAATAGTACCTCTTGCACCTCGGACAGTTGAGGATGTTTGGTATGGGCCCCTGAATCCTAAGAAGTGTCTACATGAGCACAATTGAGAGCATCCTGATTGGCTGCATCACTGTCTGGTATGGAACTGTACCTCCTTTAATCGCAGTACTCTGCAGAGAGTGGTGCGGACAGCCCAGCGCATCTGTAGCTGAGAAATTCCCATGATTCAGGACATTTACAAGGACAGGTGTGTAAAAAGGGCCTGTAGGACCATTGGGAACCCAGGCCATCCCAACCACAAACTATTCCAGCTGCTCAAAATTGGGAAGTGGTACAACAGCATTAAAGCCAGGACCAACAGGGTCTGGGACAGCTGCTTCCACCAGGCCATCAGACTGATGAGCTCACATTTATTTAAGTGTACTCTATATTACACTGACTTATATTTATTATAAATTACTATGATTGCACATTTAGATGGAGACATAAAGATTTTTACCCATGTATGTGAAGGATGTAAGAAATAAAGTCAATTCATTTCTTCAGGTCATGTCACAGCATCAGAATTCATTAAGGTCTGAACTCTGACTTGGCTTGTTGAATGACCTAAACCCAAAAATCACCCTAATAAGCCACTCCAAAACATGAATTTCTTTTTAAATCATTGTTGTTTACTCTTGTGTTTCTGATCATTGTTGCATCATCCAACTTCTATTAAACTTCAGGTGACAGATCACTACCCTGACATTCTCCCGTAAAAATATCTTGATACAATTTTGAATTCATTATTCTTTGAACAATTGCAAGCTGTCCAGGCCCTGAGGCAGCAAAGCAGCCCCAAACCATGATACTCCTTCCACCATGCTTCACACTGGGGTGAGATTTTGATGTTGGTGTGCAGTGCCCTTTATCCTTCAGACATAGTGGTGTGCGATTCTGCCTGTAAGTTCAAGTTTTGTCTCATCTGTCCATAGAACATTGTCTCTGAAAGGTTGTGGAACATCAGGTGGTCTTTTGCAAACTTGTGCAGCAATGGTTTTTTTTTGAAGAGTAGTGGTTTCAGTGTTTTTATTATAATGGGCACATGAACAGAGACTAGGAAGTTCTAGAAATTTCTGCAGGTCTTTTTCTTGTTGCAGGTTCTTTTCACCACCTTCAGCATTGCACGCTGTGCTTTTGGTGTGATCTTAGCAGGGTGCCCACGCCTAGGGAGAGTAGCAGCAGTACTGAAGTTCGTCCATTTGCAGACAGTTTCTCTTACTGTGAGCTGATGAACACTCAGGTCTTTAGAAATTCTTGTAATGCGCTATAAGGTTTCACTGCTAATGTAATGGCTGCTCTGTAATGTTCCACTGATAAGTAATGGTTTCTCTGTAGCAGCAATGTTTGGGTTATGACTAGAGATAATGGGGTCTTTGAAATGTATGTTAGCCAATGAGTGGGATGTTCTTTCTTGTGAGTCTAGGAGTAGAGATTTGGCTGTCTTTTGTCAGCGAGAGATGAAAAGGGAAGATGCATGTGGAGAGAACTGGTAACGGGAAGTGCGGGAGGACTGGAGAATGGCAAATGTAGTTCCCTTGTTTAAAAAAGGTAATAGGGAGAAACCTGGGAACTATAGACCGGTGAATCTTATGTCGGTGGTATGCAAACTACTGGAAAGGATTCTTAAGGATAGGATCTACGAGCATTTGGAGAAGTACAGTCTTCTCATGGATAGTAAACATGGCTTTGTGAGGGAAAGATCATACCTCACGAGCCTGATTGAGTTTTTTGAAGAGGTAACAAAAGAAATTGATGAGGGTAGGGCAGTGGATGTGGTCTACATGGACTTTAGCAAAGCATTTGACAAGGTTCCTCATGAGAGACTCATCCAGAAAGTCATGAGGAATGGGATAAGTGGAACCTTCGCTGTTTGGATAAAAAAATTGGCTTCAAGGAAGAAAGCAGAGGGTAGTTATGGAAGGGAAGTATTCTGCCTGGAGGTCAGTGATTAGTGGAGTGCCGCAGGGATCGGTCCTAGGACCCCTGCTATTTGTGATTTTTATAAATGGCCTGGATGTAGAGGCAGAAGGATGGGTGAGTAAGTTTGCGGATGACACGAAGATTGGAGGAGTTGTGGATGGAGCTGTAGGTTGTTGAAGGTTACAAGAGGATATAGACAGACTGCAGAGTTGGGCAGAAAAATGGCAGATGGAGTTCAATCCGGACAAGTGTGAAGTGATGCATTTTGGAAGGACAAACCAGAAGACTGAGTACAGAATTAATGGTCAGTTATTTAAGAGTGTGGATGAACAAAGGGACCTTAGGGTCCAAATCCATACATCCCTCAAGGTCGCTGCAGAGGTTGATAGGGTAGTTAAGAAGGCCTATAGGGTACTAGGCTTCATTAACAGGGGGATTGAGTTCAAGAGTAGCGAGGTCATGTTGCAGCTCTACAAATTTCTGGTGAGACTGCACTTAGAGTATTGTGTTCAATTCTGGTCACCTCATTATAGGAAGGATGTGGAAGCTATGGAGAGGGTGCAGAGGAGATTTACCAGGATGTTGCCTGGTTTGGAGAACAAGTCATATGAAGCAAGGTTAGCAGAGCTGGGACTTTTCTCGTTGGAGCGTAGAAGAATGAGAGGGGACTTGATAGAGGTCTGTAAGATTATGAGAGGCATAGATCGGGTGGATAGGCAGTACCTGTTTCCCAGGGCACCAATAGCAAACACCAGAGGGCATATGTACAAAATTAAAGGAGGGAAGTTTAGGGGAGACATCAGGGGTAAGTTTTTTACACAGAGGGTTGTGAGTGCCTGGAATGACTTGCCAAGGATGGTGGTGGAGGCTAAAACATTAGGGGTATTTAAGAGC
Source organism: Hypanus sabinus (assembly GCF_030144855.1). Lineage (NCBI taxonomy): Eukaryota > Metazoa > Chordata > Chondrichthyes > Myliobatiformes > Dasyatidae > Hypanus > Hypanus sabinus. The sequence goes on along the minus strand of NC_082717.1, from coordinate 99,212,511 downwards.
CTCTTGGATAGGCATATAGATGAAAGAAAAATTGAGGGTTATGGGGTAGTGTGGGTTTTGTACTTTTTTTTAGGATTATATGGGTTGGCACAACATGGAGGGCTGAAGGGCCTGTACTGTGCTGTAGTGTTCTATGGTTCTGTGGTTCTATCTCCGCATGGAGTAGACAGGGAGTGAGGGTCAGAAGATCAACGACTCATGGAGGAGGTTGATGATGGACAAATGACCTTATCAGTGAGCTCCAACATGCACATTTGACTTTTTCCTTAAAATTGGCCCTTTTTTCTATTTATTTTCTTTATTAGCCCTATATTCAGATTAAGAATATAATTAAGAATACGGTCTGATATTTTGCAGTTCAGATTTGTAACCAGGCAGCACATCGCGCAGCATCACACAAACGAGATTTCTCAGTTTGGCGGGGCCAGAGGCTGTCTTCCCTGAGACGAACACATGCTGGCCAAACCTGGCTCGCCCAGCTCATGTTTGTCTCAGGGGAAACAGCCTTCGGCCCTGCCAAACTGGGAAATCACATTTGTGTGGATGCTGTGTAATGTACCCCCAGTTATAAACCCACAACGCAAAATATCAGACAGTACACCATATGCAATTAAATGATTGAACTTTATGAATCTTAATCTCCATATAGGGTTAGTAATGAAAATTTTAAAAAGGGCCCAACTCAAGTCAAAAGTTCACTTTGGAGCTCCCAGATCCCAGTCCACTCCTTCTGGTGGTTTACCAGCTGTCTTCATCTCTCCTCGACAAAAGACCGTGAAAAAACATCCTTCCAGATACACAAGACAAACAACAATCTCCGATTGGCTAACATGTATACCGTAGTCCTTATCTCCAGCCATAACCCAAACATTGCTTCTACAGAGGAACCGTTATCTCAGCAGTGAACATTACAGAGAAGCCATTACATTAGCCTTACAGTGAAACACTGCACAAGCTTTTGTAGCTTTTTCTAGCTTCATGCGTCTCTACAATTCTTCCGGCGTCCTCTGAAAGTTGTTGTTGTTTTTTCAAATTATTTATTTATTAATTTTTTTTTAAAGAAAATTACAAAGAATAAATGTAATGATAAAATAGTAAGAGAGAAAAAATAATATTAACCTGCCCCCTTCCCCTTAATCCTTGTCTAAAGAAAGACAAAAAAAGAAAGAAAGAAGAGAAAGATTGCCTGCGTATCGGAGGATCCCCACATGTTCCATGGAGTTCAAAATAATTTTAATTTTTACTTTTACTTTCCCCAATTATCTTCAAAGGACCTATGTATTTAATCCTATCTTTTGTAGGTATGGGAGCCAAATTTTCAAAAATATATCATATTCATTTCTTAGATTGTATGTAATTTTTTCAAGTGGAATACAACTATATATTTCATTATTCCAATGATCCATAGCTAAATATAAATCAGATTTCCAAGTAACTGCGATAACTTTTTTGGCTAATGCCAATGCAATTTTTATAAATTTTTTCAGATACTTATTTTGGTATTGTCCTTTCAATGTCTCCTAATAAAAATAATATTAGACCATGTGGGAGTTGTACTCCAGTAATTTGTTTCAATAAAAGTGTTGGATTTATCCGAAATGATTGAATTTTAAAACAAGACCAAGTAGAATGTAAAAAAGTACCAATTTCTTGATTACATCGAAAACATTGGTCAGACATATTTGAATTTAATCTATTTATTTTCTGTGGTGTTATATATAATTGATGTAAAAATTATATTGTACTAATCTAAGTCGAACATTTATTGTACTTATCATACTTTCAGAGCATAATCTTGACCAGCTTTTCCATCAATTTTAATATTCAAATCAGATTCCCATTTTTGTCTTGATTTATGAATTCCTGATTTAATTGTCTGTTTTTGAATCAAATTGTACATACAGGATGTAAATTTTTTAATTTTTCCTTTTTGAATTAATATTTCTATTTCACTAGGTTTTGGCATCAACATAATTTGACCCAGCTTTTCTCGTAAATAAGCCTTTAATTGAAAATAACAGAAAAGAGTGTTTGATATTTTATATTTATTTTTTTAATTGATCAAACGACATCGATATACCTCCTTCAAAACAATCACCTATATATTTAATCCCCTTTTGGAACCAATTATGTAAAAGTTTATTATCCATTGTAAAAGGAATAAGCCTATTTTGAATTGAAGTTCTTGTTGCTAATAAAGATTTCTTTATCTCATCATCCATATTTACCTTATTCCATAAGTCAATCTTAATATAGGAGATTCTTTTTTTTCCCAGTATCCATTTGGGTTCCCATTTATATATAAAATCTTCTGGTATGTTTTCTCCTATCTTACCTAATTCTATTCTAATCCATGCCGGTTTTTCTTCATCAAAAAAAGACACAATAAATCTAAGTTGATTTGCTTTATAATAATTCTTAAAATTTGGAATTTGTAACCCTCCTAAATCCAATTTACTTGTCAATTTTTCCAATGATATTCTTGACATCTTTCCTTTCCAAAGAAATTTCCTTACATATTTATTCATTTCTTGAAAAAACTTCTGAGGCAATTGTATTGGTAAAGTTTGGAATAAATATTGCAATCTAGGAAATATATCCATTTTTACAGCATTAACTCTACCTATTAATGTTATTGGTAACATCATCCATTTATCAAGATCCTCTTTTTTTTAATAATGGCAAATAATTTTGTTTATATAAATTTTCTACATCATTGTCAACTCAAATACCTAAATATTTTATCCCATTTATTGACCATCGAAATTGAGTTACTAATCGACATTGATTATAATTTCCTTTGGTAAGGGGTAAAATTTCACTTTTATCCCAATTTACTTTATACCCTGATACTTTCCCATATTCTTCCAATCTAAAAGATAGTCTTTGCAAAGATTGCAATGGGTTTGTTAAATAAATCAAAACATCATCAGCAAATAAATTAATTTTATATTCTTCTTGATTAACTCGAAAGCCCCAATGTCTGGATCTGTGCTAATTAATTCAGCTAATAGTTCTATTGTCAATACAAATAAAGCAAGTGATAATGGGCAGCCTTTTCTAGTTGACCTCGTTAAGCAAAATGGTGTTGAAATCTGACCATTTGTAACTACTTTAGCTTGAGGATTAGTATTTAAGGTTTTAATCCATTGTATAAAAAATTTTCCTAACTCATATTTTTCCAATATCTTAAATAAAAAATCCCATTCCAAACTATAACATGCTTTTTCTGCATCCAAAGCAACTGCCACACTCGTTTCCTCTCTTTTTTGTGCCAAATGAATTATACTAAGTAACCGAGTTATATTATCAATTGATTGTCTGTTTTTAATAAAACCTGTTTGATCCATATGTATTAATTTTGGTAAATATTTAGATATTCTGTTAGATAAAATTTTTGCTATTATTTTATAATCTGTGTTCAACAAAGAAGTAGGCCTATATGATGTTGGTTTTAAAGGATCTCTATCTTTTTTTGGCAATACAGTTATAATCGCCGTTAAAAAATATTGTGGGAGTTTATGCATTCTTTCCACTTGATATATTAATTCCATAAAAGGAGGAATTAATAAATCTTTAAATTTTTTATAAAATTCAGGAGGAAAACCATCTTCTCCTGGGGATTTATTACTCTGAGGTGATCCTAAAGCTTCTTCAACCTCTTTTAATGTAAAGGCCATATCTAATCCTTTCTGTTCTTCCAAATTTAATTTTGGAAGGGTTATTTGTGATAAAAATTTATCTATCTCAGCAATCTTATTTTGTGATTCTGATTGATATAGTTAAGTATAAAATCTTTTTAAAGTTCCATTAATTTCTAAAGGTTTATAAGTAACCTTATTTGCACTTGTTCTAATTGCATTTATTGTTTTAGAAGCCTGTTCTGTTTTCAGCTGCCAAGCAAGAATCTTATGTGATCTTTCACCTAATTCATAATATTTCTGTTCTCATAATTACTTTTTCTGTACGATATGTCTGGAGTGTATTATACTGTAATTTTTTATTAACAAGTTGTCTTTGTTTTTCTTCTGTCATATATCTTTGAGATTCTTTTTCTAACTTTTTCTAACTTTATGATATCTTTTTCCAATTGATCTATTTCTGCCATGTATTCCTTAATTTTAGATGTATAACTTATAATCTGACCCCTTAAATATGCTTTCATCGCTTCCCATAATACAATTTTATCCTCAACTGAATGTAAATTTGTATCCAAAAAAAATTGAATCTTTTTTCATAAAATCACAAAAATCTTGACATTTTAATAAAATTGAATTAAATCTCCATCTATAGATCGATTCCTCCTTATCCCTCATTGTCATTGTCATTATCAAGGGGGAATGATCTGACAGTATTCTTGCTTTATATTCCACACTTTTCACTCTATCCTGAATATTTTTTGATAATAAAAAAAATCAATCCTTGAGTAAGTTTTATGTCTATTTGAATAAAATGAATAGTCTCTTTCTCTTGGATTAATTTTTCTCCATATATCAATCAGATTTAAATCTTTCATTAATAATAAAGTTAGTTTTATTACTCTTGATTTTGTAGCAACTTTAGTTGACCTATCCAAAACTGGATCTAAACAAAAATTAAAGTCTCTACCTATTAATATTTTATCATTACTCAACTATTTTTTTTCTTCTTATTCCTTATAAATGTCTGTCAAGTCCAACCTTATTTCAGTCTTTATGTGCATCAGCCAAGTTCAAAAAAACTTCTTGTATGAATTTTGCATCGTTTTCATTTGGTGCATAAATTTTCATAAGAGTCCATAATTCTGAAAAAAATTGACAACGTATAATCACATATCTCCTCACAGAATCAATTACTACATTTTGTATTTTAATTGGTGAAGTTTTATTAACCAAAATTGCAACTCCTCTCGATTTTGAATTAAATGAAGCTGCAATGACATTTCCAACCCAATCTCTCTTTAATTTCTTATGTTCTGTTTCTGTTAAATGTGTTTCTTGTAGAAAAGCTATATCTCCTTTCATTTTCTTAATATATGTTAAAACTCTTTTTCTTTTCACAGTTCCATTAAGTGCATTAACATTAAAACTTAAAAAATTAAGTAAATTAATCATTCATAATACCTTGGGAACTCTTTAAAATTCTCCATGTTGCTATGTGTCTCTCCCCAACCATCCAGGCAAAAAAGAAGAAAAATAGAAGAAAGGTAACTAATATATAAGAAAAAAAACAAAAACAAAATACCCCCCCACTAATGTTGCGAATAAAAAGAAACACAACATTACCCCCCCCCCATTTTACGGGTCATGTAGTCGCCATGATTGTACACGTAAAACTCACAGCCATCCTCCAGCTTCCTCGCAAAAAAAAGAAAAAAATATATTAGGGAAGAAAAAAAGAAAAGAAAATAATTAATGTCTCTACTCCCAATTAATACTCCTCAACTATTTTTTTTCTTCTTATTCCTTATAAATGTCTGTCAAGTCCAACCTTATTTCAGTCTTCATCATTAGTCCACTTCATTTCTATAATTCTTTACCCCTCCTCGTGGATATCGGGTAGATCTTGTACAAATTTCTCCGCTTTCTGGTAATCAACGAAAAATTTTCTTTCTTCGTTATCCAGGAAAATTATCAATTTTGCTGGGTAGCACAATAAAAACTTATAGCCCTTTTCCCCTAAAGATTTTTTCACTGGATTAAATTCCTTAAGCCTCTTCAGAAGATTGTAACTTATGTCTGGATACAAAAAAACTCTTTTCCCTTCTATCATCAATGGCCTATTTCTCTTTTTAGCACCTTGAGTAGCTGCCTTCAAGATCATTTCTTTATCTTGGTACCTTAAGCATTTTATCAAAATTGATCTTGGATTTTGATCTTGTTGAGGTTTTGGTCTTAAAGCTCTGTGTGCTCTTTCAATTTCAATTACTTGACTTTCATTTACAAAATTTTTGGAATCCATTCTTGGAAGAATTTTATTGGATTTTCTCCCTCTGTACCTTCTATAAGACCAACAATTTTGATATTATTTCGTCTACTAGAATTTTCAAGCGCATCTATTTTTTCCAACATCCATTTTCTTTCTGTTGTCCAGGCAAGATTATTGTCTTCTATCTATTCTTTCAGTGTTTTCTTCCATTTTTACTTCCATCTCTTTAACTTTATTATCCATCTTCTTTTGTTTTTCCACCAGATTATCGAGTGTAATCTGCATCCTTCTTATATCTGTTCTTATAGCTTTTAATTCATTCATCATATATATCAAGATATCTCTTATGTCTCCTTTAATCTCCTCCTTTTCCTCCTCTTCTTCATGTGTTTCCCAAATAATCTGATTCCACTTCCGATTCACTTCCAGCAGTAGTTGAGATTTGTAGTTTTGTTATTATCTGTTAATGCATACTTGTTTCTTCGTGCGTGCGTTGTTCTTGCCGTTTCTTCTTAGAGACTGCCGACATTGCCACAACTTCCTGTCCCGAACCATCAGAAGTGCCATGCACTTCTCTGGGAGGAGATCCAACTTGAGTACGAGGCTTCGCCGGAACGGTTAGGCCTTTTTCCCCGCCAACTTGCGCAGTTTTCGAAGTAGTAGCTTTCTTCTGTTTCAGTTTAGGAGTCATATCTAAAAATAATCCTGAGTTGCTTATAAATAGTTACTAGTAGGTATTTGTTAACTCTTCTTCACTTAAACCCTATTTCATTACTTTTTATAAGGGAGCTGGATTCCCAACGTCTCGACCCTACGTCATCACGTGACGCCCCCTCCTCTGAAAGTTGTTTTGACTGAGGCATGATACACGTGGCCAGATCTTTCTTAAAGAGCAGGCTCTGTCAGTAACCTGATTTTTGTCTTTTCTTTATCGGGCAGCGTACACCCACAACCCACACCTCCACCCTTATCTTGTTGATTTGCACACCTGACTCAAAATAGCTTTTGTAGAAGGTATTACCACAGAGGTTAACATAATTTTTTGAACTTAGACTGTGATTGTTTAAATGGTGTACTCAAGTATTGATGAGAAATGCTATAATTGTTTGTGATATTAGTTTGGGGAGATTGTGTTATGTATTATTGTGATGTGTATTATTAGATGAAGATCAGACCACATCTTGAGTAATTCATGCAAAAAGACAGGTTCACAAAGGGTTCACAACCTTTTCCTTGCAACTGTATATTGTTAGCTATGCCCCTTATCATTCAACTCTTCTACAGCACATCTGTGACAGGTGGTGAGTAGGACGCTGTCTCTGATGTAGATCTGATTGCGAGCTGGGTTGCAGGTTTCTCATTTAAGGAGAGAATTTCTCTATGTATTTGCTCAGTTTCAGTGGCTATTGGGGGAAAATAATACTAATTTTTATGTTACATATTTTAAAATTCATTTTTGCTGCCTGGATATTATTTGCAAAGACAGGATTTATTACCAATTGCTTAACGGTTCTTGAGAAGGCAATGGTGAGATGCAGTCTTAGTAAGTTTCATGATCTCTAGATTCAGTGATATATTTCCAAATTAGGATGGTGTGACTTGGAAAGGAAGCCACATGTGACGGTGATGTTCCTAAGTACCTATTGCCTCTAGTTAGGGATTAAGTTTTAGGAGCAGCTGTTGGAGTAGTCTGGACAAGTAACTCGTGAATTTTTTACTTGGTGCATATCAGAACTTCTGTATGGTTAGGGTGATTTATGGAGTGCCTATGAATTGAGCACCTTTGCCCAAGATCATGCTAACACGTACAATAAACTGGAGGAACTCAGCAGGCCCTTCGTCAGGTCTCGGCCCGAAACGTTGACTGCTCATTTCCACAGATGCTGCCCGTTCCTCCAGTTTATTGTATGTGTTGATTTGACCACAGCATCTGCAGTGTACTTTGTGTTCCTAAGATCATGTTGTTGCTTTAGAATTGATGGTGCGTTCATGTAGGGAGGGGAACTTGTTATTATCTGCCTGATTTACTTGCAGATGGTGGAAAGGTCATGCAGTGTCAGGAGATGAGGCAATCACTCTACGATACTAGTCTGAATTGTTCTTGTATGTGTGGTATTGATGTAGCTTAATTTTGTGTTAGTGGTAATCCACATTGTATTAATGGTGGGGTTTTTTAAAGTGGTAATTACATTAAATGTCAAGATCTGCTTGTTGAACTGTCTTGGAGATTGCTGGTCACATTTGTAATCAAAATGCTACTTGCCACTTACCAATCACACCCTTGAACGTTGTTGAGGTCCTGTTGCACACTTGCATAGCTTAATGATTACTGAAGAGTTGAGAATAGATTTGAACATTGTCCAATCATCAGTGAATTACTTCTGACCTATAGTGCCAGTAAAGTTATTGAACAGCTGAAAATTTAGGCTTAGGATACTGCAAAAAGGAATTCCTTTGGAAATGTCCTGGGACCAGTATGATTGACCTCATACAACAACCACAATTTTCCTTTGCGAGAGGTACAACTCCAACCACTGATTTTTTTTTTATTTTAAGAGACCCATTGACTCTGGTTTTATTGAGGAGTCTTATTTTTATTTTGAGTTGGTGTGGAGCAGGTCCTTTTGGCTCTTTGATCCATGTCACATAGCAAGGAACACACGTACTTGCTTGCAGAGGACTCTGGAATTGAACTCTGAACTCTGACACCTCAAGCTGTAATTGCATCGCGCTAACCACTACACTACTGTGGTGCCCCCAACACGATTAAATTCTCTAATCTGAATGATGTTGAGGCTTGTCACTTCACTTACCTCTTGGTTCCCATTGGTTTTCTTTTCTCTTGGACCATTTCCGTGTTCGGTTCTCGGTTTACTTCAGATCAAATCTGTGATGAGATTTGGAATTGTGTAGTCCTGGCAAAATCCAAACTTTTGCTGAGTAACTTATTAGGATGCAGTATTTCTTTATTGCATTGCTAGCAACTTTTGTTATTTTGAAAGTAGACTTATACCGAATGCTTAAAAGAAATGCATCTTTTAAGAAGTTCAGGTACAGGTGGCCCCTGTTTTTCGAACGTTCGCTTTATGACAGCTCACTATTACGAAAGACCTACATTAGTACCTGTTTTTGCTAACCAAAGTGGATTTTCGCTTTTATGATAAAAAGATGCCCGCTTTGAGCCCTGACAAAGGGTCTGGGCCCAAAATGTCGACAGTGCTTCTCCCTATAGATGCTGACTGGCCTGCTGTGTTCCACCAGCATTTTGTGTGTGTTGCCGGCTTTATACGTGTGTTTACTCTTCTGAGTAGTTCGTCTGCATTGGTCCTCACTTGACACTCAGCTCTCACCAGTGGTTCCTCATAGCTGTTTGCATGCAACAGTGGCCACACCCCGGGCAACAGCTTCGACTGGCCGGTAAAACCTAGTGAGGGTAGCCGATGAGCCTCAAACCCTCAGTGAGTTAAGGCTTGTCTACCTACACATGCGAAGACTGAATTCGGCGGACTAGGTGAAGGAGACCACCACTTGGCGGTCCAGCGAGTAGAAAGGTGGACCCAGCAAAGCATTGTGGAGCACAGTCAGGGCACAGTGAGTCACGTAGGACACTGCTATCCATCCACTGCATCCTGACTTATCTCCAGCCATCTCGACTCCGTCTTGTAACTGGATACAGATAGGTCGAGACGAAAGAGTGAGGCTGACGATTTGCGCAACTCTCCCTCACTTTAATCCAAGTCAAGTACAAGTCACGACTCCAAACCCATTCCGCTAAAAAACTTCAAGTCCTGTGGCGATGGGCGAGTGGCGAAGCAGCAGGTGTGGATACACTGGAAGCTGTAGTCACAAACCTGCACACAGGCGGCCCAGGGCATTGATCATTCTCCGCTGGAATGAAGCAGCAGTGGAGCTCGGCAGCCCCCTGGGTGTTTGAGCAGTCCTCTTTAGGAATCGCTCTGCTCACCTCCATGGAGGAAGGGGCTAGAAAAGGTGAGCTTTCAGGGCCCAGATTGGCCTCACCAATCACCTCCAGATCCACAGTCACAAACCCTCCACCTGACAGAAGTTGTGGTCGTCTTTGTCTCCGAAGGACGAACAACAACACCCTGAGGAAGACTACCATGACCGGAAGCCTTGTGCGGGCAGTTGTGTGCACATGCGTAGGCATGTATGTGCTAATTTTTTTTTCTCCCAATTCGATTTTGGCTTGCTGTCTTCCTGATTTTGATAAGTGAAACTGCACCATACCTACAATGTTTCTACTTTATATAGGTTGTATATCATTCCTGCTTTGACTATATGTTGGTGTTATTTTAGGTTTTATGTGTTATTTGGTATGATTTGGTAGGTTATTTTTTGGGTCTGGGAACGCTCAAAAATGCTCCCATATAAATTAATGGTAATTGCTTCTTCGCTTTACGACATTTCGGCTTACAAACGGTTTCATAGGAACGCTCTACTTTAGGATTGCGGGAGAAACCTGTACTCTGAATTAACTTTGAACAATGTTCAAGATACCTGATTAGTCTCCTGTTAAAATGCAGGTACTTCTCAACCTATCTTTCATCAAACATGCATTGCCAATCCACTCAACTTTAAAAATAGCAATAGAATAAAAATAATGGTTCCAATTTGAATGAGTGTACAGGGTGTCTTGAGGTGAGGTTGTTAATCCTAGAAAATTAAAATCCTAGTTACCCCCTGGAAGAATGAAGATTTTGCAAGATTCTCTCATTTTTGGAATTTGGCAGACCATTTGAGATAATTGCAAGCTATTTGTGAATTATGAAGTTATGTGAAGATATGAATATTTGGAACGTGTTGCAAGAACAATTGAGTAAGCTGTATTTGCCTTTCATAATTGAGAAATAACTCCTACTAGGTTTGGTCACTACTTATTTGTAAAATAGTGCGCCTTTTCCACTAAACCAGGGGTTGGCAACCTTTACCACTGAAAGAGCCATTTGGACCCGTTTCACACAGAAAAGAAAACACTGGAAGCCACAAAACCCGTTTGACATTTAAAATGAAATAACACTGCATATAATGTTTTTTTTGCCTTTCTGCTATGTATAAACAAACTATAATGTGTTGCATTTATTAAATCGATGAACTCCTGCAGAGAAAACGAAATTACATTTCTGCATGCAACAAAAACATTTTGAACTCCGGAAAAAAAGACGTTGCGTTGAAGGTTACTTTTAAGTAAAATACTCAATGTCTATTTGAGTCCTTCTTGTATTTATGAAAAACGCCGAACTTAAATTGTCCGCCAGCAGCAAACCAAAAATAACGTCAGCCAGCTGTCAACCTGAAAAATAAAAGGACTATTTCACTGAACAATGAAAAAATATGAACACACGTAAAATAATAGGCAATTAAAATATTTATCATAGTTGGTTAATGGGATTTCTGCTCCTGGACCTCAGCGCACAGCGTCTGCTCATCAGGGCTGTATGACGTCACCTTCATCTTTACACAGGATCGCAAGCTGTCATCTGTGAGGCGTGCACGATGTTTGTTTTTAATAAAATTCATGTTGGAGAACACCTGCTCACATACATATGTGGATCCAAAGATAGACAGGACTCCAAGCACATACTTTTTAACGTTTACATAAATGTCGGGGATAGCATTCCATGTTTCGAACAAAAGTTTGTCCGGTATGGGGAGGTTTTCAATATCCCTCCATTTGTGATTCTGAGCAAGAACGGCCTTCTGACGGGCAACATCTTCAGGGTCTGCTGTCAAGCCTCTAAACCTGGACACCCATATGTCTTTGTCCGCTATGTCGGCCAGTTCCATCTCAAGATCAGGTTGACTCACACCTGCCAATGCAGTCATATTCAGTAGGGATGGATCGATGCTTAGGGGAGTGACAGGGAAGGATAATGTGTTTTTTTTGTCCTCTCTGAACTCACCGAAGCGTTTCCCAAACGATGTTTGCATTGCAATGATTGCAAAATGTAAATACTCCGAATTTATCATGTCGTGAGCTTGCTTGAACTCTCTTAAATTGGGGAAGTGAGACAATGGGCCTTTCTGTAAATCTCTGGCAAGCACTGTCAACTTGCGCTCGAATGCCAAAACATCCTCCAACATGTGCGGGGCTGTGCGTCCTTTCCCCTGAAGAGCAGTGTTCAGCGTGTTCAGGTGCGCTGTCATGTCTACCATGAAGTGTAGCTTTTCCAGCCATGCTGGCTGTTCCAGCTCAGGAAAGGTGAGCCCTTTGCTGCCCAGGAAAGTTTTCACTTCTTCCAGACACGCGACAAAGCATTTCAGCACCTCCCCTCTGGACAGCCACCGGACTTTGTTGAGCAGCAGGAGATCAGAATATGCGCTTTCCAGCTCGTCCAGTAACAAATGGAATTGATGGTGATTTAAACTTTTTGCCATTAATTTATTGACAATCTGAATGACAACATCCATTACTTCTGTGCATTCCGGAGGAAATGTTTGTGCGCACAGTGCCTCTTGGTGCAAGATGCATTGAAAAGTCAGCAGCTGTCTGTCCAGCGACTTCTGCAGTAAAGCCACAAATCCCTTGTGCGCTCCTGTCATACTTGGTGCCCCATCAGTAGCTACTGACACCAGGTGGATGGTCTTTATTCCTTTGGCTCTTAAACAATTCAAGACATCCTCACAGATGTCCTCTCCTCGTGTTTGGCCTTTTAGAGGTATCAACTCAATCATTTCTTCCTGTGGCCCGGCAGAGTTTACATACCAGCAGAGCAGCGCTATTTGTTGAATATCACCTTTGTCTTTAGACTCACAGGCAATCGAGTAGGCCACAGCTGAATTGATGTCTTTAATTTGCTGTCTTGTGATGTCTTCTGCCATTATTATGGTTCTGTCTTTGACAGTTTTTGCAGAGAGGTGCATATCCCTGATTTTCTGCACAATTTCACTCTTGTTTTTAAAGTTTTGAAATCTTAATGAAAGATTCTTTTATATATTCACCATCTATAAACTGCTTCCCGTGCCTGACTATTTCCTGAGCGGCAACAAAACTAGCATATGTAGTTGATTTTCCAGACTTCATCCACTTCTTGAAATGATTTTTGCTCAGATCAACCTTCCGCATCAGTTCCGAAACGCTTTTGTCTCTCATCTCCATCCGGATATTTTTGAGCAAAGGCTGCGTGTTTATCCTGGAAATGTCTTGCGACATTTGACTTTTTGTTGTTTGCTAGTTTCTCATTGCATATTAAGCATACCGGTAAACCAGTCTCGTCAGCAGTGAAAGCAAATGAATCTGCCCACGTATCATTAAACGTTCTGTTTTCTTCAGTCACTTTTCTTTTTTTTAGAATTCTCCATAGTTAACCTACCTTGGATCGATAAATTAAAGAAATCGTGCATTGGCTGGTGTCAGGCATTGGCAGTGGTGACGTATATTAATAGCGACAAAACACGTTTTATTTAGATTGTACAAGATCACCATAATCTTCAAATTTAGAACTACATTTCAAAAACTAACAAACTACATTTTAATTAAATGCTCGTCATTTATTTTCCAAAGCCACAGGGAGCCGCAGCACAGAGATGAAAGACTCGCATGCGGCTCCGGAGCCGCAGGTTGCCGACCCCTGCACTAAACTAACCCCCTCTTACTCTCCCTTTCCAATTTCCTTCACTTTTTCCTTCTGTTTCTTTGTCTCCCGTTATCTTACTGTCTGTCTGCCCTTCTTGCTCAGTGTACCTCTCCCCTTTTGAAACCCAGAAGAGATCTTGGGGAATACAGAATATAAAAGTTTAGAAGTTTTCCAATTAAATTTTCAGTTAAATACCAGTTAAACCTGTCAATGAAATCAGGAGAGCTTTACTTGAGAAGCAAGGAAGACTGGGGGAGATGCAGCGATATGCATTTAAAACCCACCATGGCAGTTAGAGAATGTAACTTCAAATCTGCAATTAACAATAAAAACAGATTGATATGAAAACTTTTTTGTTCACCGTTGTCTTTTAGATGTCGGAATCAAGCATCTCTTTACCCATATGCAATTTCGATCCACCTATCCAGTTGAGTTAACTCACTCAGTTCAGGTGCAGTTAAGGATTGTCCACAAGCTTTGAATGAAATATTTTGTTTTTAGCTTTGCAAACTTTAACTTACATTCTCTGTATTCCCCTTTCCAAGTTTTCTAGTTGTGAATCAATTTTTTGCATCATTTCCCTACATCTTTGAATCCTCTCAGAACCTTCTCCTTTCAGCTGTCAGCCACCAAATGAGATTTTGGAGATTATGTGGATCAAAGTGGTCATTGAAAAAGTTAAGGTCGGTTTCCAAGATAAGGTCCAATTCTTCCTGTTCACTTGGAAAGGCAGACTGATTAGGAGGAGTCAACATGGTATTGTGCAGTTGAGATCATGTTTCACAAATCTGAGTATTTTGAGGAAAATTAAAAGGCAGAATGGTGGACTTAAATAAGGCTTTTGATAAAGTCCTACATGGTAGGCTGGCTTACCATAAGCAAGGTTTGCTGCCAAACTGGATTTACTATAGTCCTGATGAAGGATCTCTGTCCAGAATGTCAACTGCTTATTCCTTTCCATAGCGGCTGCTTGACCTGTGTCGAGATCTTCCAACATTTTGAATGTGTAACACTATTTCTAGCATCTGCAGAATCTGTGTTCATAATATCATTCAGAAGGCATGCGGTAGTGGTGAATGGGTGTTTTTTTCTGTTTGAATATCCGATACACGGAGTGGTTCTGGAACCTTTGTCGCTTGCAATGATCTGGATGAAAATGTAGGTGTCTGATTAAATTTGTGGACTGGAAAGAAAGTTGTCTAAAGATCAGCTAGAAAGTTGGACAGAATAGTGAAAAATGTAATTTAATTAGGAGAAGTGTGAGTGCTCTTTTGGACAATCAGTTTATGGTAGGACATAAAGTGTATTGAATGGCACGCTAGACGGAGGAGAGTGGTGGTTTCCGACTCCTCCCTCCCCTTTCTTGACTACCACCACTCTCCTCCGTCTAGCGGAATTAGTTCTTTCAATAATTTCTCCTTTGGCTCCTCTCACTTCCTCCAAACCAACGGTGTAGCCATGGGCACCCATTTGGGTCCCAGTTATGCCTGCCTTTTTGTTGGCTTTGTGGAACAGTCCATGTTCCAAGTCTATACGAGTATCCACCCCCCCCCCCTTTCCTTCTCTGCATTGACAACTGCATTGGTGCTGCCTCCTGCAAGCATGCTGAGCTCGTTGACTTCATTAACTTTGCCTCAAACTTTTACCCTGCCCTCAAATTTACCTGGTCCATTTCCGACACCTCCCTCCCCTTTCTTGATCTATCTTTCTTTCTTTTTTTAATTAGTTTTTTTATACATTTTCTACATAACTACAGATAAAAAAAAACCCAGATCAAAATGAAGGACATTGATACAGTGCAAAAATAAGCATACAATAACAATCTGATACAGAGAAAGATAATTGAAAAAGATGATTGATAATTGAAAATTGAAGACAAGTAAAATTAGTGTCCTCCCCAAGCCCCACAACACAAAACAAAAAAAGGAAACTCCAGATCACCCACAACACAATATAGAGAATATAAATCAGGACAATCAAACCCCCAAACTGTGAATACACTTAGCAACAGAAGATATTAATGCCTACTACCAAAAGAAAAAGGAACTGAAAGCAAGGGACAGAAAAAAAAACCTTAGTTGGAGGAAAGTTATGAAAGTACTTAATAGAAGGTCCCCAGACCTTAATGAACTTTAAGTCCGAATTAAGAATTGAATAATGAAGTTTTTCAAGGTCCAAGCAGGCCATAATATCATTAAGCCATTGAGCATGCGTGGGTGGGCAACATCTCTCCATCTAAGAAGGATTAAACGTCTAGCCAGGAGAGAGGCAAATGATAATATTCGACACTGAGACGAACTCAGACGTAAATCTGTCTCACCCCAGAAACCGAACAGAGCAATTAAAGGGTTTGGTTCTAGGTGGTGATTCAGAATATATGATAACGTTATAAAGACATCTTTCCAAAATTTCTCCAAGCTAGGACAAAACCAGTACATATGAATGAGAGAGGCCTCGCCCCTTTTGCATTTATCACAAAGTGGACTGATGTTAGGGTAAAATCGAGATAATTTAGATTTAGACATATGAGCTGTATGAACAATCTTAAACTGTAAGAGACAATGGCGAGCACAAAGAGAGGTTGTATTAACCGATTTGAGAATCGAGTCCCAAGTCTCATCAGATAAGGAGGTATTTAAATCCTGCTCCCATGCCATTTTAATTTTATCCACAGGGGCACGTCGTAAGGCTGCTAATTTATCTTGAATACTTGATATTAAACCTTTACCTAGTGGATTAATGGAAAGAAAAAAGTCCATAATATTTTTCTCAGGCATTTCAGGGAAGTTAGGAATTAAATTAAAGGAACAATAAAGTGTCTAATTTGGAGATATCTAAAAAAATGAGCATTGGGCAGATTGAACTTAGCAGAGAGCTGTTGGAAAGAAGCGAAGCAATTATCAATAAAAAGATCTTCAAAATGTCTAATGCCCTTCCTATACCAATCATGGAATGCTGAGTCATACGTAGTGGGTAGAAAAAGGTGATTATGTACGACAGGGCTGGAAACGGAAAAACCATGGAAACCATAAAATTTCCTAAACTGAGCCCAAATACGCAAAGTGTGTCTAACAAGAGGATTAACTATTAATCTGGATAAACTACTAGGGAGTACATAGCCAAGAAGTGCAGAGATAGATAGTTCTTTAGTGGAGCTCAACTCCATTGCCACTCAATTAGGGCACTCGGGTTGGCCATGGAAAAAAGACCAGAAGGTAGCACAACGTATATTGGCTGCCCAGTAATATAAACGAAAGTTAGGTAAAGCCATGCCACCCTCTTTTTTAGGTTTTTGGAGATAGACTTTATTAATTCTAGAGCGCTTATTCTTCCACAGATATGACAAAATAATAGAATCTAAGGAATCGAAAAAAGATTTGGGAATAAAAATTGGGATTGATTGAAATAAGTATAAAAGTTTAGGGAGAACATACATTTTAACAACATTAATATGACCTACCAAAGACATAGATAGAGGTGACCGTTGTACCAGACTCTGTTTTATATTATATGCAAGATCGGCAAAATTTTCACGAAAGAGATCTTTAAACTTCCTTGTGACAGTAATCCCAAGATAGGTAAATTGATTATGGACTACTTTAAAAGGGAGATCACGAAATGTTAATTCTTGTGCTTCTTTATTAATTGGGCAAAGTTTGCTCTTATGTAAATTAAGTTTATAGCCAGAGAACTGGCTAAACTGGTCAAGAAGTGAAAACATTGGAGGTAAGGATGTAGACAGATTTGAAAGAAAAAGTAATAAGTCATCAGCATAAAGAGAAACTTTATGCTCAACACCCCCTCTCCAAATCCCGGTCAATTCAGGACAGTTTCGACATGCTATCGCCAAAGGTTCTATAGCCAAATCAAAGAGAAAGGGACTTAAAGGGCATCCCTGACGGGTGCCACGTTTGAGGTTAAATAACTGGGAATTCTGAAAATTAGTTAAAACAGAGGCAGTAGGACACAAATACAGCAATTTGATCCAAGAGATAAAGCTTTGACCGAAGTCAAATTTTTCTAAAACTGCAAAAGTAGTTCCACTCCATACGATCAAATGCTTTCTCCGCATCGAGGGAAATAACACATTCAGGAATCCCAGTTGGAGGTGAATATAGAATATTGAATAGACGCCGAATGTTAAAAAAAGGGAGACGGTTTTTAATAAAACCAGTTTGGTCATCAGAGATAATAGAGGGAATAACAGTTTCTAATCTATAAGCCAAACTTTAGCCACGATTTTGACATCAACATCAAGCAAAGAGATCGGCCTATACAAGGAGCACTCTGTTGGGTCTTTACCCTTTTTTAATAAAAGAGTAATAGATGCCTCATTAAAAGAGGGTGGCAATTTGCCGCAATTAAACGAGTCAGATAATACTGAGAGTAACTGAGGAGAAAAAAGTGAGGAGAATGATTTATAAAATTCTACGGGGAACCCATCAGGTCCAGGAGATTTCCCTGAGGACATTGCAGAAATTGCAAAAGATATTTCTTCTGATGATATAGGCGCGTTAAGTTTGGCTTTAAAATCAGATGAAAGCGAAGGAATATTCAGATTATTTAAAAATTGATCAACAGAGATATTGTCATTCAAAGATTCAGAGGAATAAAGTCAAGAATAGAAATTTTTGAATGCGTCATTAATTTCTATGTGATCCAATGTGAAGTCTCCGTTCTCCTTCTGGATCTTTGTAATATGTTGTTTGGCTTTGGAACGCCAAAGCTGATTGGCTAGAAATTTACCAGATTTGTCACCATGAATATAAAAGCGACTCTTACTTTCGAGAAGTTGGCATTCGACAGGTTGAGTAGACAAAAGATTGAATTTAGCTTGAAGTTCTACACGCTTCTTGTATAGTTCAGGATTCTTAGTTTGAGCATACAGTTGATCCAATTGTTTAATCTGGTTAATGAGGTCTAATTGATCGGCACAGGACTTTCTATTAAGATTTGCTGTATAGGAGATTATTTGACCCCTCAGATATGCTTTCATGGCATCCCAGACAATTTGGGATGACACTTCAGGTGATGTATTAGTGTTAAAATAAAAGGTTATCTGATCCTTGATAAATTTTAGAAAATCATCATCCGATAATAAAGTCGAATCAAACCGCCAGTGTTTATTCCTCTGGGGGAGACCAGGAAAGTTTAAAGAGAGAGTAATTGGGGCATGGTCAGAAATCAGTATACTCTGGTAATCACAAGAATAGACAAATGGAATGAGTTGGTTATCGAGTAAGAAGTAGACAATTCTAGTAAAGGTATGGTGAACATGTGGAAAAAAAAGAATAATCTCTCTCAGTAGGATGAAGAAAACGCCATATATCAGAGATACCATAATTAGAGAGAAACGATTGGATAGCTAAGGCAGATTTAGTAGATGGTCTCATAACAGAGGACGATTGATCCAAATTAGGATCTGACCAACAATTGAAGTCACCACCCAGTATAAGAGAGTATGAGTTTAAGTCTGGTAGTGAGGAAAAAAAACGTTCAAAAAAATTAACATCATCAAAATTGGGGGCATAAAGGTTTGCTAGTACAACTTTAGTATTATATAGTTTACCAGAAGCAATAATAAAACGGCCATTTGTATCAGATATCTTATTATGGAGTTCAAAAGGAATATTTGAGTTAATAAGGATGGAGATCCCCGTAGCTTTAGCGGCAAAGGATGAATGAAAATGCTGACCCGCCCACTTTGACAAAAGCCGGGAGTTATCAGAACAACGAATATGAGTTTCTTGAAGGAAAGCAATGTCAGCTTTGAGTTGTTTAATATGTGAGAGTACCTTCCTCCTTTTAACAGGATGATTCAATCTTTTTACATTCCAGCTCACAAATTTAAGTGTACTAGCCATTATCAATTGTTAATGCATAAAAGGCAGCAGGCATACAAAAAGTCAAGCAATACAATATCAGTCTGGGAGCAGAAATGTAAACTTGGATTCGTAGAATCAAAACATAAACATGTCCTGAGTAACAAAGAAAAGCGATAGAAACAGTGAGTGATGTTAAAACTGGAAAACCCACCCCACCCTTAAAACCTACAACTAGACGGCTACCAAAAAAAGCAGCTAGCTCTACCAAAAAAATTAACCCAAATATGACTTCCAGATCTGTGTTATTAACAACAGTTCCGTATAAATAATATAGCAAATGGTAGCTAATTTATGTACTGGAAAACATAATTACAGATAGGAACAACTTCTGCAGAAGTATAAAACTTAATACAAAGAAAATCAAAGGAAAACCAAAACTAACCTACCCGCGAAAAAATTATAGAAGATTAAAAGGAGAGGAAAAAAAGGGGGGAGGGAGAAAAAGGGGGAAATTCTAGGTTCGAGGAGAGTACTTATCATCCATTTACAGAAAAAAAAGGCAGCAAAACTTAAACTGTAAATCAACCAACAGGGAGGCCTTCAATAAAAAACACCAAACCTCCAAAGCGAGTTAGAGTCAATTGTAGAACTCTATAGATAAAGTTATACAAGAATAAAATAGAATACTTAAGTACAATCTAAATGTCCGCAGGGAAGCATTAAGCACAGAATATCTATTTAGAAAAAACGCACCAAGTCCAGGGAGAGATTGTCTACATCCCTTAGAGTTTCAATAGATAGTGTCTGAGTTATTCAAGTAAAGTCTGAGCCTGAAAAAAATACTTTTACTACGAGAGGTACTTATCCACCATTTTAGAAGGTCCGACCGGGTTCCGAAGACGACTGGATAGCCGGAAGACTTCCAACAAATGCCTCAGCTTCCTTCATTGACTTAAACCACTTATATTCTCCATTAGCAAGCGTAATTCGGAGATCAGCAGGATTGCAAAGTGAGGGTCTAAAACCACGATCGAAAAGCACCTTCATCACACCTTTAAACTCAGCACGCATCTTCAAAACCTGCGGGGCATAATCATCCACAAAACGAATGGTTGTATTTTGAAAAGCAAAAGTACCTCTGCGGCGCGCCTCCATAATCAAACGGTTTTTCACCTGGTATTGATGAAAGCACAAAATTACCGGTCATGGGCGTGAGCCCAACATTGCGTGGGGGACGTAGACCCTGTGTGCCCTTTCAAGCTCAGGTGGAGTCGGAAAAAATTCTTTCCCAAAAATCTCACAAAGAAAATCGGAAGAAAACTTTGAGGGAACCCTGTTCGGTGGCCTCTGGCAAACCAAGAATTCGTAAATTGCAACGTCTGCTCCGGTTTTCAAGATCCACCATTTTGGGAAAAAGTTTACTATACTTTTCCTCTAGGCTGGAACAAAGGGTCTCGAGATATTTGACGCAGCGTTTTAAATCATCAGAGGTCGAGTCAATTCGAGATAAATGTACGGCATGTTCGTCCACTCTAGCGCTGATCCCATCCAATTTGGCATCCAGCTGGTTGAAAGAAGTTCTAAATTCCTTTAAAATACCTTCTCGGTGTTGGTCCAGAGCAGCGATAATCTCAGTCGGTGGAGCCATAACTTCCTTTTTCCCGGATTTAGAGCTTCTGATAGACATTATAAGATAGATGTGTTCGCAGGCAAGCAAAAAAGACCTAATAAAGTTCCTAACTAAGGTTTAAAAATGTAGACATATAGTGCAAAGACAGGGAAAATAACGGAGCAAAAGTTCGAAGCAGCTAAGCAATCGCCATCTTACCGGAAGTCATCTTCTTGATCTTTCTGTCTCCACCTCTGGAGATGGCTTATCTACTGATATCTACTATAAGCCTCCAGACTCTCACAGTTACCTCGACTATTACTCTTCCCACCGTCTCTTGCAAAAATGCTATCCCCTTCTCACAATTCCTCCGTCTCTGCCGCATCTGCACTCAGGATGAGGCTTTTCATTCCAGGACGAAGGAGATGTCTTCCTTTTTTAACCAAAGGGGCTTCCCTTCTTCCACCATCAACTCTGCTCTCAAATCCATCTCTCCCATTTCCCGCACATCTGCCTTCACCCCATCCGCCCGCCACCCCACTCGGGGTAGGGTTCCCCTTGTCCTCACCTACCACCCCACCGGCCTCCAGGTCCAACGTATAAATCTCTGTAACTTCCGCCACCTCCAACGGGATCCCACTACCAAGCACATCTTTCTCTCCCCCCCCCCCTTTCTGCTTTCCACAGGGATCGCTCCCTACGCGACTCCCTTGTCCACTCGTTCCCCCCCATCCCTTTCCACCGATCTCCCTCCTGGCACTTATCCTGTAAGCAGAACAAGTGCTACACCTGCCCTTACACTTCCTCCCTCACCACCATTCAGGGCCCCAGACAGTCCTTCCAGATGAGCCGACACTTCACCTGTGAGTCAGCTGGTGTGGTATACTGTGTCACATGCTCCTGATGTGGCCTTTTATATACTGGTGAGACCCGATGCAGACTGGGAGACCGTTTCACTGAACACCTACGCTCGGTCCGCCAGAGAAAGCGGGATCTTCCAGTGGCCACACATTTTAATTCCATATCCCATTCCCATTCTGATATGTCTATCGATGGCCGCCTCTACTGTCAAAATTAATCCAAGCTCAGGTTGGAGGAACAACACCTTTTATACTGGCTGGGTAGCCTCCAACCTGATAGCATGAACATTGACCTCTAATTTCCGTTAATGCCTCTCCTCCCCTTCTTGCCCCATCCCTGACATATTTAGTTGTTTGTTTTTTTCCTCTTTCTCTGCCCATCACTCTGCCTGTTCTCCATCTCCCTCTGGTGCTTCCCCCTCCCCCTTTCTCCTGAGGCCTCCTGTCCCATGATCCTTTCCCTTTTCCGGCTCTGTATCACTTTTGCCAATCACCTTTCCAGCTCTTAGCTTCATCCTACCCCCTCCCGTCTTCTATCATTTTGCATTTCCCCCTCCCCCACTACTTTCAAATCTCTTACTATCTTTCCTTTCAGATAGACCTGACGAAGGGTCTCGGCCCGAAACGTCGACAGTGCTTCTCCTTATAGATGCTGCCTGGCCTGCTGTATTCCACCAGCATTTTGTGTGTGTTGTTTAAATTTCCAGCATCTGCAGATTTCCTCGTGTTTGTTCTACAACAATTCTGGGACGATGTTCTGTGGACAGGTCAGTCCGTCACCTGAAGTTTAGTAGAAGTTGGATAATGCAACAAGACAATGATCCAAAAGACAAGAGTAAATTAAAAACAGACTAGTTTAAAAAATAGAGAAGTTGTGTTTTGGACTGGCTGAGTCAAAGTCCTGACCATAATCCTATAGAAGTGTGGAAAGACCCGAAGCAAGCAATTCATGCAAGGAAGCCCACTGACATTCCAGAGTTGAAGCAGTTTTGTAAGGTGGGATCACCTAAAATTCCTCCAAGCTGATATGCAACATTGATCAACAGTTACCAGTAATATTTGGTTGAAGTTATTGCTGTACAATGTGGTCACATGTCACTGAAAGCAAAGCTTCATGTACTTATTCCAGCAAATTCATGTTATTCATCATTTTTCTCAATAAGTAAATGAACAAGTATACTGTTATTACTTTGCATGTTTTAATTGGGTTCTCTTTGTCTAGTTTTAGGATTTGTGTGAAGATCTGATCACATTTTAGGTCATACTTATGTAGAAATAGAAAATTCTACAAACTTTCCAGCACCACTGTATTTGTGCATGTTATCCATTCGGGCTGACGGACACCGATTCAAAATGCGGTGACTTTTTTGATAGTTGTTTTTGACTTTATGCAGGAAGGCAGTGAAGGTAATCCATTCTTGAAGGTGTCTGTGCTTATTTTGTTCATTTACATTTGATCAAAATACATGGCAGTGATAAATTCTGTTAATAACTATTAGGAATTAAAGCAGTTTTATAATACTGTAGAAGAATGGTGGTATTCTGTTTTTTTTTGTATTTCATTTAAATACATAATTTGTTACTTGTTTTGTCTTTTTTAATTATCTTTTAACTATTTCCATGTAACTTCAAACTAATTGGGTTAGGGTTAGGCCAAAATGTGCTGTTCATGGTGTCCGAATTAAAATGTGCTGTTCATTGTGTTTTGTGTCAGTCTTCATTGGAAGTCAGTAGCTATATCCCAGATATTCAAGAATGTATGGTGGCAGAATAGTAATAGTTGCTATTACTAAGGAGAAAGTGCTTGGAAAGCTGCAAGATCCAAAGGTGAATAAGTACCTAGGTTCTGAAAGAGATAGCAGAAGAGAGGCATCACTGGATTCTGGAATGGTTCTGGATGACTGCAAAATTGCAAATGTCATTCCACGCTTTAAGAAGAGAGGGAGGCAGAAGATGTTTGAGTTTATTAAGGATGAGGTGCTGGGGTACATGGAGACACATGATAAAATAGGCTGAAGTCAGCATGGCTTCCTTAAGGATAAATCTTGCCTGTCAAATCTTCGGAATTCTTTGAGGGGATGACAGGCAGGATAGACAAAGAGTCAGTTGATGTTGTTTGCTTTAATTTTCAGAAGGCCTTTGACAAGGTGCTGGCCAGTGGTGCAGTGGCATATACACTGAATTTCAAGGGAAGTGGCCCGGGTTTGAATCCAGCTGGTTCTTTGTACCCTTTCCATTCGTGTTGGTCTCTTTTTAAAAAAGACAGACAAAAATGCTAAAAAAGTAGCAAGGTTGCTGCCTGATGTGCTGCAAAGTGCAGAAAGGAACAATAACAACATTAACAAGGTGCTGCTGGTAAACAAGTTAAGAGGCCATAGTATTGCAGGGAAGATACTAGTGCAGACTGAGAATAATGATGGCCTTTTTCTGGTTGGTTGCCTGTGACTAATGATGTTCCACTGGAGTCTCTGTTAAGTTTGCATTTTTTTCTTGCTATATGTCAATGATGTAGATGTGAAATGATAGCCAAGTTTGCGGATGTTACAAAGGTAGGTGGAGGGGCAGGTAGAGTGAGGAAGCTAGGATTCTGCAGAAGAACTTGGACAGTTGAGAAGAATGGGCAAAGTGGCAGATGGAATACAGTGTAGGAAAGTGTATAGTCATGAACTTTGGTAGAAGCAATAAAGACATGGACTATTTTCTAAATGGGGAGAATATTCAGAAATCTGAGGTGCAAGGGACTTGGGAGTTCTCATGCAGGACTCCCTAAATGTTATCTTGCAGGTTGAGTTGGTATTGAGGAAGGCAAATACAATATTCATGTTATTTATAGAAGATTAGAATATAAAAGCAAATATGTATGCTGAGGCTTTATAAGGCATTGGTCAGAGTGCAGTATTTTGGGCCCCTTAACTAAGAGAAGATGTGCCGGCATTGAAGAAGGTCCGGGAAGGTTCATGAGTATGATCCCGGGAATGAAAGGGTTAAAGTCTAAGAATTGTTTGATTCTGGGCCTGCACTTGCTGGAGTTTAGAACAGTGAGGGGGGAAATCTCATTGAAACCCATCAAATATCGAAAGGTCTAGAGTGAATAGACATGGAGAGAATGGTTTCCCATAGTTTTGGGAGTCTAGGGTCAGGTCAAAACCTTAGAATAGAAAGATGTCCTTTTAGAACAAATGAGGAATTTCTTTAGCCAGAGGCTGGTAAATCTAGAGACCAAGTCATTTGGTATATTTAAAGTGATTGTTCATGAGTTCTTTAAGGGTGCCAAAGGTTATTGAGAGAAGGAAAGAAAATGGGGTTGAGAGGGATAATAATCAGCCATGATTGAATGGCGAAGCAGACTGGGCTGACGGCCTAATTCTGCTTCTATATCATATGGTCTTAAGTGCTACATCTGCCCCTAAACAGCCTTCCAGGTTAGGTGGTACTTACCTGTAAAACAGTTGGGGTCATTTATTACCTCTTGTTGTCTTAGTGTGACCTCCTACATTGGTTTGATTTGGTTTATTATTGTCACAGATGCAAGAATACAATACAAAATTTGTCTTCCATTTATGTCAATATAGATCAAATAATTTCAGTGTTTTGAGGGACAGTAAGATAAAACAAAATAAAGTGTAAGAGCTACAGAGAAAGTGCCGTGCAAATAAACAAAGTGCAAGATCATAACTTGGTTGATTGAGGTCAAGAGTCCGTCTTATTGTATAAGAGATCTGTTTACAAGTCTGATAACAGTGGAATAGAAACTGGCTTTGTTTCTAGTACATGGTATCTCGCTTTTGTATTTTTTGCCTGATGGGCGGGGTAGAAGAGAGAATGTCTGGGTTGGGTGAGGTAGTTGATTATGCTGGCATAATGCAGTGAGAAGTATGGAGGAGAGCCTAGTTTCCGTGATGTGGTGAGCTGTATCCAGAACTCTGAAGTTTCTTGTGATCATGTGCAGAGCAGTTGCCATACTAAGCTGTTAAATATTCTAGATAGATGCTTTCTGTGCTGCATCACTAAAAATTGGTAAGGGTCAACAGGGATATGTCAAATTTCTTTAGTCTCCTGAGGAAGTGGAGGCAATGGTGAGCTTTCTTGGCCATGACGTAGTGGTTGAACCTGGACAGGCTATTGGTGATGCTAATTGCTAGGAACTTGAAGCTCTCAACCTCTACACAATTGATGTAGATAGGAGCATGTCCACTGCCCCCCTTCCTGAGGTCAATGACCAGTTCTTTTGTTTTGCTAAATTTGATGGAAAGGTTGTCATGACAGCATGCCACGAAGTTCTGCCTCCTTCTGGTACTCGGTGATTTGAGATATAGTCCGGTATGATGGTATCAACTATACACTTGTCTATGGAGTCAGAGACGTGAGTGTACAGGGAATAGAGTAGTGGGCTGAGGATGCAACCTTGTAGAGCATCAATGTTTAGAATAATCGTGGATGAGATGTGCTGCCTATCCTTACTGATTGTGGTCTGTTGGTCAGGAAGTCAAGGGTCCAGTTGTAGAGGGAGGCTCTGACTCCCAGAGTTCAGAGTTTGGTGATGAGTTCGTTTGGAACTACTGTATTGATTGCGGAAATGTGGTTAATAAACGGTAGTGGGATGTAGATGTCTTTATTATTCAGATATTCCAGTGTTAAGTGTATGGACAGAGCTGGTGTTCATTGTAGGCCTGTTTAGTGGTAGGTAAGTTTTAGTGGGTCAGGGTTGTCTGGCAGACTGGAGTTGACAGATGCTATGACCAGCCTCTTTGAAGTACTTCATGATGGTAGATGTAAGAGCCACTGCACGGTAGTTATTAAGTATGTTATCTTGTGTTTCTTGGGTATAAGGATAATGATGGTGACACCTGATGTAGATTGTGGGGACTGCTTCAAGCATCTTTGCTTTGTCTGTGCAACAGTTGGATCTGCTGCTGGACGCCCATTTCATTTTCACTTCTCATTACCACACTGCCATGTCTGTCCACAGCCGCCTCTACTGCCACAGCGAAACCATATAAAGGTTGGAGAGGCAGCACCTTGTATTCTGTCTTGGTAGCCTCTAACCTGGCTGCATGAACTTCGATTTCTGGTAACTACTCCTCTTTTCTCCTCACCCCCCTCCCCATTGCCCTTTGTTTTCCCTCATTTTGGTGACCTTCTCACCCTTTCTCCCCTCCCTTTTCTTCATGTCCTGCCATCATCTCCCTTTGGTTCCCCATTTGTTTACTTGATAGTCTACTGTCCTGTCCTCTCAGATTCCTCCTTCAGCCCTTTCAGCCCTTTACCTCTTCTACCTATCTCCTAGTTTCTCACATCATTCCCTTTGGTTCTGGACTTGCCTATCAGCTGTCAGTTTATGCTCCTCCCCCTCCTCACTTTTTTAATCTGGCTCTGTCTCCTTCTTTTCCTGTCCCGGTGAAGGGTCTCAGCCTGAAACATCTGCTGTCCACTTCCCTCCATAGAAGGTGTCTGATCTGCAGAGTTCCTCCAGCGTTTTGTATGTGTACCTTGCATCTTACTGTCACCCAGTACTGCACTTTTCCTGTAGCGGTATTTCTTTATTCTGCTTTCTGTTGTTGTTTTCCCTGATGCTGCCTCAGTGCATTTTTGTAATGAAATAATTTGTATGGATGGTTTTTGCACTGTACCTCGGTACATGCGTGATTGATTGGTTATCCTACAATGACAGTTAGATTTATAATTCTAGGTGTTCGTAGGTGGCTGCTTAATCCAAGTTGTTTGAAATGTGTTATTTGCATTGGGGATGTACCAAGACAAGTCCCCAATGTGCCAAATATGTTGACATTCTTTATTTTTTAGCCCAGAATCTTGAAAATCTTAATAGATCTCTAGAGTACACAACAATTTCATGTCCAGAGGACACCATTAAGAGACCACTGATGCAGCAAAGTGAAGGAGCCTCAGGACCATTAGTGCAAACAAAACTTCAAAATCAACAGATATTTAATATATTTTTTATTTAAAAATTTTTTTTATTTGCAAGCAAAGCTCAAAGTACGTTTATTATCAGATTATGTATACTCTATACAACCTTGGGGTTGTCTCCTTACAGACAGCTGCAAAACAAAGAAACCCAATAGAACCCATCTGAGAAAAGACTGTCAAACATCCAAGGTGCAGAAAAATATATATGTGCAAACAATAAAAGTAAGCAAATAATATTCTTCACGAAAGTGAGTCTACAGTCATGAAGCCAGTCACAGCTGACCCAGGAGCCCGTTAGTTGCAGGCCACAACCTCAGTTCAGAGCAAAGATGAATAAACCCAGCGGAGTGAACTGACGCCCTGGCCTTTCCAATCTGGCCTGCTGCTTAAATCGACCATACCTTGCTGTCCAGCTTGGGCCCTGCCATCCATACTCTACATTTCCAATCCAGCATGGCATTTAAATCAGCCAAACAGTGGGTTGTTGCTTGCTGTCAGCCCAGGTTGCTGCTTCAACTCTGCTTTTCCTCGGTTCTGCTGCTTTGATCATGCCTCTAAGTCTGCTCCAGCACTGGCCAAATATTGGCTCACTACCACTCTAGGGTATGGGCCCAGGTTCTGCTGCCTTGATTCGGCCTGAACACTCCACGCTGCAGCAGACTGCACCTTCGAGACTGCAGTTTACTTGCAAAAATGCCAGGTCATACACACACAAGTGGTTCAAAAGCTCAACTCCAACAGGCTATTGATAGCTGTGTTCGTTTCCTAAAAAAGTGCATGATAAAAGTAGTTATAGCATGTCGTCATTGTGCTTCACCAGCTTTGTGATATGTTTATTTGGGAATTGAAAAAATAAAAGCATGCAGCACTCATCGTCAAATACAACTAAGTCATGCAAGATTAAAGTCTTTTATCCACGTATAATGAGCATGAAGTACATTTTTATGGCGCAGGAACGGTGTGGCCATTTTTGTGAATTGGCTAGTGCTGTGCAAATCGAATGAGCTGCCAGATGAAACAGTTGAGGCAGGTACAATATCATTTAAGGAGGACTGGAGGTACATGGAGGGCTGGGCTTAGAGTGATATGGGCTGAACGAACACAGTTGGAACTACGAGTGAATCTGCAGATGCTGGAAATAAATAAAAACACAAAATGCTGGCAGAACTCAGCAGGCCAGACAGCACCTATGGGAGGGGGTAGTGACGACGTTTCGGGCCGAAACCCTAAGGGCTTCAGCCCGAAACGTTGTCACTACCTCCTCCCATAGATGCTGTCTGGCCTGCTGAGTTCTGCCAGCATTTTGTGTTTTTACAGTTGGAACTAGCTGGATAGGCAGTGTGGCCTACATGGGCAGATTGGGCTGAAAGGTTTTTATTAGTGCTGTATTGCTCCAGAACTGTTAAAGTGGAAACATGTGGCTTATTGCTACCAACTTAAGGGCACGTAGGGGTGGGAAATGGTCTTGCATTTGGTATTTTTTGTCAGTTTTAATGATTTTTTTAATAACACAATTTAAGATCTTATCTGGGGCTATATAGATTTGATTGAAAGAAGAGATGACTGGTCATTTTCCGTAGTAATCTGAATATAACTAATATATTCTGCACTGGTAATTTGTTTACCTTTGAAGGCTAATAATATCTTTGGAGTGTGCCCAGAACTGAATGCAGTTCACTGCATTAAATTTGGATGCTAACCCCAACACAAAACATTGGTCTTAAAATTTCCCCTTGCCTCTTTATGATTGATAACAAATGGAGTTTATTGGTAGCTGCAGTCTGGAAGTATCCATAAATTTTGGGAAGCTTGTGCATTTTTAACAAGATCCCTGCTGCTAATTTTGTGTCATACTAAGGTAGGTTTACCACATTTCAATCATTTTGTCAGTAAAAATATGATTGTAAATAATTTGCTATGTTAAGGTTGTGAATGCATTGTTAGGTGTGTATTATATATCACATCCATTGTTAACTAAATGGTGAATTATTGCTAAAATTCATTGGGCAAATATCAATTAGTGTTGCCTTCTAGCTCTAGTTTAATTGGTGAAAGAAAATGGTGGTGAGGCTTGGGATGGGGGTAGATAATTTGGGGGGAAATGTAAAAAAAAGTTTCATGTTATACTAATGACACTTCGTAATGAGCCAGTATTTGTATGGATTAGGGAAGTAAATTCTGAGCAAGTGTTCATTTTGAAGATGTATATGTCAAAGTGTAATATTTCTACAATGCCATGTTCTTATTAACAATCGAACTACATTATTAGTCCATTACTACCGCAGGTGGAATTCGTAGCTTTCGTGCTTTATAGTGTCAACTTCAGAACTGTTTTCATTTTGGATATTCCAGTATAGCTGTTGAAGGTTACTAACTGCTGCAAAGCAAAACTAGAGCAATGTACAAGTTTCCCCGCAATCCGAAGGTAGAGCGTTCCTATGAAACCGTTTGTAATCCGAAATGTCGTAAAGCAAAGAAGCAATTGCCATTAATTTATATGGGAAAATTTTTTGAGTGTTCCCAGGCCCCAAAAAAACCTACCAATTCAAAGCAAATAACACATAAAACCTAAAATAGCACTAACATATAGTAAAAGCAGGAATGATATAATAAATTTACACCCTATATAAAATAGAAATATTGTAGGTACAGTGTAGTTTCACTTATCAAACTCAGGAAGGCAGCGAACCAAAATCGATTTGGAGGAAAAAAATCAGCACGCACACGCATGTGGAAACAACTGCCCACACAAGGCTTCACGGTCATTGTAGTCTTTCTCGGGGTAAACGCACGTATAACGTGGGCGTCTTTTTTTCGTAAAAGTGAAAATCCTCTTTGGTTAGCGAAAACAGGTACTAATGTAAGTCTTTCGTAACAGCGAGTTGTCGTAAATCGAATGTTTGAAAAGCGGGGGCCACCTGTATTTTCTTCTACATCTAGTTATTGCAGTCAATTTCAAAAATAGTTTTAGCAGATTGTCATTTAACCTCATTATTTAGTAGCTAAAATATGTTACTAATAACTTGGAAATCTGTTCCTTCTTTGTGGCATTTAGTTTCACCTTGTTTCACCTGTTTTCTTGGAATTTCAGGGTGAAATGCTAAAATAAAAGCAAAATAGATGGAGAAACATTTTTTAGCTTGATCTCAGTAGTTATGATAAAAGCTTATTGACCTATTCCTGTTTACCTATCTTATGGTTTCTTTAATATATTAGACCTTCATAGATTATAACTGCATTGAAATCGAAATTAAGTAATGAATAATTGTTTAATTTAAAGTAATCTGTCACATGGAATTAATTTGTGTGAATGTTATTTTTTAGAGGAGCGTAAGCTTGACAAGGAAGAGAAGCCTCTGGTTGTACAATTAAACTGGAACAAGGATGATAGAGAGGGTAGATTTGTTTTGAAGAATGAAAATGCCTTCCTTCCACCAAAGGTAAGAGTTTTCATAGAAATGGTATTTCAGAGTGTTTTACATGTTTAATATATTTACTGATTTGTAGCCCTTCAAAGACTCATGATCAATAAGCTGCATAGTGTAATGAATAATAGAAAACCTTACTGATTCTATCATTGATATATTTTCTTAGCCTGCACCAGAAGGTTGATCTCTCTGCTGCTACATTCTTGAGAGGAGCAGTGCATTAGAGTTGAAAGTTGTTATTTAGTCCTTGTTAACTAATAAATAATTCTCAGCATCCTATATCAAGCTTCACTAGAAATGTTTTCTCAAGTGAGTTATGGTAAGTGCTTATTCCTGTGCAGCTGGATTGCAGTGTATGTGACCATATTCCCTTTTTCAGATGACACATCTGCATTTTTATTTCCCCAAGATGAGGTTAAACAGTGGGACTGTTCAGAAATACTAAATTGCAAGCACAAGAGATCCTACTTATACTGGAAATCCAGAACAGCATGCACAAAATGTAGGAGGCATTCAGCAGGTCTGGCTGCATCTGTGGAAATGAATAAGCAGTCGACGTTTAGGGCTGACACCCTTCTTTTATGACCGGGTTTTATGAGCTTTTATGAAAGGGGGAAGATGTGAGAAAAAAGAGGGAGGGAGGGAGGGGCAAAGAACAAGCTAGGTTGGTGGGGGGTGGTGGAAATGAAGTCAGATGTAATTCTAAATTACAGCCAGAGAAGGGAGGAGATATTCCCTGTAATGCTTTAGGAAAATGGCATTTTGAGAAATATGCTGTCAAACTTTAAGGCAAACCAAGTTTGCCCTTTTTGCATCCAAAGTGGATGAACTCACATTTGTTGCCACAAATTTTTTGTCGTGCTTTAAATTTTGTTTTAAAGCTGTATTTTCCTTGATCAATGTATTACACATGTTTCTAAGATACCGCTATTCTGGAGAACAAAAGGTGGGCAAGAGCTGGCAAGCGAAAGATAGATACAGGTGAGGAAGGGTGGTAAACAGGTCAAGGAGAGAGAGTGACTCAGGCTGGCCTGAGAGCTGTGGAGGCGACTAAGGGCTGTAAATGGGATCTGTTGGGAAAGGAAGGTCGAGTATGATCAGCCATTGTAGGAGTTGGACAGAATTAGTGGTCAGGCTTTGGCATGAACAGGTAGAGGCTCTAAGCAAGTTTCTAGTCAGCTTTTTTTTCCTTTGTCTATTAGTAGCTAGAGTAGTCAGAATGGATCCAGGGTTAGTGGTATGTTCATCGTGTAAAATGTGGAAACTCTGGGAGACCTCCAGTCTCCCTGATAACTACACTTGCATGAAATGCAGCAAGCTGTAGATTCTTAGGGATTGTGTTAAGAGCTACAGAGAGGTTATCAGAGTTACAGGAAGCAGGTACCTAGTAGACTGTCAGGAGAGGAAAGGGAATAGAAAATGTAGAGTACCCATGTGACTGTTCCCCTCAATAATGGAAATCACTGCTGGAAGGGATGGCCTAACAGAAGGAACTGGGTCTCTGGCACTGAGTATGGCTCTGTTCAGA
Organism: Hypanus sabinus; assembly: GCF_030144855.1. Classification (NCBI taxonomy): domain Eukaryota; kingdom Metazoa; phylum Chordata; class Chondrichthyes; order Myliobatiformes; family Dasyatidae; genus Hypanus; species Hypanus sabinus. The sequence goes on along the minus strand of NC_082717.1, from coordinate 99,179,831 downwards.
AAGGCAGTGGGGAGAAGTGGTGTGCAGTAGTGATAAGGGATTCCTTGGTTAGAGGAACAGGCTGGAGATTCAGTGAATGTGAAAGAGACACCTGGATGTTATGTTGTTTTCCAGGTGCCAAAGTCGGGGATGTCTCAGTTCGGGTCCACAGCATTCTAAAAGGGGAGTGAGCAACCAGAAGTTATAATGCATATGGGTATCAACAACATGGATTGGAAAAGGGAGGAGATCCTGAAGAGAGAATATAGAGAGTTAGACAGAAAGCTAAAAAGCAGGACCTCCAAAATTGTAATCTTTGGATTGCTGCCTCTACCATGTGCCAATAAGGGAAAGAAGATAATTATTGTTGGCAGAATTTCAGATGATAATGAGGTGTGCAGGAGTGGGATAGATCAGCTGTTTGAGTAGTGCCACAGCAACAAGCTCGTGCACACCAAAACTCATCGAGGAATCAGAGTGGAAAGGATGAGCATTTTCAAGTTCCTTCATGTCAACATCCCTAGAGGTTCTATCCTGGGCCCAACATATTGAAACAATTACAAAGAAGGCACAACAGCGCCTATATTCCTTTAGGAGTTTGAGAAGAATTGGTATGTCACCAAAGACTCTGGCAAATTTCTTTCTAAATCTTTTTATTAGTATTAGTAATATGGACAGAATACAAATGATATATTGATAAAGAAATTACCAACATACACATTCCATTACATATGAAAAAAAAACATACATAATAGTTACAATATATATGAGTTTACCAAGACCTAAGCCATAAGATATATGTATGGACATAGTAAATCTAAATATTTCATAATGTATAATATAAAGAAAACAGAGAAAGGAAAGAAAAAAAAACAAAAAAAAATTTTTATAATGCAAAACTAGCTAATCTAATAACTATAACTAATAAGTAATAAAAAAGAAACAAAAAAAAGAGAGGGAAAAAAAGGGGGGGGGTGCTGTTTATAATATCTCACAAAAATAAGTATTCATCAATGCCGTCACTTCCGGTCCTCTCAAAATACATAAGCTAAAAGCTGGGAAATCAAATGAACTTGGCACAGGGTCATATTACATCATATGAAAATGTTGAATAAATGGTCCTGTCAAATGCTTTCTCCGCATCTAATGAAATCACACATTCTGAAGTATCATGTGAGGGAGTATAAACAATATTCAACAATCTCCTAATGTTAAAAAAAGAATAACGATTTTTAATAAAGCCAGTTTGATCATCTGAAATAATTTTGGGTAATACCTTCTCCAATCTAGATGCCAGTAACTTGGAAAAAATCTTGGAGTCTACATTCAATAAAGATATAGGTCTATAAGAAGCACAGTTAGTAGGGTCTTTATCTTTCTTCAATATTAAAGAAATGGAAGCTCTATAAAAAGATTGTGGCAAATTCCCTAATCTAATGGCTTCCTCAAAAACCTTACCTAACCAAGGGGAAAGAGTAGCGGAAAAATTTTTTAAAAATTCAACCGTATAACCATCTGGACCCGGTGTTTTCCCAGAATTCATTGAGGAAATAGCCCCTTTAATTTCTACATCCGTAATAGGAGTATCCAATATCAAAAGATCATCAGATGATAACCTTGGAAAATTTAATTTTCCAAGAAAATCAGACATGGTATTATAATCTTGAGGAAATTCAGATTGATACAGGGAGGTATAGAAATCTTGAAATGCCTTAATTATCTCATCATGATTAACTGAAAGATTCCCATTCTGCTGACCAATCTTAGTGATTTGACGTTTAACCAAGGCATTCTTCAATTGACTAGCTAACAGTTTACCAGATTTATCACTATGTATATAAAAATCAGATTTAGTTTTCATTAATTGATTTTCAAACTATGTTCCATTTGAAGTTCAACCCTTTGTTTGTAAAGCTCCTTACTAGGAGCAATCGAATATTTCTTATCAATCTCTTTAATTTTATCAACCAATAAAAGAGTTTCCATCTTGATACGTTTCCTCAAACCAACAGAATAAGAAATAATCTGTCCACGTATATAAGCTTTAAAAGTGTCCCAAAGTGTTCCGCAGGAAATATCATCTGTAGAATTAGTTGAGAAGAAGAAGTCAATCTGCTCCTCCATAAATTTTATAAACTCAGAGTCTTGCAACAAGGTAGAGTCAAATCGCCATTGTCTAGCATTAGAAGCTGTATCCGTAAATTTCATAGAAAGTAATAACGGAGCATGATCAGAGATAGCTATAATATCATAGTTACAACCGATTACCAATGGAATAAAACGAGTCTACAAAAAAATAATCAATTCTTGAATAAGAGTGATAAACATGTGAGAAAAAAGAAAACTCTTTGTCATTAGGATACCGAAATCTCCAAATATCAAAAACTCCATTGTCAGTCAAAAAAGAGTTAATACAAGTGGCTGATTTATTAGGTAAAGTCTGAATAGATAAAGATTTATCCATCAGAGGATTTAAACAACAATTAAAGTCACCACCCATTATTAACTTATATTCGTTTAGATTGGGTAAAGAAGTAAATAAAAACTTAAAAAAGTCAGGACAATCCACATTTGGAGCATAAACATTAACCAAAGCAACCTTTTTATTACAAAGTAAACCCGTAATTAACAAAAATCTGCCATTCGGATCCGAAAAAATATCATGTTGAACAAATGAAATAGAGGAGTCAATAAAAATTGAAACTCCTTTTACTTTAGCATTCGAATTTGCGTGATACTGTTGACCCCGCCAAAATCTAAAAAAATGAAATTTGTCCTCCCTCCTCACATAAGTTTCTTGTACAAAAATGATATGAGCATTAAGTCTTTGGAATACTTTGAAAATCTTCTTTCGTTTAATTGGATGATTTAAACCATTAGTATTCCAAGACACAAAATTAATGGTCTGAGCCATAATTCTATAATCAACCCTTTGGTTTAAAAAGGGTTAACCAACTTATAAACTCATGCACCCGGAAGAGGAACAAAAGTAGTGAGAAGACCCGGAAGTGACGACAACACAGACATATTTGAAGTTCAAAAACAGCCCAAATAAAAAAACTAACACAAACTGGTACAAAAAAAATAGAATTAGAAAACAGACCATCCCCCCACCCCCCGAGAAAAAGAGAAAAAGCCAAAATATGACTTAAAAAGAGAAAAAGTAAGACTAATCCTACCCCCATGTCAGCTGAAGAACACTCCATATAAAAAGGATATATATAAAAGAATCACCCCAACTTTAAAAATTAAAATCGCTCTAATAAAAACCATATTTCTAAGTATAGTTAGTTGTAAAAAGAATAAAAATATAATCACTAAAAAAAACTTATAAATCGGGCTCTGGCCCAGACAAAACAAAAAATATTTAAGCTAAGATAAGCGATGCATTGTATGGAAGAAACGCGAAAAATATAAACATAACGCCATCTTAAGCAAAACCAAAAATCTTTTCCAAAAAACCACCATCTTAATCAAGGAAAAATTCACCTTCAAAGAATTAAAAATATACCTTCGAAGGAACAAAGTTAATAGACAAATATGTAGTTAAATGATTAAAGTGTATAAGGCAAAACAATTAATATGACGCAAACACACTTTAACTTAAGTATAAAGTGTAGGATGAACCTACACCAATAACCAGATTTTAATTCTGGTTTAAGAGATCGAGAACCATCTTACACGATGAGAACCGTTCATTTATTAGAGACTGGTGTCTGTAGCAGTAGGGAAGTTCTCCTCCAGATATTTTCTCGCTTCTGAAGTTGAAATGAAAACCTGTCGTGGAGCATTCGACGGAGATATTCGAAGCTTCGCAGGGTATAGAAGCGCAGGTTTCAGATTTTTCTCATAACATTCAGCCATCAACGGTTTAAAAAGAAGCCTTCTTTTTAAAAGGTCTGGACTAAAATCTTCGATCAGGCGGAAGCAAAAATCTTTGAATTTAATCATTCCTGCTCGACGAGAAGCTCTTATAAGTTGTTCTTTGTCATGTACATAATGGAACCGGACAATTACCACCGAAGGTTTGTCTGTAGCACTCGGTGATCGACGCCGAATTCTATGTGCCCAATCCAATAAAGGGGGCTATTCGGGAAAATCATCGGAAACGCTTCTTTTAAAAGTTGAGCAAAATATATCGAAGGGTCATCTTTTTCTATGCCGTCTGGAAGACCAAGTATACGTAAGTTCTGTCTTCTGGACCGATTCTCAAAATCGTCACTCTTGGCTTTAAGGGCTTCCATCAGCTTAATGGTCGAAATTAAATCCTGTTGCAGTTTTCCAATAGTCAAATCTCGCTTCCGAGCATCTTCTTGCAGAGACGCAATAAGAGCTTGTTGCTGTTTAATTACTAAATCCGTCTTAACCATGTACTCTTGAAAAGCCTTTATATCTTCTTTAAAAAATTGTTGTAGTTCAGCAAATTTTATATCCAAAACCTCCATAAGCAATTCAAAAGTTAATTGAGTTTGTTGTGTCGGAGCCTGCTTTTTTCCGTTACCATTCGGATTACGTCCGGGATCCCGTCCCTTAGACCTGAGAGACATTTCTGTTTGCATATCTTCAAAAGTTCACAACAAACTCTTGGCAGTAAATCCAAAAAAAAAATGAATAAAGAAACTTTCGGTATAGGTAAAAATAAGCTGAATAAGGGTGATCAAAGGTTAAAAAAAGTAAAGGTTATGGAGCGAATCCAAAACAGTACTCACTCCATGAGCGTCTCCAGCTGAGTCCCGCAAATTTCTACAGATGTACCAGGATAGAATTCTAACTAGTCCCATCACCATTTGGTATGGAGCGGCCACCACAGGATTAGAAAAAGCTGCAGAAAGCTAGCTCCATTATGGGCACTTGCCTCCCAGCATCCAGGACACCTCCAAAAGGCGATGCCTAAGAAATCTTTTTAGAGCAGCTTGTGGTTGAGTTCACTAGAAGAAAGGCAATTTTGGATTGGGTGTTGTATAATAAACCAGATTTGATTAGGGAGCTTAAGGTAAAGGAACCCTTGGGATTCACCCTGATGTGTGAGAGGGAGAAGCTAAAGTCAGATGTATTAATATTACTGTGGAGCAAAAATAACTACAGTGGCATGAGAGAGGAGCTGGCCAAAGTTGATTGGAAGGGGATAACAGCAGGGATTACAACAATATAACAACCTATGGTATTACAAGAAAGATGTGGAGAGTTTTATTGACTGCTGGGGGGCAAAGAATGAGAATAAAGGAGGTCGTTATGATTGGCTGCCTGTGAATAATGGTGTTTCACAAGGGTCAGTGTTGGGACCACTTCTTCGCATTATATATCAGTGATTTGGGTGAAGGAAGTAATGACTTTAAGGCCATGTTTGCAGATGATACAAAGACTTTGAGGGGAAGGTAATGTTGAAGCAGGGAGTCTGCTGAAGGACCTAGACGGATTGAGAGAATGGGTGAAGAAGTGACAGATGGAATATTGTATAGGAAAGAGGCATATACTACTTTTTAAGCAGGGAGAATATTCAAAAATCAGAGGTGCAAAGGGGCTTGGAAGTCTTCATACTGCTCACCAGAGACCTCTGTCCTGGGGCGAAGGTTGATCGGCCCTCTGGCTCCTGCTTCTGCCTCACGACTTCTTACGTCTTCTGGGTGATGATCCTCCCTCTCCCAGGGATGAGGTGTTTGGAGCTTCTGTTGGCTTTTTTTTTGTAGCTCTGGGTTTTTATGGGAAGTGATTGCTAGTCCCATGCCCAACCTTCCTCCTTTCGCAGCTGGTACAGAGATTGTCCATGACAGAGCAGAGTCTTTGTGGAAGATTCCCTAAATGTTAACTTATGGGTGGAGTCGGTGGTAAGGAAGGTAAATTCATTTTGGTAGGACTAAAATATAAAAGCAAGCATGTGATGCTAAGGCTTTTATAGGCTTTGGTCAGTCCATACTTGGAGTATTGTGAGCAATTTTGAGCCCCTTAGAAAAAAAATTTAAAAAAACAATGACACAGACAGATGGTCTTTCTTACAAATGAATTAAAATCTGCAGAATTGAAAAGATCCTCATCAAAATGAGGTAAAGTATTTACTTTTTATTTGAAACTAGCTTATCAATTTTGGTAAGAAAATGTGAAATTAAAATTTTGAACTTGGGTTGAACTTTGCTTTTTTTAATCTTGTCAGTTCATTATTTTGCTTTTGTTCAAGTGATTTGACACTTTTTTGGGTAGTTTCAACTTATTCTTGGTGGCTATTGTGGATTTTGACTCAATTGATATTCTTATTGAGCAAGAGCTGTTGAATTATGAATCATTTTCTGACATTGGACAGTTTTGTTGCTTTGTTCTGGATACCAGGTAACAATGTCTATTATGCTGTATGGAAATAGAATTGGTCTATGATTTAAATTTCTTACAGATTTATTTGAGATTTTAAGTTACTACTTTATAATGTTCCTAAAGAAATATTAAGCATTAAAAATGCACTAAGGCTTTTGTTGCAATATGCTGCTTGCATTTCTTGTAACTGCTGTTTATATATGACCTGTGTTGTGATGCTGTGACGAGTTAAGTTTTTCCAGCAAGTACTTGAGCATCTGATAGTAAGCTCAACTTTTAAGTTTTGTATTTGAACTAAAATTCCAAATGACTTTCTAAGCTTTAAGGTCAGTACTTACTGAAACTTATTATGATAGTCCAGTCTATTTTAACTGATATTAGACGTTCAGACTAATCAGACTGAGCGAGCTTGTTGAAGGAACATTTTTGCATGTCACTCATGCATAAAAAGAGGAGCTGCAATTGATGAATTTGCAGAACTTTTTGCTTGACTCAAAATGGCTATAAATAGGAACTTGCAAATAGATGAGTGGTTTCTGAATAAATTATTGAACAAGTGACTAGTTTAATTAATTTTTCTTTGTGATGGTAGTGTTGAAGACTATGTGCACCATCAGAACTAAGTGATGTTCTGTTATCTTGATTTGCAGAAGTCTCAGAGTAATGGTCCAGAAAAAGAGAAAGAAGGTGTAATCCAGAACTTTAAAAGAACACTATCAAAGAAAGAGAAGAGGGAGAAAAAGAAGCGAGAAAAGGAAGCACTAATGCAAACTGCAGATGATGAGAGACCTATCCCCAGTGGTGATGGGTAAGCAGTAATAAGTTGTTATACTTCACAATCTTCCTCCGCATATAGTTCCTCCAATATTCAGTTGAGCTTTATTGTATTCCAAAGTGGTGGTAGTCCAACTTAACACTAGAAAACTCTATCTTCTTACATTCTCTGAAGAAAATTTGAATACAATTTAAAATTCAAGCTGTGTATTTTATTGGACTTTGAAGAGTACTTCTAAAATATACATGGAAATAGAAAAAATGTTAACATGATTTTAGAAGAGTTATGATTCAGAGCCATGTCGCTTTATTAAATGCATATTTCCTTTTGATGTACAAAAAGTATGTTGACCTCTCTCACTGGCTCTCAGAGCAGCCTCATCAGTGCTACTCCTCCACTCCCATGTAAGTATTATCCCTCACGTGCCTATCAACCTCAACCTTATTCTTCTACCATTCACCATTAGGACCGAGCCACTGAAAGGAGAGCTAATCCAGTGTGGATAATTGCCACCTTTGCGTTCTATTCTCAGCCATTTAGTAGAATAATGGAAGGTCTCCTTAACAGGTGCATGGGGTTAAATGGTTATTCTTGACCCAAATTAATGTCAGTATGCTAACAAACAGCACTTGGCAAAACCTTCACCTCCTCAACTAGATTTTATTTGCCATAGTTAGATTATGAGGGATCCCCCCGCTATCTGAAGATAGAGCGTTCCTGTGAAATTGTTTGTAAGCCGAAATGTCGTAAAGCAAAGAAGCAATTACCATTAATTTATCTGGGAAAATTTTTTGAGTGTTCCCAGACCCAAAAAATAACCTACCAAATCATACCAAATAACACACACAACCTAAAATAACATGAACATATTGTAAAAGCAGGAATGATATGATGAATATACAGCCTATATAAAGTAGAAATATTGTATGTATGGTGTAGTTTCACTTATCAGAATCGGGAGACAGCGAGCCAAAATCGATTGTTTGCAACTGCTCGCACAAGGCTTCACGGTCATGGTAGTCTTCCTCTGGGTAAATACACATATAAAGCGGGCGTCTTTTTTTCAGATACTAATGTAGGTCTTTTGTAACAGTGAGCTGTCCTAAAGCAAACGTTTGAAAAATGAGGGCCACCTGTACTGAATTGGTGAATTTTAACTAAGAGTTAAGAATGACAATCTATGATGTTGATGCTGAAGTTGTTAAAGTGGGATATGGAAGCCAAGAAAAATTGGAAAAAAATCCTACAGATGCTGGAAATCTAAATTAAAAACACTAAATGGTAAAAATGCTTAGTGAAGAACAAAGTTGATGATACAGGTTGACACCCCTTGCCAGGACCCTACTGATGAAGAGTCTTTGACCTTTTTTTAAACAAAAGAAAAATAAATAAATTGAGCTTGGTCAGAATGATAGGAAAACCTCTTTCTGTCTGGATTTTTTTTTACAGCATTAAGAAATTGTTCTTGTGTTGGCCAGTGATCTGAAGAACTATGTTGAAGTTTCTCAGGGCAGCGTTCAAGACTGAGTTCCCTGAAAAACCATCCCCAAAAATCTCAATCCAGAATAGGAAAGTGAGATAAAAATATAAATAACGGTACAGGTCATAAAAATCCCTCAATGTGCTTATTGGCAATAAACAAGATTTTTGTTCTTCAACCCAATCAAACCGATGTGCAACTTGACCAAGAAAAAAACCTTAATGTTTCTTATCAGAATAGCTGTTCACAAATCACAAATTTACCTGTAGTAAAAATGGACATAAGTTTGTTCTCAGGAGAATTTCTGAATTTATATTTTTGGGTTTATTAAAAGATACTAAAATTTTGCATGTTTTCTATGGGATAGTTATTTTCTTCCATGTAACGTTTTAGTGGTTAATATCTTTCTACCACAGTGAGAACTCAAGTTCACATATTGCAGCAGAAGTATACAAAGACATGCCGGAGACTAGCTTCACTCGTACAATTTCTAACCCTGAAGTAGTTATGAAAAGAAGACGCCAGCAAAAGCTAGAACAGAGAATGCAAGAATTCCGTAGTGGTGATGGACGGCCTGACTCAGGTATTGACATCTGCTGTTGGCATATCATTTTCAGTGTTCAAACAAAATCAGATATTGAAGTAAAGGAAATTTTGGTAGTTGTGTTGGTATCAAGAACATGGCAAGCGATTGTTGTCCATTGAGGACATGTAGGATGAGCGTTGTGGAAAAGAATTTTGCACCACAAAAAGCACTGGAGGAACTCAGTTGGTCAAGCAACAATTGACAGTTTGAAGATCTTTCATCTGGACCAGTTTGAGCCATGGACTGATGGGAGTGAGGGGGTGGTGAGTTTAAGAAATGGAGTTTAAGGAGGTATTGTAGATTACAGAGAATAAGGGCATTGAAACCTGATTTGTATGCCTTGGTTTAAACATGGAAGAAAGTCTTTGGTTGCCGGTATCCTTCAGTAACATTGTGGTCCAAGACGTTTGAATGGGAGATTAAGATGAGTGGAAAATGAGGATAAATCAAATGAGCATTGGAAAAACCTGATGCTAAGAATACAAATGAAAATTTCAGCAGGAATTGGATTTGCATAGCAATACATGCAGTCAATATTAGATTTTTTTTAAATGGAGTTTGTGGAATTTGGAAACTACTTGTGGTAAACTAGTAACTGGATGTATGGGACTGCAACGAATTGCCCCAAGTCATTTCTCAGAATTAGTAGGTGGTGGTACATGGTGGCCTGAAGGGAAAAGTTTTAGCTTTTTGAACGTTTGGCTAGAACAAGTTGTGCTATGCCAGCAATAGAGGTTAGATCGCAGTGGAGAAGTCAGTGCATGTTTTTTTTTAAAAAAGCTATCGATTGTTCATGGATATCGCAAACAAGGGTAGAATGTACATGTGAGTGGGTATATCCTGAGAAGAGAAAATGGGACTGGGACAGGAAATGATTCTGAAAGGGCGAGTGATTGTGACAGGCAAGATTTTTATTATTTCTGATTTCAACTAGAGTGTTAATAGGAAAGGTGGATTGGTGTGTAGCTGAAATGGGCAGAGGGAGCATTGTGGGGAGAGATTGAAGACTGGGCTTGTTTTCCCTGGAGAGATACAGGCTGAAGAATGACCTGAGAGAGCCATTGACAGGGTAGTTAATTTAAAAAAAAATGAGGGCATTGTTTTACAAGGGAGATTTAAAGGAGCTGTTGGGGTAAGTGTTTTTATAGTGTGATATTTGGAATGTACTGTAGAGGAGGTGAAAATTAATGCGCTTAGAGATGTACTTAGACAGACACTTAACTAGGCAAGAAACAAAAGTATTGCTCGATGTTTTGGGCTGAGATCCTTCATCAGCTCCTGATGAATGGTCTTGGCTTGAAACATCGCTCTTGACCATGGATATTCCTTCAGTGTTTTGTATGTGTTGCTCTGGATTTCCAACATCTGCAGAATCTCTTGTGTTTAATGTCATTTACCCAGATTAGGACAATATCTTAATGTAGATGAGGGGGGGGAGGGGTAAGGTTGGCATGGATGTAGTGGGCTGAATGATCCTTTACAGTGCTATACAACTCCATGACTGTATTACAAAAGTTCCTGGTCCAGTTCTAATTGAACATTTATAAACATTATGAATTTGTATTTGCTTTTGATGTAGGTGGCACTCTTCGAATTTATGCAGATAGCTTAAAGCCGAATATCCCCTACAAGACCATCTTGCTGTCAACAACTGATACATCAGACTTTGCTGTTGGAGAAGCCCTTGAGAAATATGGGCTGGAAAAGGAAAACCCGAAAGAATATTGTATAGCTCGGGTATGTACATGTATATACTAGCTTAGAACACATTTTCATTGAAGAATATCCTGGCAATTAATTTTTTGATTCAGTAAATAAAAATGTCAGTCACTGCAATTGCAAAAAGGCTCAACCCCAGATAAGTAGCAGATGGAGTTCAACCCAGATAAGTGTGAGGTGGTTCATTTTGGTAGGTCAAATATGATGGCAGAGTATAGTATTAATGGTAAGACTCCTGGCAGTGTGGAGGATCAGAGGGAAATTGGGGTCCGAGTCCATAGAACACTCAAAGCTGCTGCGCAGGTTGACCATGTGGTTAAGAAGGCATACAGTGCAATGGCCTTCATCAACCGTGGGATTGAGTTCAAGAGCCAAGAGGTAATGTTACAGCTGTACAGAACTCTGGTCAGACCCCACATGGAATACTGTGCTCAGGTCTGGCCACCTCACTACAGGAAGGATGTGGAAACTATAGAAAGGGTGCAGAGGATTTTACAAGGATGTTGCTTGGATTGTAGAGCATGCCTTATGAGAATAGGTTGAGTGAACTTGGCTTTATCTCCTTGGAGCGACGGAGGTTAAGAGGTGACCTGATGGAGCTATGTAAGATGATGAGAGGCATAGATCGTGTGGATAGTCAGGTTTTTCCCCAGGGCTGAAATGGTTAACGCAAAAGGGTACAGTTTTAAGGTGGTTGGAAGTAGGTACAGAAGGGATGTCGGGGTATGTTTTTTTATGCAGAGTGTGGTGAGTGCGTGGAATGGGCTGCTGGTGACTGTGGTGGAGGTGGATACAATAGGGTCTTTTAAGAGGTTCCTGGTAGGTATGTGGAAAAATAGAGGGCTATGGGTAACCCTAGGTAATTTCTAAAGTGAGTACATGTTCGGCACAGCATTGTGGGCTGAAGGGCCTGTATTGTGTATAGGGTTTCTATGTTAAGTTTTCATTATAGTTAATTCTTGACATCAAGGATTTTAATTTATAGGTGATAAAAATCCTTTAGGAGTAATTTTCAATTAATTTATCAAATGCTTTTAAGAGTCTGATATTAGTCTAATTCCATTCTGTCCTTAATTGGGAGCTAGTATTTACTTTCGTACTGTTCTCCATTTCTGATTTGAATGATTGCCAAAGTTCATCTTGGAAATTATATTTTTGATCCTTAAAATGTCAGATGCTACCCATTATCACTTGATGCATTGATTTTCAGCAGGCGCATGATATAACATATGATCTTTTTACAAATTGTTTTAGCACCTCTGCTGTTTGAAGTGCACACATTTACAGCCAGCAGTAAAGCAGACAGTTATGATGAGTGGTCTACCAAGTATATTGTTTAATATCTTTTGAAGTAATGTAAAACAAAAAGCAATTTGGGTTTCCCCTGCTATCTGAAGGTAGAGCATTCCTATGAAACCATTTGTAAGCCAAGATGTCGTAAAGCGAAGAAGCAATTACCATTAGTTTATATGGGGAAAATTTTTGAGTGTTCTCAGACCCAAAAAATAACCTACCAAATCATACCAAATAACACGAACATTTAGTAAAAGCAGGAATGATATGATAAATATACAGCCTATATAAAGTAGAAATATTGTATGTATGGTGTAGTTTCACTTATCAGAATGGGGAAGACAGCGAGCCAAAATCGATTTGAAGAAAAAAATTGGCCCATGCACGTACATGCATGTGCAGATAACTGCCGACATAAAGCTTCATGGTCATGGTAGTCTTCCTCAGGGTAAACACACGTATAAAGTGGGCGTCTTTTTTTTTGCAGAAGTGAAAATCCTCTCTGGTTAGCGAAAACAGGTACTAATGCAGGTCTTTCGTAACAGTGAGTTGTCGTAAAGCGAACGTCCGAAAAATGGGGGCCACCTGTAGTTAATTATGTTGAAGTCACAGTGGTTCATCAACTTTGTATAGTGCATTACTTGAGTTTTCTACCAAAATAAAATTATCACTCTCAGTAAGGTATGGAAGCACTTCACACCCTGACATAGCTGAAATGTCAACTGTTCAAATTAAACAGAACCACTCCTAAGCATCAAATATCAGTTGACTCTATTTCAGAACACATTCACGAGATGCAGATAGTTTTTATCTGCATAAGATAACTTGTAGCATTTTTAACCTTGAGACTTTTTTCAACCCACCCTTGCAAGCCATCAAATTCTAAATTTATGTATATTTACAAAATACAATTAAGTTGGTCAGTAAAGCTATTGAAAATCTTTTCTTTGTACTTTTGTCAGTTAAATAAGGGTTCACGTGAATTAACATATCACAGATTTTTGTTTTTATTGCATTTTGGAAAATATCCCAACTTTTCTGGAAATGGGGTTTGTATATACAATTATGTAAGTAAATATATTTTGAATAATTAACAAGCTTCACTTTCAGCAGATAAAATAAATATGATATCTCTTGTTTTATAGAAGGTGCGAATTAGGAAGAAAGTCTCTTGATTAATACAGTGGAAATTAAATGACACGTTTCAGATTGTTGTTTTAAACACTGAGGCTACATCCACACTACGCCGGATAAATCCGTTGTTACGAACCCCATAACTGGGTATCTTACCAGCAAAGATAGGAGTATCCGTTGAAGTCTGATGATACTATTTTTAACAGTATTTATTAGTAAAAATACACAAAAATAATATCAATGCAAATATACAGATAATATACGTCATCAATACTAAACCTAAAAGTGCAGGTATAATAATAATCAATGAGAAATAAGCTCTATCGTTGTCTAGGGGATAATGAATTGTCCGATGGAAATATAAAGTTCAGTTCAGTTCATGCAGGCTGCGGTAGTTGTTGATCACTGTGTTGCAATTGTTAGAGAGAGAGAGAAAAAGCAGTAACAGCTATTAACTTGCTTACTTTCCTTTTATGATCTTGATCCTTCGATGCGTTGTTGTTATGGCCATTCACGTGTGACCCCTCTGCGTCCTTTAGCTAAACTGTTCTGTGGAGGACTCGTCACCCAGGCAAGGGTGGACACACACACAAACCCCCACCGGTTTCGTAGAGTCTCTCCTGGTGCGTCTGAGGGGTGTTCCCCAGACACTACTTTTTTCCCCACTCACGGGGTCTCAGATGTCAATCAGGTTGGGATGATGCAATCCCTCAACCAGACCACTCTGGTTGTCCCCTGAGGGGTTTCAATGAATAGAACAGCACTCAATACACAATTCCTTCTCCAAGAGACAATAGCAGTAATCTCTCTCTTTGTCAATAGGAGACATTCCAACTTGTGCTGTGCCTCTCTCTCATAAATTTGTATGAGCTGTTTATCTCTCTCATTTCCTTTGATAACAGCATCGGAATAGTAGCGATTTACGATTCTCCAAAGGGGGGGGGTGCATTGGCTATTCTGTACTCTTCTGCCCATCAGAGTTGCTCCTCATTCATAACACCGTAACCGAAGCTTTTTCTCTTTGTTTTTACCCTCTGTCCACACTAAAACGGCATTTTCGTCTCCTGAAACCGGAACTTTTCAAAAACGCTTTCCAAGGTGGATATTTTTGAAAACACTGCTCGGGCAGATCAGTGTGGATGGCATAACCGGAGATTTCTGAAAATGCTATCAGATGGCAGCAGGCTATTTCATTGTTTTCTTGAACGCAACCTAACAATTTCAGAACAGAGGGCAACGAGACTGAAGCCAGAAGAGTTAGAAATGTACTCACCAAATACTTTGACCCATAATTTACTGAATAAATAAGTATACTGTACTCACTTTGCCCTGTTTTCTGTCCTTGCTCGTATGAAGGTGGTTTACCTATTTATGCAAGTACTTCTCTGACAATAGATGTGTAAAAGCCTAATGTAACATTGTATGGAAATACAAGATAACACTGATGCAGACATGTTTTATACATTTAACAAGGTGCTTTATTAATGCAACAGAGTGGGTTAGTTTTTCAATGTTCGTCGTCAGCCAGGTCAATCTGTCCGTGAACTCCCTGTCGGTTGCTGCCGTACGCTCCAGTATTTGTTTTTTTTTAGTTTTAAATTCTTCTGCGCCAGAGCCAACAGCTGTCCATCGTTTTAAGTTTTTCTAGTGTGTAACTACACAAACGTGCACTTCTACAGCGAGATTCGACACCAGACATGTCACTTGTTTTCAGTAGATGAATCTTGCGCATCTGGAGCTGGAGGAGATTCGCCGAAATCTCCGCTTCAGTGTGGATAGAGATATTTTCAAAAACGCATAGTGTGGACGCCTATCGTTTTTACGCGAAACCAGCATTTTCAAAATTATCCGGTCTAGTATGGATGTAGCCTGAAATGATTTGTTTCTTTGGTGTTAATATGCTTTGTACTAGTTATTGAAGTAGCATCAAATGTACGTAACTTATGCCTTAGTTTTTGTTCGTTTTGTCACGTACCCCGTGACTGGGTTAAAGAACCAGCAGAAATGGAAAACTCTTTGGAGTCTGGTATTACTAGTCGCTAATAGTGTTTATTAGTAAACTATGCAATACAGTACTATAAAATGCAAATATATGAAAGATGTTAGCAATAATATATACAGAAGTGTGGAAATAGGAACCAAAACCAGGCTGTTTCATATCTAGGGGTAAATGGATACAGTCTTACAATATGATGAAGAGAGTTCAGTTCTGTTCAAGGTAGTTGGTTGAGTAATGTTAGAGAGTGAGAGGTGATGCCGTTGCTGCTGATCTTCCCGTTGTCTTCCGAAGTCCTTTTGTGGACACTGACTATAACCAAGATACATACAACCGTTCTTCAGTGGTGGAACTATCACCCAGGCAAGGAAGGACACACAAATAGTTCCCCACCGGTTGCACCTTCTCACACTGTGAACCACTGATCGATTCACTGAATCGATCCTCCAAAACCCCCACCTTCACGTGGGTGCACAAAGCTCATTCAGTGTCTTGTAGTGTGTCTGTCTGTGTCCCAGCAGACCTGCTTTTTATCTCCACATGCTGGACACTGGCTGTCCATCAACTGGCTCCACCCTGCTCTCTGCAGGAATCTTAACAAGTAGGCAAAGTGTCTTTGGAGAAAGGTAAACAATCAGCAAAGCAACGATAACATTAAATCTTCTCTCTCTCTCTCTCTCTCTCTCTCTCTCTCTCTCTCTCTCTCTCTCTCTCTCTCTCTCTCTCCAATTTGTGCTTGCCGCCTCCTCCTCCCCCAATAGCAGCACACTTCATAGGGTCAACTCTGGACCCCCTTTCAAATTCCGTTTGCCCATCACAGATACCATGTCATAAACAGTAATTTGCAATAGCACAAGTAGTGTTGCCTAAAAATAGGATTATTAAAATGTAATGTTAGTGTCATTAGTTTGATAGCTGCAACCATAGATTTGTCCTCAACATTGCAAGATGTGCTTTATTCAAATGTTGATCAAATACAAGTCAAGCTGTTTTTTTTAATCTTACTTTGATCACATTTAAAATATTAGTGGTTGAGGAGTGCTACAAATTATATTTATACCTACACTGTTGTGTATGTTCACAATAGCACCTGTGACCAGGTAGATATGGTATTGAGATTTAATGTGATTCCAATGTAGAAATAGTTTGTCAAGTTTGCTCAGCCTACCAGCCAAGCTATAGTTATGTTTTGAGTCTTCTCTTTTTGTTGTAAAGGTTACTATATGGTTGTCAAATAGGTCTTCCTGAACTTGTTTAGTCAGTTGAATATTGTCTCTGTTTATGCAGAGTTTCTACTATAATGTATTGTGGGAGGTTGGGCTGAGAAGTGTTGTATTTCTAGCTTACTCTTTGCAATTACTCCCTGTTGTTGTCGGTACTGCATTCTCCAAGAAATTTCAGGTTATATCGAAGTGCCTGCATTAAGCACAACGGAACAAAAACACAATTTTGCGTACTCTTTCAAACAGAAAATATTTGAATGTTTTTACACAATTGTGAAGTCAGCCCTTAGAAATCCTAAAAGTGTTTAACAATGAGGTTAGACAGCATCATTAGATGTCCTGACGAAGGGTTCTGCCCAAAACGTTGACTGTGCTTCTTCCTGTAGATGCTGCCTGGCCTGCTGAGTTCCACCAGCATTTTGTGTGTGTTGCTTGAATTTTCAGCATGTGTAGATTTCCTTGTGTTTGCATAATTAGATATTTGGATTTTTGAAGTTCAAAGTAAATTTATTATTACATGTATGTTCCCATGTACTACTTTGAGATTCATTTTCTTAAAGGCATTTATAGGGGAAAAATACATTAAAATTTTATAATAAAGTACATAAAGACTGACAAAAGTACCAATATGTTATAAGAAGACAAACTGTAAATAAATGCGAACATGTATTGTCAGTTGCCTGGGAAAGTGAGTCTGTAGGTTGTAGAATTACTTCAAAGTTGAATTGAATGAAGTTAACTATGCCAGTTCAGGAGTCTGATGGCTGTGGGGTAATATCTGTTCCTGAACCTGGTGGAGTAGGACCTAAAGCTTCTGTACCTCCTGCCCATTGGTAGTAGTAAGTTGAGAACATGGCTGGAAGGGTGAGGCAGGGTGATCTTTGGGTACTCCTTTCTTGTGTAAATGTGCTCAGTAGTAGAAAGGGCTCTTTCTATAGCCTTTTCTATTCCAAAGGACTGGTGTTTCCATATCAGACTGTGATGCAACCAGTTAGGATGCTCTCCACTGCATCTATAGAAGTTTATCAAAGTTTTAGTTGATATGCTAAATCTATGCCAACTAAGAAGGTAAAGGTGTTGATGTGTCTCTTCTGTGCTTGTATGTGCTGTTACCAGGACAGATCCTTTGATATGTTGACACCAAGAAATTTAAAATTAAACCTCTGCAACTCTTGTCCTAATGAGGTTTGGCTCATGGACCTCGAGCATCTTCCTCCTGTAGTCAATAATCAGCTCTTTGCCAATGTTGAATGAGAGGTGGTTGTGACACCACTCAACCAAGTATAAATTGAGTGGAACAAGGGGCTAAGCACATAGCCCTATGGTGCTCTTGTAATGATGGTGAAAGTGGAGGAGATTTGTTACCAATCCATACCAACTGGGATCTGCCAGTGAGGAAATCAAGGATTTGGTTGCCCAGGAAAGCACCGAGGCCCAGGTTTTAGAGCATAGTGATTAATTTTGAGTGTTGAATGCTGACCTATGTATCTTCATTGTTCAAGTGTTCTAGAGCTGAGTGAAGGGTCAACGAAATGGCATCTGCTGTTGACCTTTTGTGATTGTAGGCATTTGGAACAAATCCAGGTTGCTCCTCAGGCCAGAGTTGATGTGCTTCATGACCTGTCTATTGAAGCACTTCATTGTAGTGGATCTAAGTGCTGCTAGGCAATAGTCATTGAGGCAGGTTACCGCATTCTTCTTGAGCACTGATGTGACTGATGCCTGCTTACCTCAGACTATTGGTGAGGTTGAAGATGTCTGTAAATACTCCAAAAGGCCTTTAATATGCTCCACACAATGCTACAAATCAAGATCAGAGCCAATGATGTTGGAGGCAAGGGAGTAACATGGATAAAAGGTTGGCTGAAAGGCAGAAAACTGGTGATAGATGGGATCTCTCTAGGATGGCTGTTGGTGACTAGTTGAGTTCTGCAGAGTTCAGACCACAACTTTTCACTTTTATACATTAATGATCTGAATGGCAATGTGGTCAGGTTTGTCAATGGTAGCAAGATGAGTGAAGGAATGTAGTCTTGCAGAGATGGGTAGTCTGCAGAAGAATTCGGACAGGTTAGAGCAGCAGACAAGTGCTAGATAAAAGTATAAGAAATAGGAGCAGGAGTAGGCTATCTGGCACATTAAGCTTGCTCTCCCATTCGATAAGATCATGGCTGATCTGGCCATGGAATGCAGTTTAGAGATATTGGGTTAGATAATTTTGTGGGAAGATTAGAGTTGTAAATTATTTGTCAAATGGGGTGTGAATTATGGAATCTGAGATGTATAGAGTACTAGATCAGGATTCTCTGAAGGTTAACTTGATGTTATAAAGAAGGCAAATGTAGTGTTCACACCCATTTGGAGAGGACCAGAATATAAACGTAAAGATGTACAGATGAAGCTCAGACCATATTTCAAAGTTCAAAGTAAGTTTATTATCATGTCACCATTTTCTTGCAGGCTTTTACAGTAGAACAGCAAAATACAATAGAATCAAGGAAAAACTACGCAGACTGCAAACAACCAATATGTAAAAGAAAACAAACTATGTAAATATTAAAAAAAAACTGAGAACATGATTTGTAGAGTCTTTATAAGTGAGTTCATAGCATGTTGAATCAGTTTGGTATCGAGGGAGTGAAGTTATCCATGTTGGTTCAGGAGCCTGAAGGGTTGAAGAGTAATAACTGTTCCTGATCCTGGTGGTGTGGGACCTAAGGCTTCTTTGTCTCCTTCCCAATGGCAGCAGTGAGAAGAAAGCATGGATTGGAAAGCAAGGTTGTCCTTGACGGATGTTGCTTTCTTGTTGCAGTGCTCCTGGTTGATGTGCTCAATTGTGAGAAGCGCTTTTATTTTTACAAGTGGCTTTTTTGATCTTGGGCATTGGTGTTTCCACACTAGTCCATGATGCAACCACTTAGGTTGCCCTCCACAGTGCATTTATAGAAGTTTAATCAAAGTTCTAGATGACATGTTGCTCCTACGCAAACTTTTAAGAAAGAAGAGGTGCTGTTGTGATTCCTTTATGTTTACACATGCCGGTATCTGGACACATCCGCTGATATTGATGCCAAGAAATTTAAAGCTGATCCTCTACAATTCTGTTGCCCTAATGAGAACTGACTGTGGACCTCTGGTTTCTTTCTCCTGTAGTCAATAATCAGCACTTTGGTTTTCCTGATGCTGAGTGAGAGGTTGTTGTTGTGACACCATTCAACCAGATTTTCATTTTCCCTATATGCTGATTTGTCACTACCTTTGATTAGGCCAATAACACTGGTGATGTCAGAAAACTAAAATATGCAATTAGAGCTGTACTTCGCCTCATAGTCGTGAGTAGAACAGAATGCTAAGCACACAGCCTTGTGGTGCACCTGTTCTGATGGTGATTATGGAAGAGATGTTGCCTATATGTACTGACTGGGGTCCACAAGTGGGGAATTAAGAGTATCCAGTTGCACAAGGAGGTTTCAAGGCCTGGGTCTAGGAGCTTAGTCATTAGTTTTGAGGAGATCATAAAGTTGAATGCTGAGCTGTAGTCAGTGAAGAGCATCCTGATATATGTATCTTCACTGTCCAGATGCTCTAGTGCTGAGTGAAGAGCCAGTAAAGTTCAGAAGAATAAGTGGGTGGGATCTCGTTGCAACCTGCTGGATACTGAAAGTGGACATGTAGAGGATGTTTCCTTGATAGGACAGTCAAGGGTTGAGGGCACTGCCTTGAAATAGAACGGAGATCAGGACAAATTTCTTAAGCAGGAGTGTGGTGAATCTGTGGAATTAGTTGTCACAAAGGGCTGTGGAGTGTATAAATAGATTGTAACTGCATACAATTATAAAGTATATGTAAGAATGTTAACTTAAGCAACCAGTTATTAAAGGAAAGAAAAAAAAGCAAAAAGGGCCCATTATGCTGATATACAGTCACATGTGCATGGTAGTGATCACATCTTTCAGAAGCCGTTGTTTTCACACTACACCTTCTGAATGTTGCTCAAAATCCATCTTGAAAAAATGGGCTCTCCCACGAGAGTATTAGTCCTTCCTTGAAACCATTCATCTGCACAAATCACCTTGTGCGACAGAGACGGCACACTCTGCCATCTTTCTTCTTGTCTTCTCCCAGCTCCCGCTAACAAAGACCTCTCTACCCAGAGTACTCTAAAACCTTCTCCCAATTCTACCATTTTGATTCCTTGACATTCCATTCCCAAGTTGAACAATAAAGCCCCTTATCTCAGCTCAAACCCAAACAGGCTCAAAGCAGAACAGATTGCTCTTACAGAACTGCTGAAATGAAATATCTACAGCATAGTAAAAGTCCTAATCAGTGTGTTACACAGTCATGATTGGTTAGAGGGTTTAGGGTCATCAAGTAAAAGTTTAATTGTTATTCAACTATATAAAATAATATAGCTTAAGTCCCTTGAGTGTTATGGCTTGTAGATTGGTGCATGGATATTGTCCTGGAGCTACTCCACTGCATGAACAAGCCTGTAGCAGTTCTTCACATTGTGCAGTGCAGCACTAGGAGTTGACGACTCCTAACCCAGTACAGAATTCAGTATCTCCTTTAGCCTCAACAGGTGACCTCAAAACATGAGGGCCTATTCTGCAGCACAACAGAGGCCATGCAGCTCTCCCGTTGTTAATCTTTTTAATGAACCAGTGAATCATTGTACATTACCAATATTCAATAGGGTCTTGCAATCACAACAAAAACATTCAAGACAGTCATCTGCACTGTCTGTTGGACCTCTATCTTCTTGCTTGAGTGGCTGAAGCAAACTGCAATACAGTGTGTAACAAGTCCAGCTCCACCACTATTGAGTAACTCGCTAATGGGGTGGGTCTGTAGTACTTGATGTTCTTGATAAACAAGTATCTTGCTATTGTAAAGGACAAACAAATACACCTTTGGTTGGACCCTGAAATCTGTACGTCCAAGCAGCCACCATCTTACCGGAAGAGTTTGGTGGATTGAACGTCAGAGCAGGCTCAGCGGGCCGAATTGTCTAATCCTGCTGCTATCTTCTTATTGTCTTTTGTTAAAAAAAAATCCCTATTCTAAAGGTGGTAAAACTTTCAAATATGATTGGCTTTGACCATAATATTTGAACACAAATCAAATTGAATCTTTAGCATAATTAAAATGTAGTTAGATAATATGTTTTGGTAGGAATTAAGTCGCAGTTCTGCGTTTGAAATTCTGTTAAGTTTTGCTAGGCAAATTAAATGCCGTAGTGTAGCGGTGTGCTACAAGCAGCGCTAAAATTACGACACGGAGTCGGTAACTGCAGTCGAAGGAAAAACCTTATTCGAAAACTTCAGCCTCACTTTTAAGCCTCTGTCAACCGGCCCCCCATGGCGAAGAGGCTCCAAAGCTCTGTGCTCGCAAACCCCCGTAGGCTATCTAATTGTGAGTCGGTTCGGATACGCTAGGAAATGAGGCGCTACATAACCCCCCCCCAGAACCGGCGATACACCCCCCAATGTCCACAGCCTGGGCCAGAACCTGCTTGGGAGGTCGGCCTCTGCGCCGAGGCGCCGGAAACTCGGCCGGTTGCGCCAGGTCCACATGGGCCGGCTTGAGGCGGTCCACCGTGAAAACCTCCTCCTTCCCCCCAACGTCCAGCACGAACGTGGACCCGTTGTTCCGGAGCACCGTAAACGGCCCCTCGTATGGCCGCTGCAGCGGTGGCCGATGCCCGCCCCTTCGTACAAACACAAACTTACAGTTCCGTAGGTCTTTGGGTACGCAGGTTGGGTGCCGCCCATGCTGTGAAGTGGGTATGGGGGCCAGGTTACCGAGCTTCTCGCGAAGTCTGCCCAGGACTGCAGCGGGTTCTTCCTCTTGCCCCCTCGGGGCTGGTAGGAACTCCCCGGGGACGGCCAGGGGCGCGCCGTATACCAACTCGGCCGACGAGGCGTGCAGGTCGTCCTTGGGCGCTGTGCGGATGCCGAGAAGGACCCAGGGAAGCTCGTCCGCCCAGTTGGCTCCACGCAGGCGGGCCATGAGGGCCGACTTCAGGTGACGGTGGAAACGCTCCACTAGCCCGTTCGACTGTGGGTGGTAGGCAGTGGTGTGGTGCAGCTGAGTCCCCAAAAGGCTGGCCATAGCTGACCACAGGCTGGAGGTGAACTGGGCGCCTCTGTCGGAGGTAATGTGGGCTGGTACACCAAAGCGGGATATCCAGGTGGCGAGCAGGGCTCGGGCGCAAGATTCGGAGGTGGTGTCGGTGAGCGGGACCGCCTCTGGCCATCTTGTGAACCGGTCCACGATAGTCAGGAGGTAACGCGCTCCGCGCGACACTGGCAGGAGGCCCACGATATCCACATGAATGTGGTCGAAACGCCGGTGGGCGGGATGGAACTGCTGCGGTGGGGCTTTGGTGTGCCGCTGAACCTTGGCCGTCTGGCAGTGCATGCACGTTCTGGCCCATTCACTGACCTGTTTGCGGAGACCGTGCCAAACGAACCTGCTGGAAACCAGCCGGACAGTTGTCCGGATGGAGGGATGCGCCAAGTTATGAATGGAGTCGAAAACACGTCGCCGCCAGGCTGCGGGGACGACCGGACGGGGCTGGCCGGTGGCGACGTCACAGAGTAGGGTCCTCTCACCTGGGCCCACGGGGAAGTCCTGGAGCTGCAAACCAGAGACTGCAGTCCTGTAACTCGGAATCTCCTCATCTACCTGCTGTGCCTCTGCCAGTGCCTCAAAGTCTACCCCTTGGGAAAGGGCATGAACGGTAGGGCGAGAGAGCGCATCCGCCACGACGACATTGTCCTTACCCGAGACGTGCCGGACATCCGTTGTGTATTCAGAGATGTAGGACAGGTGGCGTTGCTGGCGGGATGACCAGGGGTCGGATGCTTTCGTAAACGCAAAGGTAAGCGGTTTGTGGTCCGTGAATGCGGTGAAGGGCCGACCTTCTAGGAAGTACCTGAAATGCCGGATTGCCAGGTAGAGCGCCAACAGTTCCCGGTCAAAAGCACTGTACTTGAGCTCGGGTGGCCGCAGGTGTTTGCTGAAAAACGCCAGGGGTTGCCAGCGACCTGCGATGAGCTGCTCCAGCACCCCACCGACTGCCGTGTTTGATGCGTCCACTGTGAGGGCGGTAGGGGTGTCCATTCTGGGATGTACTAGCATTGCGGCGTCAGCCAAAGCTTCCTTCGTTTGAACGAAAGCGGCGGCGGACTCCTCGTCCCAGGTAATGTTCTTGCTCGGACCCGACATCAGGGCGAACAGGGAGCGCATGATCCGGGCAGCTGAAGGGAGGAAGCGGCGGTAGAAATTGACCATACCTACGAATTCCTGAAGGCCTTTGATCGTGGTGGGTCGGGGGAAGTGGCGGACCGCATCTACCTTAGCGGGCAGAGGGGTTGCCCCGTCTTTAGTAATCCTGTGGCCCAGGAAGTCAATGGTATCAAGTCCGAACTGGCATTTGGCAGGGTTGATTGTAAGACCGTACTCACTCAGTCGGGCGCAGAGTTGACGGAGGTGGGACAGATGCTCCTGACGACTGCCGCTGGCTATGAGGATGTCATCCAAATAGATGAACGCGAAGTCCAGGTCCCGTCCCACCGCGTCCATTAACCGCTGGAACGTCTGTGCGGCATTCTTCAGGCCGAACGGCATGCGGAGGAACTCGAAGAGGCCAAACGGGGTGATGAGAGCCGTTTTGGGGACGTCGTCAGGATGCATCGGGATTTGATGGTACCCTCGGACAAGGTCGACCTTGGAGAAGATCCGGGCGCCGTGCAGGTTTGCCGCAAAGTCCTGAATGTGCGGCACAGGGTAGTGGTCCGGTGTGGTAGCCTCGTTCAGCCTGCGGTAGTCGCCGCACGGTCTCCAGCCCCCCGTCGCTTTGGGCACTATGTGCAGGGGGGAAGCCCAGGGGCTGTCGGACCGCCGGATGATCCCCAATTCCTCCATTCTCTGGAACTCCTCCTTCGCCAGTCGGAGCTTGTCCGGGGGAAGCCGCCGAGCACGGGCATGGAGGGGTGGTCCCTGTGTCGGGATGTGGTGCTGTACGCCGTGCCTGGGCATGGCTGCTGTGAACTGCGGTGCCAGAACCGATGGGAACTCCGCCAGGACCCTGGTGAAATCGTTGTCGGACAGCGTGATGGAGCCGAGGTGAGGGGCTGGCAACTGGGTCGCGCCCAGGGAGAACGTCTGAAAGGTCTCGGCGTGTACCAGTCTCTTCCTGGGCAGGTCAACCAGCAGGCTGTGAGCTCGCAAAAAATCCGCACCCAGAAGCGGTTGGGCTACGGCGGCCAGTGTGAAGTCCCACGTGAACTGGCTGGGGCCGAACAGTAGCTGCACCTGACGGGTGCCATAGGTCCTTACTGTGCTGCCATTCACGGCCCTCGGGGGGACCCGGTGCCCTGCTGCGGGTGTCGTAACTCGTCGGAGGTAAAACGCTGATCTCAGCCCCAGTATCGACCAAAAACCGGCGTCCCGACCTTCTATCCCACACATACAGGAGGCTATCCCGATGGCCAGCCGCCGTAGCCATCAGCGGCAGCTGGCCCTGGCGTTTCCCGGGAACCTGCAGGGCGGGCGGCAACGGCGGGCTTCTGCGCCCCACCGCTGGTGGTAGAAGCACCAGTGGTCATTGGGCCGGGGGTTAGTGGGCTCTGCGGCCGGGCCTGGACTGGTTTGCTGCCGGGAGCGTGGCTGGGAGATCTGTGCGATGGACGCCCCGCTCACCTTTTTGGCGTTCCACAGCAAGTCCGCCCGGGCTGCCACCTTCCGGGGGTCACTGAAATCCGCGTCGGACAGCAGCAGGCGTATGTCCTCGGGCAGCTGCTCCAGGAATGCCTGCTCAAACATGAGGCCTGTGTGTCCCTCGGCCAGAGACAACATCTCATTCATTAAAGCCGATGGAGGTCTGTCGCCCAAGCCATCCAGGTGCAGTAAACGGGCAGCCCGCTCGCGCCGTGAGAGTCCGAAAGTCCTGAGGAGCAGGGCTTTGAATTCCGTGTACTTGCCGTCTGCCGGGGGCGACTGTACGAACTCCGCGACCTGGGCAGCTGTGTCCTGGTCGAGGGAGCCCACCACGTAGTAGTAGCGGGTGTCTTCTGAGGTGATCCGGCGAACGTGGAATTGGGCTTCGGCTTGCTGGAACCATAGGTCCGGGCGCTGTGTCCAGAAACCCGGCAGTTTCAACGAAACCGCATGAACAGTGGCGGCGTCGGTCATTTCTGGTCCAAAAATCGTTTGGACCGTCGGGGTCACCAATTGTAGCGGTGTGCTACAAGCAGCGCTAAAATTACGACACGGAGTCGGTAACTGCAGTCGAAGGAAAAACCTTATTCGAAAACTTCAGCCTCACTTTTAAGCCTCTGTCAACCGGCCCCCCATGGCGAAGAGGCTCCAAAGCTCTGTGCTCGCAAACCCCCGTAGGCTATCTAATTGTGAGTCGGTTCGGATACGCTAGGAAATGAGGCGCTACAGTAGCGTGTATTTTGGACACTGTGCCATTATGAGTATGGTAAGAATATTGAACTGGCTTTCACAGAACTTGAAACAAAAGTTTTTTTTAATTGAGCATTTTAAAAAGAAACTGGAGGGTTATGCTGAGAGAGTGAAGGGTGAATTTTGTTTTATATTGTATGTAATCTCTCTTGACCATTGCATTAATCATGTTGTTGGCTACTCAGTGCTAGCCAGTATCTTTTACCAAAACTGAAAGTTTTCCTCATCTGTCCACTTTTTGAAGTGGCAGTCTTAAGGCAAATTCATGTGATTTATAGCTAATGCTATTACAGAATGAGGGATTTAACCTGTTAAACCAATTGGTTCTTCAGGCAAATTCAAAATGTAACATTTTTGCAGAAGAATAGGGAACTCTTCTGTTGTTAGGCACACATTCTTCAATTAGCATAAAAACACAATAAAGCCCATCTTGTTTGTTGGATGTTGTAATTGCATGTTAACTTGGTGCCAGCTCTTGAAGGTAATTTATTGATAAGTTCTGTGAAATGTTTTGTAGCAGCAAAAGATGTGATTCATTGTTTTCTGATTATCTTTTTTTGTATTCATCTAGTACTTTTAGAACATAGAACATCACAGCACAATACAGGCTCTGTGACCGATGATACTGCATCAACTTCTTAACTTTTCTAAAATAAGTCTAACTCTTCCCTCCTATCTGGCCCTTCAATTTCTTGCACTAACCACACTGTGCATTCCAGGTTTCATTTTATTCTCTAGCTGATTATTTCATTAAATACCAAGTACATTGTGTCAGACTAAAGTTGGGAAGTATAAGCTTTTATTTTTTGGTAGGCATTGCTGAATACTGACTTTAAATGATTTGCTTGTTTCAAACTTTTCTTACATAGGTAGTATTGCCACCTGGTGCACAGCACTCTGATGACAAAGGTGCTAAAGAGACTCTTCTCGAGGATGATGAATGTCCACTGCAGATTTTTAGAGATTGGCCAAGTGACAAAGGTGAGCAACATATATTTATACTGAAGGAATGTCAAGGATGCCAGGCTTTTAACAAGTTTAATTTTGTGTGGATGGATGTGCAATTTACATATGCTAGTAAAGTGAAATGAACAATTTTGTCTGAATAGAAAAGTTCATCCCATTCATTGATCTTAAATTTTACAATGAAAATTTCATCATTGGTTTTTGTATTTACCACATTTCTATCTCTTCATTTGTGTGTGTAGGATGGAAATGTGTTTTATTCAGGGTAAGTAGAATGGGCTCATAAAACTTTTTATGTAAGGATGAGCACTTGTATCCCGAGACAGCATATACCTTTTCAGGCTACCATTGTACATGGTGCTAAGGAATTGAGTTCTTGTGTTTTCTGGTCAAAATTACTGCTTTAACAATTACAAGTTGTGATTAAACATGATACTGTGATTTATAGGATTGAACACATTACAGAATAGGATTGACACTTTCATGGTATATGATGTCATAGAAAATGCAAGGGAATTAATAAAAGGCTATTTAACTATATAAATCTAGCTGCAACCGTTTTTATTTCCTAGCTTTGTTCCTTGTTCTATGATAATCTTGTTCTTACAAATAGCATGCTTTGAACAGTTCTGATGAAAGCTCATTGAAAGATTGAGTAGCAAGGATATATATCTTCAGTATCCCCAATTAAGAGCCCAGAAGCACCACCGTTACTTTCTGAAGGATATAGCTGCCAGGCTGGATCTGTCACAGGTGATTAGTTAACCAAGAAGGGTAAACCTACCCAACCACATCTTGCTAGTCTACCTTTTGCAAATGAATTTTATATAATGCAGTTCCCATGTTCAAGATACTTAACACCAAGCAGCTTTTTGACTGGTACTATTCCCTTGATTTCCTGCACATGGATATAGTGTGTACCATCTACAACATATGCATTATTACTTGCCATAGCTATTTGGGTAGTACCATCCAAATCATATGACCATTATCAGAAAGCATGGGTAATCAAGTCTGGAGTGGTTGGATACACTTCATATTCATTGCTCGGCTTCGCACCTGACTTCTGGGGCTATCTGTGTGGAGTTTGCATAATTCCTCTGCTACTGTGGGAGTTGCTCCATGTGAATGTTTTATTTATTTCTCATGCCCAAAAGACCTGCTGATTGTTGGCTAGGTTACAAAGTTGTAAAATTAAACTTGTTGAAAGTATGATTTACTGGACACTAGAAATGGTTACAGGAAGATGATTGGGGCAGTGGGATTGATGGGCTTGCTCTGAAAATGGGATTAGGTTGTGGGCTCCGTGACCACAAATGAAATGTTTTAAAATTAATCTTCAGCTTTTTATTTCAATTAAATCAGTTTCAATGGACATTTAAGAATACTAACCTTTGACAGCAGTTGTTTGAATTGATGAGAGCTAATCCATCCTGCAGATTTAAAGGATCAACAACCTTAAATGTTGATGTTGGTTGTGTTTAGTTAAATGATGTTGATTTTGCTGGAGAAGGTAGGGTAATTAGTGTTCTTAAAATAACTTAACGTTTTTCACACTGCTGTGTCATGTCTGAAGTGTTTGCTGCTTTTAATGGAGTTTTCTGACCCATCATTTCTGCATATGTAGACAAAGCTCTTGGCCTGTCTTTGTATTTTCTTGGGAACGTTAACAAATGCTTCTGTAGTTATTTTACTGGGCAAAGGAAATGACTGTATGCTGTTTGTTTAAGCCTATTAAAAATCTATAAACCATTTTCCTGTATTAAGACCCTTAGTTTCCTGGCTTCATTGTTCATTCATAATATACACGAATCAAAGCTTTTTCTAATAGTGGGCTGACAACTAATCATTGCAACATTGTCTTAAAACAGGTACTTTAGTCTTCCAATTAAAGAAAAGACCATTTGACTATATCCCAAAGAATGCAAGGAAACAAAAGGAAGTAGATGGCAGACCATCAAAAGG
This sequence comes from Hypanus sabinus, assembly GCF_030144855.1. Taxonomy (NCBI): domain Eukaryota; kingdom Metazoa; phylum Chordata; class Chondrichthyes; order Myliobatiformes; family Dasyatidae; genus Hypanus; species Hypanus sabinus. The sequence goes on along the minus strand of NC_082717.1, from coordinate 99,150,932 downwards.
AAAAGAAAGGAATGATAATTCAGTCTACGGATCATCATTACCACCTGAGAAACTGCCATATCTTGTTGAGTTGAGTCCTGGTAAGAATTGTATAATGTTTTCAAAGGTTTCTTTGTATAGCTGAAAGCAAGTCCTATCTAATTTTTAGCTTGCCAACTGATTTATTTTTTCCCATCTATACCTTAGCTTCTTGAGTAGCTAAAAAATTCTAATATAGCTGATCCTTTGCTTTGGACTCTAACTCAAATGCTTGTATAATTTATTAATTTGTCTAATAGTGTTTTTGTTGTGAACATTTTATGTTACCATCACTGTAGGTCTTAATGCTTCATTTTTTTTCTCAGCAGTTCCACATTTGTTTACAAAGAATTATAAAATGTGCAGTGCTAAATTGCAGTACTATGTGGTTCAACATAGCCTAATCATTTTATGTTGAACCACATATTGCATCTCTCCTTAATGTTGCATAATCTGCTTTTGTGTTGAAGTTTTAATGACTTAAGTTCAGAAGTCATGAAATTTGTTGTTTTGTAGCAGCAGTGCAAGACAAAAATGACAGGAAGTAAGAAAAACAGTACAAAAGATAAATAACGAGTTAATGTCCATGAGTTCATGGACCATTCAGAAATCTGATGGCGGAGGAGAAGCTGTTCTTAAAATGCTGAGTGTGGGTCTTCAGGCTCCTATACCACCTCTCTATTGGTAGTAAGTAAAGAGGGCATTGTCCTGGGTGATGAGGGTCTTTAACGATCAAAGCTGCCTTCATGAGGCACTGCCTCTTGAAGCCACACGCAATGCAGGGAAGGCACGATAGAGCTGGCTGAATCTATAGCTCTCTGTGACCTCTTGTGCATTTGAGGCTTCATATCAGGCTGTGATACGTCCAGTCAGAATGCACCATACATCTACAAAAATTTGCAAAATTACTGATCAATTATTACATATTTTAACTGTTTGAACTACTGGTATCATTATTTTAAGATTAAGTTTAGTTTGTGAAATTTATATTCATGTTTTTATTCAGGTGGATTAGCAGAAGCAGATTTATGAAAACGTGGAAAATGTGTTTTCATCAAAGAAAGCTTTAGAATCAGGACAGGAATGTATATGTTCTACAATGTAGAATCATTTTAACCATACATTCAGACACGGCCACACTGATTCTTGTCTTCCTCATCCACCCTCGCTCTATGCCATGCTCCCCGTCCACTCTCCTCATGTTCTGGTTTGCTCCTATTCCCTCCAAAATACAGCTGCCCATCACATGTTCTCTGTCCTGGTGCATGTCATAAACACCAAATTTTCATCTCTTGAACTAAATTATCTTAAGTGACTTTATGAACTTGCTACTTTTAGTGTTTTGTATGTTTCTACTCAGATCTGATAGTTTCTTAATCCCATTTAGAATTTTATTCTCCAAATAATATGTAACTTTGTTCATTTTATCTGAAAATATAACAAAATTCATGCTTAATCAACATTGGGAGTCATTTAACTATTATATGGCTATTCTGCAAATTTATTTGTACTTGTAGTCTTTCTTAATATCAGCTTCCTGAAAACTGACAACCCCAAACGCTTGATTGTGCTTCTTCCTAGCTATTCGCTGCACTTGGGTTTTATATCTATTATTTTACTTTATGGGTTCCTCTATTAACTTATGCTTATATTAGCTCATGCGGTTCCTTAAGTGTCTCCTGTAATCTGTAACTCTGCAACTAGTGTCTGTCTTCCATTTTCTTTCTCAGCTTTTGATTCTTACTCCAACATTAAATGATTGCACTTGCCGGTTCTGCTGATTTGTATCTGTTATTGCTTATTTGTATTTGGATACAGGTTAAATGTTGAATGCCTTCCACTTTTGTATGCAAATCTAGAAGTTCCTCAGTGACTGAAAATATAAGAATAAAATTACAGAAAATTTCAGATTTAATATCACCAGCATATGCCAGCTCTGTCCTGCCTTCCGTGCATTGTGGGCATCTTCAAGAGGCAGTGCCTCATGAAGGCAACACATTGCAGTACATAGTAATAAAAACCATAAATTACAATAACGTGTAAAAAAAAAAGTGCAGTAAAGGGGAAAAATACCAAGGAAGGGTTCATGGGTTCATTGTCCATTCAGAAATCTGATTGAAGAGGGGAAGAAACTGTTCCTGAAATATTGAATTTGTGTCTACAGGCTCCTGTACCTCTTTGATTGTAGCAATGAGAAGAGGACAGAATGCTTGCAATGAATGGCATAAAAATAACCTTTCTAGACCCAGTAACTGCCATGGAAACAGATTAACTATCAGTTGAAATGTTTAAAAGTGTCTTCATGACAGCTGTGAAGGCCAGATCATTGGATATATTTAAAGGGGATGTTGATAGATTCTTGATTAGTAAGGGCTTCATAGGTTATAAGGAGAAGGTAGGAGAATGGGGTAGAGAAGGATAAAAAAAATCAGCCATGATGAAATGGCTGAGCAGACTCAATGTGTTGAATGACCAAATTCTATTCATATGTCTTATATTTGTGAAACCCCCAGTTTCCTTGGGCTGTATAAGTCTAGGGAATACACACTCCCACCCTGTCAAATCCATGAGATTGGGATGGCTCTCCCGCCCCAAACCCCAGTTTGTGTGGAAGATGTGAAATTTACTACCCCGTAACAACTCGGTGCCAAGAAATAACAGACAGCACATTGCATATTGTTAACAGAATTATATTTATGAATGTTAACTAAAGGCTTAGCAAAGAGAAGAGAAAAAAAAACAGAGGGTCCATTATAATTAAACAGTCAAATGTGCACAAGTTGGAGCTCAACTCTTCTAAAAGTCATATTCGCTGATCCTTAGTAGACCTCAGCACCTTGCTCCATCAAATCATGGTCCCCTACCGGGTCAAATCCTATGGCTGGTTCTCTCTAGTGCCTTCTCTCACATCTCCTGCTGAACAAAGACCCCAGCTCACACTGGTGTCAGGCAAAAAGCAAACAAAAAAATCGCTCCCCTGATTGGATGGATGGCTCATATTCCAAAGCACCTGTTAACTCCAACCATAACCCAAACACTGCTTCTGCAGAAAGACTGTTACGATATCAGTGAAACCTCTTCCAGGGAGTTACAGTTGTATGGTCTAAGAAGGTGGCACACAGCTTGAGGACCCCTCAGTTAATGCTAGGGGTCCGTGGCAGAAAAAGGGTTGGGAACTTTTGTCTAAGAAATGAGAAGCATGATGGGTATTAAAACATCCGTCTTCATGGAGGATACCGGTTTCCCCCGCTATCCGAAGGTAGAGTGTTCCTATGAAACCATTTGTAAGCCAAACTATCGTAAAGTGAAAAAGCAATTACCATTAATTTATATGGGAAAATTTTTTGAGTGTTCCCAGACCCAAAAAATAACCTACCAAATCATACCAAATAAAACATAAAACCTGAAATAACACCAACATACAGTAAAAGCAGGAATGATATGATAAATATACATATATATAAATATAAATATAAAATAGAAATATTGTATGTACGGTGTAGTTTCACTTATCAAAATCGGGAAGACAGCGAGCCAAAGTCGATATGGAGAGAAAAAAAATCGGCACGTACGCCTACGCACATACACACATGCACGCACAACTGCCCGCACAAGGCTTCACGGTCATGGTGATCTTTCTCGGGGTAAACATACGTATAAAGCGGGCGTCTTTTTTTTGTGAAAGCAAAAATCCTCTTTGTTTAGCGAAAACAGGTACTAATGCAGGTCTTTCGTAACAGCGAGCTGTTGTAAAGCGAACGTTCGAAAAACGGGTGTCACCTGTACTATCAATGTAATAAGAATGGAAACTGTACCGCAGAAAGCTGGACCAGATTCAAACTGGATAAAAGAATTACTGAAAATCTTTTGGTATTCATGCAACGAAGTCACCCAGTCTGGATGAGATCCATCCTATATTGTGTTTTTCTAATCCAAGAGTACCTTGGGAACATTTAATTACAGTAGAATATATAATAGTATGGTATTTAAAGTACAGAATCAGGCCATTTACAGCCATTTACTTGCTGGCTTTTGTTTTCCTATGGCGCCTCCTGCTTCCATCTTCAGTTAATCAAAATAATATTCCTTAAGCACTTCTGTGTTTTTATCAGCTTCTTCTTCTCCTTATAGCTGTGTGTTCACACTTCTTCACTTCTGGGTAAAGAAACTTCTAACTTCTGAATTTCTTATTAATGTAGTGGTTAGCATAAAGCCATTACAGCACAAGTGATCATTGGTGGGGATTCGGTTCCTGCCATTGCCTGTAAATTGTCCCTGTGACTCCAGGTGCTCTAGTTTCCTCCTACATTCCAGACTTGCAGTAGGGTTAGTGTGTTGTGGGCATGCGATGTTGGCACCAAGTGGATGGCAACATTTATGGACTGCTAAGCACAATCTTCACTGATTTGATTTAATGCAAATGATGCATTTCACTATGTTTTGATGTGCATGTGACAAATAAAACTAATCTTTCATGTTGGTCTTCCTGCAAGTTGTACATATCTGTTATCATGCCCCTTTCTCAAGAAATGAATATGGGGCTATTAACTCTTTACTGATAAATATGTTTTAAGCTATAAAGACCACATCTGTTTTAATACTTCAAGTGATACAGCTAAAATTCTGCATAAGCATAACATTGCTTTTTGATATTTGTTAAAGAATATGCATATAAGAATTCAGAGTTCTGTGATATAAATCAAAAGATGCAATAGCGATCCTTTACTATTTTCTGCTTCAACAGTGTAATTGTAGTGTCGTTAATGCATACTCATTTCTTAATTTCAAAGAGCCCATTGCTGAAACCTACCTACTAACCTGTGTGTGACAAGTTTAAGTTCACTTTCTTTCACTTCTAGGAACTGTTAGTCTTGTTTGTAACTGCATCAGACTGTGACCATAAATTTGCTTCAGATATTTTGTGGGGATGTGCAGTGTATTTATAGTAGCTATAAATTTCTAGGCTGTCTACTTATCAAACAGCTGTTAGACTATTAAAGACAATTATTGTTCTGTTTTCCAGCATTTTTTCCCTTTTGATAATAGAGCTTTTAATAGTGCTAGAAGTAGAGTTTGCAGATTTGGGGTGGATTCCATTGCATAAGGAAGTGTTATATAGATTAAAGGAGATGATATGATAGCATTTAAATTTGGGGTGATACCTAGAACACATAAATTAGAGCTCAATTTACAGAAAGTGGAATATGTTACCCAAAATGAAGTTGAGGCTAAGTCAATTGTAAATTTTGGGGGTTAGTGTATGGGGTTATGAATGTGGCTTTGGTTGATTAAAGATAAAGACTAGTTTTATTTATCACGTGTACATTGAAAACATAGTGAAATACATCATTTGCATTAAATCAAACCATCAAGGATTGTTATGCCAGTCTTGTCATGCTTCTGGTGCCAGCATAGCAAGCTCACAACTTACTAACCCTTTTGGACTGTGGAAGGAAACCGGAGTATCCAGATGAAGCCCATGCAGACATGGGAAAACTGCACAAACTCCTTACAGACAGCAGTGAGAATTGAAGCCCAATCGAGGGTTGCTGGTTCTGTAAAGCAATGCACTAAACATGAAGCTACTGTGCTGCCCTAACAGAGCTATGTGGCATTAGTTGTGTTATGAGAGTAGTCAAGAGCTATATATGCCTTTTGACTAACGGTAATAAAATAAATGGAAATACTAAATAAAACCTCAGCGAATAAATGAAACTGGAAAATGACCAGCCTATTGAATTATATTGGTGCAGATACTTGCAACAGAGAAAGATCTTCAGTCTGGAAGAATAAGTGACAAATACTGGGCACAAGTATTTTTCATTGTAGGATTTTAAAAGGGAAACATCAAAAATGACTTGGTGTTTGGAAACCTTCCTGCTAAATTGGGAAATTGTAGATGTCAGCAAAATAATTAAAAATAATCAAACATGGAAACAAGGGAATCCTTAACTGTATAGGCTGTGTTGTTGGGTAATTATTAGAGTAACTGAGCAGCTTGGAATTTTTACAGGTAATCAGTGTCAGCATGGATTTGTTCTTTAAAAAATGGATGTGCTTGGTAAAATGGCTTAGTTTCCTACCCCCCCCCCCCCTTTCCCCAAAGAGCTGGCTTTCAATGAGGTGAATACGTAGTCTGTGTGAACAGACTTCAAGAATTAAACTGAATTAAACCAGATAATTAACAATGTTAGGGATTGGTTCAGCAGCACAGGAGGGAGTAGAGATAACAGGCAGATACTCAAATTAACAAGTTATGTTGGTGTCTAAGATCTATAATGTTGCAAACTCTATAAAGTCATCAATGACACTACCCTTGTTGGCAGTATCTCAGATGGCAATGAAGAGATGTATGGGAATAGGACAGATTGCTTGGTTGAGTGGTGTCACGATAACATCCTCACTCCATGTTAGCAAGGCCACGGAATAGAGTAAACATGTTGTAAATCTGTATAAAGTACGCAGATTTGTTGATTAAACAGTTTACAGATACATAGCTTCAGTATGTACCTTCAACAAATGCTTTTAAGCAACTTGTCAAACTTGCCTTTTTTAATGATATACCTGCAAACCCTACCTCTCAGAGCTTGGGCGTGTCATCCTTTGCAACCCCCCCATATCGTACATTTGGAAGTACATTGCCTTTCATTTATTGCTATTTGGCCTGAACCTTGAAATGACTGACTTGGAATATTTCTATCAAGGATTGTAGCAGCAAAAATGCAGCTCAACACTGCCCTCTTAAGGCCAATCAGAAATGGATTCTGTCTGAATTTTAAAAAAGTTAATTCCACTGTCCATGCTTGCTATTTTTTCCTCAGTCAATTCATACTGAATTGCCAAAAATGTAGTTTTAAAATATAAATAGATGAAGTAATTAAATAAACTAGATGCTTAAAGGCTAAACTGTATATTTATAAATGTTGCAGATGGTTCAGATTCCAGAGATAAGCCAAAACTCTATCGTTTACAGCTGAATGTTACTGATGTTGGAACTGAAAAGTCAGACGAGAACTCCATACAAGTAAGAATGAGTTTTCTGTATCTTTTGAAATAAAAGCAGCTTAAGGAAGACCTGAGGTCAGCATTTTTAAATAGACTTCATTTGGAACTGGGATATTCTAGCAGTGGAGGCAGTCAAAAAGAGATTCAGTATGCTATTTCATGGTGTGAGAGATTTGTCCTATTATAAGTAGCTAAGAGAACTGGATTTGTGCTCATAGTAGCTTGGAGGAATGCAGGTGATCTTATTGAGACATAAGGTTCTAAGAGGAATATGATGAGATGTTCCCATATTAGAATTTCAAGTGAGGAATATAGTTTCAAGATGCAGTCAACAGAAACTATTGGATCATTCAGAAAACAATACCATTAGCCATTGCAGCCTGGAAGGTAGCGAGCTGGTGGTGATTGACATTTTTCAGGGTCATCTGATCACAACCAGAGTGCAGATGACATGAACCTTGTTGGTCTGGATTGTATGGAAAGTTGTCATAGGTAGGTCACAATGGGACGAACACAGGATGCAGAGTTGAGCTGGGAAGTGGCAGATGAAATTGAATCCAGAAATGAGTGAAGTGATACACTTTGGAAGATCAAGGTTAAAGACGAAGTACAGGGTTAATGGCAGGATTCTTAGCAATGTTGAGTTACAGAGGTATCTTGGCACCCACGTCCATAGATTCCTTGTAGTTGCCAATCAGGTTGATAGTGTTTAGAGGCATATGTTGAGTTGCCCTTCTTGGTTGGAGGATTGAGTTCAAGAGCCGTAAGGGTAATTTTTCAGCTCTCAAAAATCTGGGTTAGACCACATGGAGTAATGGAGTAATGTGTTCATTTCTGGTCGTCCTCTTATAGGAAGGATGTGGAAGTTTCAGCATGTGTGCAGAGGAGATATGCAAGATGCTGCTTGGACTAGAGAGCATTTCTTCTGAAGGTGGGATGAGTGAGATAGGGCTTTCCTCTCTGGAGCAAATGAGGATGAGAGGTGATTTGATAGAAGTGTACAAAATGATAAGAACCATAGATAGAGTAGATAGCCAGACATTTTTACACGGTGAATAATTGGCTGATATGAGCGGCATAATTTTAAGGTGTTTGAAGGAAAATATAGGGGTATGTCAGAGGTAAGTTTCTTTTTTGCATTGTGATGTTAGAGTAAGATTTATATGCACTTGGAAAGGCATGGCCCAGTTTGGGACAGTCAGCATGACTTTGTGCGGAGCAGGTCATAACCTTAAAAATGACTACTTTGAGGAGATAACAGGTGCTTGAAGCGGCTAAGGCAATAGACATGATCTACATCGATTCTACTAAGGCATTTGATAAGGTTCTGCAAGGTAGGTAAAGGTGCATGAGAGCCAGAGTGAATTACAAGTTTGAATTTGCCCAGAGAAGACAGTGTAGAAGTGTAAGGATATTTTTCTGAGAAGAGTCCATGACCAGTGGTGTTCCACAAAGATCAGTGCTGGGACCCCTGAATAGCAGTGAATTAAATGAAAATATAGCAAATTTGCAGATTAGTGCAGTTGTGGATAGGGACAGTGGCTGCCCCTATCACGTCCTTGGGTTGTGTTGGAATACTGTGTTAATGCAAGCAACACATTTCACTGTATATTTAAATATACTTGTGATAATTTAATCTGAAACATCAAAGAATACCACTTAGTGATCTGGGCAGTGAAATACCGGATGGCATTTAATCTGGCAAGTCTGAGATGTTGTTCTTTGGGAGGTCAGATAAAAACTCTGTATATAGTTATTGGTAGATAAGTTGAGTGAAAGAGGCTACACAAGTGCAAAAGGAGTGTTGAGGATATGTAATTGTAAGGAAGTTGTGCTGCAGCAATCGTTGGACAAACTTGCGGTATTGGTCGTCCCATTGAACGATGTGGAGATTGTAGAAAGAGTGCAGAAGAGGTTTACAAGCATGTAGCCTGGATTAGAGAATATAACTACAAGGAAAGGTGAACAAACTTAAATTGTTCTCCCTGTAGTGTCAGGCTGAGAGGAGATATGAAAAACATTTTTAAAGCTTAGAGGCATAGATAGGGTAGACCATCTTTTCCCCAGATGTCAAATGGCAGAGGGCATTTTTAAGGTTAGAGGGGTGACTTTTAAAGGAGACATGCTGTCTGGAATTGATTACAAAGGGTAGTAGAAAAATCGGGCAGTTTGGTGGAGTTTGAGGCTTTTAGATGTTAATATGAAGAGAGTGGAGGGATATGGATGATATGCAGGCAAAGGACTTTTAGTATAAATTGGTGTCATGATTGACACAATGTGGGCTGAATGGCCTGTCCGGTGCAGGTGCTATGTTAGAACTGATGTCGATCAGCTATGATAATATTGAATAATGGGACAGGTTTAATATGGTTTTCTGGTTGTGTTTTATGTTCTTGGGATAGATAATGATCTACTGTTGGATTTCAAAACAGAGGCTTTCCATTAAAATACTGTTAAATTTCTTTCCCAGTTTTGCTCTTTTGAGAGAATAGCTTGTTGGAGATTGGACGTACAAAACAAATTCAACCATTTTATTTGTTATGAATGAAATTCTGCAACAGTATTGTCATGTTGCTATATACAGTATAGTTATTGCTTCTGAATGCATTTCATAATTATATTTTAAACATTTCAAATAAAATAGTGATTTTGCTATATTTTTAATGGTAGATTTGTGATAAGCATTTAATTTTTTGGCATTTACAACAGCATTAATTAAAATTTGCTTTGTAGCTCTTTGGTCCGGGAATTCAGCCTCATCATTGCGATCTTACAAATATGGATGGAATAGTAACAGTTACTCCTCGCAGTTTTGATGCAGAAACCTATGTTGATGGCCAGCATATTACTGAGACTGTCATGTTGCAGAGTGGTATGAATATTCAGTTTGGGTCATCACATGTGTTCAAGTTCGTGGATCCTAGTCAGAATCATATGGCCAAGAAACCTGTGGAGGCTGGACCTATGGTCAAGGGTCAGAAAATTAAATCTGGGTATGTTACTTTTACGTGCAGCATGTGTGACCTGTGCTTTTTGTGAAGCTGTTAAAATCTAATATAAGTAATTTTAATTACACAATTAATGTTAAAATGTTAAATCTTTAAAATGTATTAAATAGGTTTGACTAGAGTGTTTTTCTGTATCAGAGCTAAGTAATATGCAGATAGAATGTCACTCTAAAAGCTTCTCTATTTTTACTTAAAAATTAAAACTTAAAAGGGAGATAGTTTTTTGTAGGTCAAGTCTTTTGACTGATAATGGTCCTCTTATTCCAGTCTTGTTGATTCTTAATTGAAATTTGAAATGTTCGCCTGGCATCTGAGTATGTTACATGACTGTTAATTACTGAGGGATGTTTGTCTGTCTGTCCAACAGCTGCTATTCCAATGGAAAGCAGATTTTCAAATGATTTTGTGCATTCTGATCTTGGGAATGGGGCAGCTTGAAAGAAATTCTAGGGAAAACCTATTACCTTATAGATGCTGATTGAGCTTGTGCATGATATTCTCTGGAAAAAGTTAATATTCATTGGATTTGAAAGCGTTTGGCATCTAATGGTTAGTATTGTGGAATGTGTGTGCATCTAATACACCATACTAAGGTTACAGGCCATTTGGATGCAGCATAGTATATGACTCATGAAAGAAAAAACATGCAGTTTTTTATACTATCTCTTCAGAGTTTGATTTTGCCATTCAGCATGACCTCAAGCAAGTTTTGAGAACATTTCTAACTATCCAGCACACCTTAAATAATTTGAGACCTGTTCATTCCTTTTTTTGGTATAGTGGCCAAAAATCAGGTTTTGAGGATTACATGAACTTTTGGTCAAAGGATTCAACAGGCATATTGTTGCTACCGCTAGGGGGTGTAAAAGTCAGTTTCTTGATGTGAATTTCTTGAAATGACCTGCTTAAATAGGACTAGTGGCATTTCTTTTAAGCATGCCAGTCATTTGCTTTTGATACCTGTAACTGCACAAACACAACATTTATTGCAATTGCAAATACCTACTGTTAAAGCCAAACTATTATTTCTCTAGAGGCTTCTCAGAATTGACACTATTTCTTTGGAGTTTATATTTTTTTAAAACTGTGAACTACCATTATAATTCTCACTAATTTGGTTAAATTTTGTCATTGCATACTGTGCACATAGAATGCATGGTATTTGACATGTGGTCTTCATACATCTCCAGATCAGAATTTCATTCAATCAGTGTGCACTTAAAATGACAATTAGCATTTTTTTGTAACTGTTCCTTTTCTCCACACCATTTACTTTTTTGTAAGTTTGTGTAGCTTTTGAGGGCAATCAACACAAATTGCATCTCCTTCATGACTGCTACACTTATACACTTGCTGCCTGGACTTCAGTGTTACATTTTCTCTCCCATGTATTTGAATTTCCTAACTAAACTATTTCAGTGCACTATATTAGTTGTTAAATATGGTTGAGCTTATCAAAATGGTGAAAGTAACTTGCTGATATCATGAGAATATGTGAATTGCCATTATACATTCAGTGGCCACTTTATTGGGTACACCTGTATGCCTGCTTATTAAAGCAAATATCAACCAGCCCATCAAATGGCAGCAATTCAGTGTATAAGAGTGCAAGCATGGCCAAGAGGTTCAGTTGTTTAGATCAAATCTCAATGGGGAAGAAATGTGAACTAAGTGATTGACCGTGGAATTGTTGCCAGATGGGGTGTTTTAATTATCTCAGAAACTGCTGATCTGGGATTTTCACATACAACAGTTTCTAGAATTGTTAATGAGGCCAGACTGGTTCAAGGTGGTGGGCAAGAAGGCAAAGATAATTTTTAACAACTGTGATGTGCAGAAGAACATTTTCTGAATGTATAAGATGTTGAACCTTGAAATGAATGGGTTACAGAAACAGAACACCATGAACCTAGGCTCATTGGCCACTTTATTAGGCACAGGAAGTATCTAATGAAGTGGCCATCAAGTGTAAATTTGGCCAGTCTGGTTAGTGGTGACCTCTGAACTCAATATGAGTTGTTTCAGTGTTAGAATGTTGACAGTGCAGGTTTTTGGATAAGATATTAAACTAAGGCCTTGTTTGTCCTTTCTACATATAAGATGCCTTGCTATTTTTATAAGGAGTTTATTGAGCTATATGTGTCTCTCAGTTGCCATCATTAATAAGCAATGAGGCATTATTGCATTTTAATTTATGGGTGCTTCCAGTGCCAGAGTTTGCTGCCAGGACTTGTGACACATTCAATTTATGCTAATCTGAACTTGGGGAACAATTTCAATGCAAGCCTTTTCTCCTTCTTTGTCTAATCACATAAAAACTTCCTCCTTTAAATTTATACTGGAGTTTTCCTAGCTTTCCCCCAAGTGCACTTCAATAGTTCTTTGCTCTCACCTCACACAAAATTTGAGTCTTTATTTTCCCCTAATGAGTATATTGTTGATAACTTGTATTTATAGAATTTGTAGACCCTTGCTTTTATCCCATGCCTTATACAAAGTTAAATGCGGTTTTTTTTGTACTGAGGTAAGCATCAAGCAAAATTTTAAGTCTTTTGTGGTTGCTTGGTTTTTTATGCCCTGTACCCAATCTGTTCCAATGGATCAAGTTATTTCACTGTGGCAGCATGAGCTAATCAAAAGACTGGATGTTGTCATTGGGCAGTTTTGCAGTAGTGACTTTTTCTGAGACTTACAAATAGTATAGTGTATGTATTCGTTAGTTTGGATGAAGTGTTACTGAGTGAAATGGAAACAGATTTTGGACAGATGAAAGCTTTTAATGGTCTACTCACATCCTCATTTTGCTCATCTTGTGTTTGGCTAGTAATTGTGTGAATATTTACAAAGATATGAAAGGCAGTTCGCGTGAAAACATTACACGGAACAAGAAAAATGAAGGTGGAGGAAGCAAATAGATGCAATTCATTGAAATCCCCTCAATCTTTTTTGATTTTCGTAATGATTTCATTGCTTATAAACCATTGAATTTAGTAAACCAAATCTCTAACAAAGACTGTTTATTTAAAATGTAGAAAATAATTTGTGTAATCCCACTTATTTATGTAGTCTGTTACTTAATCTTGTAGTAGTTTGTGTAGAGTGAGTTACAATCAACTATAATTAGAAAAATGTCACAATAGAGAATTAAATTTGACGAATGTTTCTAAATCTCAATGGCTATCATTTATAGGCAAGGGTCCAGAAGTGTCCAGGAAACTACGTTTGATATTGATGGAGACATTCACAGTGGTATAGGATTACCTATAAGCAAGGTATTTTAACTTTTTTATTTTTGGAATTAAAATTAATGTTTAATGATTGAATTGTAGTAAAAGTGAATAATGAACAGATTAATAAAAGAAAATTGGTCATGAAAATTTTCTGAACAATACAAAGGAAACAAAGTAGGTATTAAACCCCTTGAGTGTTTGCTGAATATTAAATAATGAATGATCTGGGGTGTAACTGTGGAATTCCATGGTGTTCAATATTCCTACAGCTATTTGTTAACAAAACTTTATCAGAATCAGTTTTGAAATTAACCAATGTTCTATATTGCCTTTTGTAAAAGTTCCCATATCCTGTTGCGTACTCCTATAAGGTCTAGCTTTGACTCTTGCCATGAACCTAGATTTCCCAACAGCGGAAATTCTTTCCATTCACTAAACCTATTACTTAAAATACTGAAAGCAGTGATTTAATCACTCACTGTTCTACATAATAGAAAACCAGCGTTATGTATGTAAAGTTTTTCCTCGTACTCCTGGAATTCAAGTATCAATCCCAGTAAAATCCTAAAGCAATAAGTCCTCTGGCTTGAATATGTTCCTTCATTTGTAATGTCTTGAAGTGCTTTGAAGATTCTTGGTACTTCATCTCCAAGGTTTTCAACTTTTGTACCCCTTTCATTCTAACTCTGTAATGAAATACAAATATTTGTTTGCCTTTATGATATTTCATTAACTTATTCAGATTTTTAATGAATTACGTATAAAGTCCTAAATGCACTTTTGAATTGACTCAGCCTATTTGCTTCCATGAGCAACTTTAGCCAATGACTTCTCTTGAAGGATATTATCAAATATCTTCTGCAAGTTCAATTTATTCCTCATTTGCTATCATCCCTGCTTTAGAGCTGAACAAGCTTTTGCCTTCATGTTGATGAGGTCATTCATAGCCACTTCTGACGCTTCCAACAGGATGCCACCAAAGTGCTCTGCATTTTCTTTTTTTTTGTTGCCTTGTTGCCTTTGATACCATGCAATATCTTTAAACCATTTGGTAATTTATTTTCTTGCCTTGTATCCTATTACAGATCTTTTGTTCTCTTTTTGCCTCTATACTATTTATATTTCTGAAATTTTAAAACATTAAAATCTCTGCAGGTGCTGCTTTACTTGCTGAATATTTCTAGCATTTTCTGTTTTTGACTTGTGATTATGAGCATGTTCACTGTTTTATTTTTGACACTTGATTCCAGTAGTCAATTTATTGCAGATTTTGATCTGATATTGAATGCAGTAGCCTGGTGATTGATTGTTTTAAATACTATTATGCTTTTTCAATACCAGTTTTCTAATAGATTTTCTAATACCAGGATTGGTATCCAAAAGATAACATTTAACAATGCAACACTCATGCAAGAGTGCTTGAGAACTATAGGTTGAATGCACTGTGTAAGTGTCCAAATCCAATACTGTCCAGGTTCTGAGTCAAGGTGGACACAAAGTACTGTAAAGTAAATCTCTGGCACGAAAGTTGAGCTTTGAAGAAACTGGGAAAATTAGCTTTTTATATATATGTATGTGTATATATATATATATATAAAAGAGTACAGGCGATGTTTCAGGCTGAGACCCTTCAGCAGGACGGGAGGAAAAAAGATGAGTAGATTTAAAAGGTTGGGGGGAGGGGAGGAAAAACATAAGATGATAGATGAAACCGGCAGGGGTGAAGTAAGGAGCTGGGAAGTTGATTTTTTAAAAAAAGATACAGTGCTGGAGAAGGGGGAAATCTAACAGAGGACAGAAGGCCATGGAAGAAAGGAAAGTGGGGAGAAACACCAGAGGGAGGCTATGGGCAGGCATGGAGATGAGGTGAGAGAGGGAAAAGGGGATGGGGAATGGTGAAGGCAGGAGGTGGGGGTAGGTATTACCAGAAGTACACCTCCGCATGCAGCGCATGATTCTCTGCAACTTCCGCCGTCTCCACCACGATCCCACCACCAAGCAGATCTTTCCCTCCCCTCCACTTTCTGTTTTCTGCAGGGATCACTCCATTCAGCTCTCCCCACTGATCTCCCTCATGGCATTTATCCTTGCAGGCGGGACAAGTGCTACACCTGCCCTTACACCACCTCTCTCACTACCATTCAGGGCCCCAAATGGTCCTTCCATGTGAGGCGACACTTCATCTGTGTACTGTATCCGTGCTCCAGGTGTGGCCTCCTGTATATCGAAGAGATCTATCAATCTGGCGCAGATTGATAGACCACTTCGTGGAGCACCTATGCCTTGTCCTCCAAAAAAAAAGCAGGATCTCCCAGTGGCCATCCATTTTAATTCCACTTCCCATTCCCATTCTAACATGTCTTTCCATGACTTTCTCTACTGTTGCAGTGAGGCCACATTCAGGTTGGAGGAATAACACCTTTTATTCTGTCTGAGTAGCCTCCAACATAATAGTGTGAACATCAGTATCTCGAACTTCTGTTGGTGTTTCTCCCCCCCCCCACCCCCACTTCACCATTCCTCATCCCCTTGTCCTCCTCTCACCTTATCTCCTTGCCTGCCCATTGCCTCCCTCTGGTGCTCTTCCACCTCCCCCCACCTTTCTTCCATGGCCTTCTGCCTGTTAGATTTCCCCCTTCTCTAGCCCTATACCTCTTTCACCAATCAATTTCCCAGCTCTGTATTTCAACCCTCTTCCTCCCCGTTTCACCTATCACCTTGTGTTACTCTCTCCCCAGAAGGGTCTTGGCCCAAAATATCGCCTGTACTCTTTCCATAGATGCTGCCTGGCCTGCTGAGTTCCTCCATCATTTTGTGTGTGTTGTTTGGATTTCTGGCATCGGCAGATTTAATCCTGTTTGTGATATGATAAAAGAGAAGTGGATTTGGGATTCTTTGTGATTCTTGAGAGCAGGAAAACAGAACAAAGTTTTTTTTTAATGGGGTGTTGTCAGAAACTTCCTTGGAATGGATACTGAAAGCTACAGCCCCCAAATCATTGAGAAGAAACCAGGGGAATGGGCGGGAAGGGAATTTAAAATATATTTGGAATTTGCAGCTAATTCTGTGTTAATTTCTGATTGTAGAAGATCCTGATAGCTGCCCTCAGTCAAGTTTCATATGACCTCAACTGAATTTTCAGTACACACTTTCTCAGTTTATTTTAGAATTAAGTCTTCAGTGTGTCCCATTACGGATATTTTGGGAATGGTACTCTTGAAAGATTGTGCCTGAATAGTTCACATGTTTTAGTGTAAGTTTTCCTTCCTTTTTCAACAGGTTTTAATTGAGTGAACTAAATTTTCTACTGTGTTGTATTGAATTGATTGTTCACAATGAATACAAATATGTTAAATTAAAAAGTTGTTAAAATTATATGGTTGGAATGCTAAAAATCATTTTCGGCTATTAAACTGTAGCATACTTTGCAGGGGATTTTTTGGAAGTGATTTAGAGCTACAGCATGTTAATGTACCCTTCCAATCCAATGAGACCACACCACCCAGTTGTAGCCATGTGACCAATTAATCTACTTGCCCGTATCCCTTTGGAAAGTGGGAGGAAATTGACGCAGCCTAAGGAAACCCACGGGGTTGTGGGGAGAGCCTAGAAGCTCCTTATAGACAGCTGTGATAGTGTTATATTAACAATATTATGCCACCTCCTAAACAACAAGCATGGGGGAGGGAGCAAATAGATTTTCAAATTATTTGATTAAAGGATCTTATAACTAAGAAGAATAAATGAGGAATTCCATTCAAGTTGTGCATTTAGAAACAATACATTGAGAGACAAGATGCACTGTTTTTAATTATACAACAATAAATTTATTCACAAAGTTGTTATCGCAACCCATTATTGCAAAGTCTTTAGGATCAAAGATCCTAAAAACACTAATTGATAATTTTATTGCAGTTGTACCAATACACACCATCCTAACTATAGATTGATCTGATTTCTCTGAGTAGGCCTGTCTCACTGCCCTCCCATTTCCCCATTTTGCCATCATATCATTTGGAAATCATGTGATTTACTAGCCCAGATAGTCCTGGAGCTGCTCAGTAAGGCAGGTTGTTAAGCAATGCAGCTGTCATGGGAGCAGTTCAAAGCAACCACCTTTGCTGCCTGTCATTGTTTTCACTACCTCTGCATATCCTTGAAGTATTTAAAACACAAAAATCAACTAAAACTTTGAATACAAAACGTTCCAACTAAATTGTGCGCTAATGAATTAAAATGGACATATTGTCTTGCTATTTATTTCTTCTCCATAGCCCTTCAACCTTTCAGTATGCAGGCTTGTGAATTATGCGTCAAGTCATGCCTGACACATGATCTAAGAGCAGTTGCCCAGTGTAAAAATTAGAGACTTATTTTACTTGCTTGTTTCGTCAGCAGACAATATGTAGAGCATAGCTAAGAAAATTTCACAGGACAGTAAGTTAGTTTGGCATTTCATTGGTGTCTGGTAACCTCCTATAACATGTGCAGTCATGTCAAAGTTTCTTTAGTGTCAAGTTGGTGAGATGGTGTGGTATTCTTTAGTCTTGGACTGCATTTTGTTTATCAAATTGTGCATACAGTACCTCAAGTTGTTATCCAATCTATTCTTTTAAAAATCATTAAGTTTTGTGGGCCTCACCATTATTTCAGGACATTCGACTTGCCTGACAGGTGTGAGGTGTTGCATTTTGGAATATCAAATGTAAGAGGAAAGCATACAGTTAAAATGGCAGGACATTTAGGAGAATTGATGTAGAGGGATCTTGGGATACAAATGCATAGCAGCCTGGAAGTGGAAGCATACTATAGATAGCATCATAAAGGCGGCTTATGCCATGCTTGTCTTTACTACTCAGGACATTGAGTATAGAAGTTGGTGTGTCATGTTGAAGCCAGATAAAATTTTGGTTAAGCCATTATTGAAATATTGTGGTCAGTTCTGAGCTCCATGTTATAGTAAGGATGTGGAGGCTTTGGAGAGGATGCAAAAGAGATTATCGGGATGTAGTCTGATTGGAGTATATTAGCTATAAGGAGGTTGGACAAACTAACATTGCTTTCTTGAGTGCATTGAAGGCTGTGGGGTGATGACGATAATGATGTCGACTCAGGCCTGAGAGGCCAGCGTCGGGCATTTTCATGCCTTACAAGGTGCGGAACGAAAGACTGTGTGGAGTGCCACTCCTCACACAGACATTTTGCAGTATTTTTCTTTATTTTATGAGGTCGAGTTGCGAGCTCAACACTCAACCCGGCATGGATGGAAAGCATACTCGGGAACGGCCTGACTGGATTCGAACCCAAGAACCTCCGTTCTGGAGTCTGGTGCTGATGTCACTGCACCACCAGGTGTGGGGTGACATGATTAAAAATGTATAAAATTCTGAAAGGCACTATGGGGGTAAATGAAATATTTTTCTTCAGGGTGGAAATGTCAAATACTAGACAAGGTGGGTTTAAAATGAGAGACAGAAAGTTTAAAGGAAATTTACAAAGCAGGGTTTTCATTAACAGAATGGTAGGTACATGGAAGGGCCCACCAGAGATCATATCTGTTAGTGGTGATGGCAGATATGATAGCGATGTTTAAGAGGCATGTGGCAGGCAGGGAAAAGAGGACTATAGACCATGTGCAGGAAGATAGGATTAGTTTAAATAGACATTGTGAAGGGCAGTCCTGGGCTGTACTGTTCTATGTATGTTCTATAACATGATCCTTTCAAAGATTTTGGAATATATGGAGTACTGTATTCTTGCAGTTTTCTAGCGTGCACATTTCTTCAAACCCTTACACTGTGAATGTTTTGTTTTTCTTAGAGTACAGAAAGATTGGATACTGATACCTCTACTTCAAATGATCGCAATGTGGTGAAACCGATGATCAGAGTGGAGCAGCAAGACAGCTACAAGCAGGAGATGAGGCAAGGCTCAATCTCTATAATCATTCAGATTTTTGCTGCGTTTTAAAAATCTTCCTGAATCTTGGTGGACATATTCAACGTCTTGTCACTAGAACATTGTTTATACTAGCACAAATAATTCTACAAGTTTCTACTCAATATGGAGATAATTTAAATTCTACCAAGCAGCAAAATCTAATTGAAATAACTCCAGCAGTTCAAATTTAAAGTTTTAGATTTGATAATGTTAATTGTTCTGATTGTGGTCTCCTCTTCAGCAATACTCCAATGCCTGCTAAAGTATTCTTCAGGCTGAAGGATGACTGACAAAAGTCTTGTTTGCTCTGAGTTAGCTAATGAGGCCACTGTAGGAACTGCACAGTTTTGGGGCAACACTAATTTAGAAATCGGATAGGTGAGAAATTTCCATGGCTGCTTGCTCCTTATACTAAAGTTCTTGATGAATGGATTGAGATTTATGACACCAGCCAAGATGTTCCTCTTCCACTTTGTACAGTCACGGGCAGACATTCCCAGGACCGACATTTCTCTAAGGAGGCTTGGAGTGTACAATTGAATCTTTTCCTCTTTCTAATTTGTAATGCAATGACAGAGCTCAAGGTAGTGCATCTATTTGGGTACATGAGTGCTGTGATCTAGCTGACATAACCGAGGAGCCAGGGCCTCATGAGAGAATACTGATATTAGTTTAACTGACCTGAGGAATTTGGAAGAGCTTGGAAAGGGAGCATTGGTGGTATTTTGATAGTGCTATGTGAAGTTATTGCTATGGATCCTTCAGGCCTCAGAAGCACATAGAAGGTCAGGAATCATTCTTGTCCTGTAAACCCTGAGTTTTGTGCCAGGTCTAACCATCAAATACCATTTTTCTCAGTTGACTGAAGTCCGTGCTAGAAGCATTGGTGAGTTTCATTATCGATGTCCTCTGGGATATGGAAACTAGTTCACATTTTGCTGTGAATCTTAATGCTAGAGAGCAGTGGGGACAAAATAGTAGAGCCTTGCGAGTGTTGAATGTATTGCTAATTGTGGTTCAGTGGAAGGGTTTTCTTTGTGTTAGTACTTAGTCAACATTCACAAGCGTAGTTTTATTTATGTTCTGCAGCTTAATATCTACAATTCATGTGTCCTTAGTTCTGGAGTTCAAATGCCGTAGGTCCTCGGACAAAATAACTAATTCTGCAGGCTTTTGACAGCAGATTGCTGGCCTAAAGAACAGATGGTGGGGGGAAGAACACAGGCTAGCCAGCAACTAATAATCCCATAGTATGCACAGGTTCTTCTACACTGCTATAGATATGTGAGGCTCAAACACGTGAGGCACTATCCCATTGAACCAAGAGCAGACAAGGCCATAGTGTAGGACTTTCTGAATAAAACATGCGAGAGTAGTTTCATGTGCTTAGCAAAATTCGCAGTCCTTTATTTCCATTACGAACATAACGAGCAGTTGCCTTACACTGACGTCATTACATCAGCATCTCTAAAAGTGAACTCAACTCAATGACGGTGTTAGTGAATTAAGCAGAATAATTTCTATTATGAATAATATGTATTATCTGTAACTCATTAAATTACCCTATACATGCCCCCCTCCCCAAGAATTCACCAAAACTAGCACTGAGTTTGTCTGGACCTCATATGAGCCATCCAGCTCAGGTCCTATGTTCTTTGGTTGGAGTAATAGCTGGTGCCTCTGGCTTGTGCAGGAGTCTGCTGAAAGGCACATGCTCACGTTGTGATGCAGGGGTATGGTAGTGGAATCATCCAGGTCTCGGTGGACCAGTTTAAGGCCTACTACAGAAATACATTCAGGTTTGCCCTTCTTATCTACAATAAAAATCTTTTTGTCCGTTCAAAAACACGGAAATGGGTGAAATTGCTCACACAGATCACTGGACCTTGAGTGATGTAATGCAATTTAACACTGAGATCCTGGGCCATTGCAGCCCAGAGGGCTGACATGAATTGGGATAGCGGTTGGAAGAGATATCGGTCGGGGTGCTGAATCGAGCGACCCAGGTGTTCATGAACACCCAAGCCACATCTGCAGATGTCATCTACACTAGAGGGACAGCCTCTGACCACCTGGTAGTACAGCCTATCATGGTAAGGAGATGTGAGAAACTGCAGGGGAAGGGGTAGAGAGAGGAGAGGACCAACCAGGTCCACATTGACATGTTCAGACTATCTCTGAGACTTTGAAAGGTGCTGATGGTGCTCAAACATGAAGGTTAATTTTAAACTTCTGACACACAACACAGGCTGCACTCCAGTACGACTCATCCTTCTTGAGGCCATACCATGCAAACTTTAAAGCAGCAGGTTTTTGTGAAGCCTTCCGGCCTGAATGGGAGAGGCTGTAAGTGGCTTTAAAAGCAGTACTCCTAGTTAGCAGGGACTATGGGGCAAGGTCGACTAATTGAGACATCTCACAGGAGATAAACTCCTGCATCCCTGAACTTGATGTTCACCAACTGCAGGCCCAGGTCTGGACCTTTGGGTTGGTAGCTTGGTCACTTGTCATGCTGACGTAGTCAACCCTGATATGTATGGCATCAATGGCAAGCTGTGAGAGGCAATCAGCCACTGCATTATTTTCCCCTTCTATATGCTTTATGTTAGTCATGAATTCTAAAATGTAAGCCAAGTGGCATTGCTGCCATGCAGACTAAGGATCTGATGCTTTGGCTATCGCGTGCACTAGGAGTAGTGGCCAACGAATGCTGTGAAATTCCAGTAGAAAATGAAAATGATGGCTGCCCATATAGAGTCTGAGAAGTTCGTAGTCAAACAGACTGTATTTCCTCTTGGGGGCAGAGCTGCTGGCTAACGAGGGCACCCGGCTGTTTGGGCATAGCACTTTGAGTGTAGTCTGAAGCATCAGTGGTAATGGCTATAGGTGCATTGGGGAGCATATGTGCTAATAGGGTCACATTCAAAAGGGTTTGCTCGTCAAATGCTCTGGTCCTATCTGCTGACCACTCAAGCATATGATTTAGGGACACTGCCATTAGGGGCACTACAAGGGGAGCATTAGTTCAGCAGCTTGTGAAATGAAACGGTGATCGATATTCACCATACCTAAAATTTCTTGCAGTGCTTTGGCAGTGGGAAGTCCACATTAGCAGCTACTTTTGACGGCAAGGGTATCATGACTTCTGTGGAGATGCAGTAGCCGAGTAAGTCAATAGTAGACGACCTAAAGTGGCATTTAGTGGGGTTTACAATCGGTGATGTTGGCTTAAGTGCTTGAAAAATGTGCAGAGATGTGATAAGAGTTCGGTTTTGGATGTGCTAGTGACAAGTATGTCGTCCAGGTATACAAAGAGAATCCAAGTCTTTTAACACAGTGTCCATTAGTCTGTGCTGCATTTTTCAGCCCAACCAGCATGTGCAGAAACTCAAATAGGCCAAACGGGGTTGTAATGGCAGTTTTGAAAAACTCCCTCAGTCAGGATCTTTCAGCAGATGCTTGTGTGTGCTGTCCAGTTCAGAAAAAAATCACTCTGGCTAAACATGCTGAAAAGTCTTGAATATGTGGGACAGGATAACAATCAGGGGTGATGGAGGCGGTAGTAATTGCTGCATGGATGGCAACCGCTATCAGGATTAAGGACAATGTGGAGCTATTTGACCTGCGTATGATGCCAAGCATTTCCATGTTGGCAAACTCAACCTTCATGCTGGCAAACATTTCTTGAGTCCAGTCTATGCACATGGATGTGGACCAGCATGTTGGTTGTGAAAATGTTGTGCTCAACCCCGGGCCTTGTAACTGTTGAAAAGTGTGGGTTTGGAGAGGTTTGGGAATTCACCCAGCAGAATTCACACATGGTGGTGCATGCACTAGACTGAGTCATTTTGGAGAACTGGAGGTACAGGGTAATGACCCAAAGTCCTTTGTGTCCAGAAGCAGGCAGTTCTTAAGAACTACCTTTGGCACACAGGAAATCTGCACTGAGCAGAGGTCCAGCAACTCTAGACAAGACAGTCCCATGTGTAGTGTCGTCCACTAAAGCAGAGCATCAAGCATTGTGTCCCATAAGTCCAGATCCTGCAGCTGTTGGCAGCCTCTATCGAGGATGCGTTGCTTTCTCTTATAATCAATCGTCAATGCTGGCAACACCCACTTGAGCATTTGTTTCACACACATAAGAAGCATCACCTCGAAAGGGTGTCTGTAATGAACAGTAGGCAACCCAGGCAATTGGAAGCCACAGTGTTCAAAGACCTCTGATCTCGTGATGCGCTGGCACTGTCAAAGCTGCATGGCTGTCAGCACTTACTGGTGTTCATGCCAAAGCATTTGTGGTAAAAGCATAGGCCCGGCATTGACCGGTTTGGAGCTGTGGGGCATGAGTTTGCTGGAGGTTCTGCTGGCAGGGCTTATTGAGACAGGGAAAGGAGGAATAAGTGATGCACCTCAGTCTACACCGGTCAGACAATCAACCATTTTAGCAAGTTCAGTATAGTCCTTTATAGGTGTGGGCTGTGTGTATTTCAAAGGTTCAAAGAACCAATTTAATCTCAGAGAAATGCATACAATATACATCCTGAAATACTTGAGCAGGCATTTGTTTAAAAACAAAACAAGGGTAGTGAATTGTCCAGAAGAGATAACATGTGGTCCATTAGTTCTGAAGGCTGAGCACCTCCCAGATTGGGCAAGGAGAGCAACTATTTAGCATGCTCAGATAGTCCAAAGGTCTATAATGAGTGAGTTTAGGAATGACTTACTTATCACATGCCGGCAGGTCTTCTAGTAGATTCACCACTCTAGCTGTAGTGGAACTTCTTAGCAATGCCATGCTGAGATAAAATTTGGTATTGTCTGTAGTGATTTGTATTTGTATTATTTGTATTTGATTTTTCACAGCACAAACAGGACTTTTGTTTATGCAAACCACACTGTTGCTGCTCCCAAAACTCCAGCAGCTTCAAAACGACTGTGGTTGACATGTCATTGAGTAACTCCGTAATAACCTTATAGCTGCAGGATCACCATTTTGTGAATAAAATTTGCAAGTGTTGTTTTGCGTGCTTATTAAAAGCCATAGCCCTTCCATTGTGATCAAAACAAATGCATTTGCCTTGCACTGACTGTATTACGTCAGATGCAGTCTTTTCAAATGAACACAACTTTTTGACGATGTTTGCGAATTATGTAGCAAAGTTTCTATTGTGAGTAATAAGTGTCATCTGTCACCCATTACATTAATTCTACAATAGTATCAGGGCAATCAACATAAGAAACTCTCTGAAGATTGTTTTCAGATTGTTGATGTGAGTGCTTTTGACACCATTGCACAGCAGCTTATTAGCCAACAAAAAGTCTAAGTTGTCATATATCAATAAGGAAAATAAAATTAAGGCTTCAGAGGCAGACAATAATCCAGTTGAAGCTCCAAAACTCTGAAGAATTTTGAACATGAGATCAAAATTTTGTCACGTACATCAGGATAGAGAATATGCCAGGAACATCAGATGCTGTAATCATAATGGTCTTTGAAATGGCAAGTTTGATGGTGACTACAGAGGAGATTCTTTGCTATCTACCCCAGGGAAAATCATCACCGAAGTCCTCCCCGACCACCTACACCTAGTGGCTGGACACCTGCTCTCTCAATTACAATGTGGACTTTGTTCATCTTTAAGCATCTTTAAGATCTATGAAAAATGTATTAAGTCCTTTCTGACCTCATGATAGCCTTTGACACCATTCCCAGTAGGTAAGGTGAATGGAACACTTATTTGCTGTCTAAAGGAATTCTTCTGTCCCTCAGAAGAGTGGACATATTGGAATGGGATATTCATCCCATGATAGAATGGAATAGACAATAGGTGCAGGAGTAGGCCATTCAGCCCTTCCAGCCAGCACCTCCTTTCACTGTGATCATGGCTGATCATACACAATCAGTACCCCGTTCCTGCCCTCTCCCCATATCCCTTGACCCCGCTATCTATAAGAGCTCTATCTAACTCTCTCTTGAATGCATCCAGAGACTTGGCCTCCACTGCCTTCTGGGGCAGAGCATTCCACATATCCACCACTCTCTGGGTGAAAAAGTTTTTCCGCATCTCAGTTCTAAATGGCCTACCCCTTATTCTTAAACTGTGGCCTCTAGTTCTGGACTCACCCATCAGCGGGAACATGCTCCCTACCTCCAGCCTGTCCAATCCCTTAATAATCTTATATGTCTCAATCAGATCCCCTCTCATCCTTCTAAATTCCAGTGTATACAAGCCCACCCTCTCCAATCTTTCAACATATGACAGTCCTGCCATTCCGGGAATTAACCTTGTGAACCTACGCTGCACTCCCTCAATAGCAAGAATGTCCTTCCTCAAATTTGGAGACCAAAACTGCACACAATACTCCAGGTGGGATCTCACCAGGGCCCTGTACAGCTGCAGAAGGACCTCTTTACTCCTATACTCGATTCCTCTTGTTATAAAGACCAGCATGCCATTAGCTTTTTGCTTTCATTGACTGATGTACAAGAACACCTAGATCTCATTGTACTTCCCCTTTTCCTAACTTGACTCCATTTAGATAGTAATCTGCCTTCCTGTTCTTGCCACCAAAGTGGATAACCTTACATTTATCCACATTAAACTGCATCTGCCATACATTTGCCCACTCACCCAACCTGTCCAAGTCACCCTGCATTCTCATAACTCTTCCTAACATTTCACACTGCCACCCAGCTTTGTGTCATCAGCAAATTTGCTAATGTTACTTTTAATCCCTTCATTTAAATCATTAATGTATATTGTAAACAGCTGCGGTCCCAGCACCGAACTTTGCGGTACCCCACTGGTCACAGCCTGCCATTCCGAAAGGGACCTGTTAATCACTACTCTTTGTTTCCTGTCAGCCAGCCAATTTTCAATCCGTGTCAGTACTCTGCCCCCAGTACCATGTGCCCTAATTTTGCCTACTAATCTCCTATGTGGGACTTTATCAAAAGCTTTCTGTAAGTCCAGGTACACTAAATCCACTAGCTCTCCCTTGTCCATTTTCATGAATGTCCATCCATGTCCTCTTGCACTGTTGGGATAAGGCCACACTTGGGTTGAAGGAGCAACACCTTATTTTCCATTTGGTAGCCTCCAACCTGATAGCATGAACATCGATTTTTCAAACTTCCAGTAATGCCACCCACCCTTTCTTCCCCATTTCTCATCCCCTTGTCCCACTCTGATGTTATATCCTTGCCTTCCCATTGCCAATTAAAATGGCTGTCCACTGGGAGATCCTGTTTGACGGATGGAATGTAGATGCTCAGTGAAGTGGTCTCCCAATCTACGTTCCTCTCTCCCCTCCCCCACTTTTCAGTCTACTCCTGAGATTTTATTCTCCTGGCCTGCTGAGTTCCTCCAGCATTTTATGTGTGTTGCAGCAGCTTTTGGTGTCCAATGGACATGGACCCCAAGTTCTCTCTGATGCTCCTTACTACCATTAATATTGTATTGTCTTCAAATTTGACTTGCCAAAATGAACCATTTCACACTTATCTGGGTTGAACTCCATCAGCCACTTCTCAGGCTAGTTCTGCATCTTATCAATGTCCTGCTGTAACCCTGACAGCCCTCCAGACTATCCACAACACCTCCAATCTTTGTGTCATCAGCAGACTTACTAACCTACCCTTCTATATCTTCATTCAGGACATTTATAAAAATCACAGAGGAGGGATCCCAGAACAGATCTCCATGCAGAATATGAACCATCTACAATCATCCTTTGCTTTCTGTGGGCAAGCCAATTCTGGATCCACAAAGCAAGGTCTCCTTTGATTAACTCAGTAGGTCGGGCAGCAGCCATTGAAAGGAGCAGTCAACATTTCGGGTCAAGACCCTTTGTCAGGACTAAAGAAGGAGGGGGCCCGACCTGCTGAGTTCATCCAGCTTTTTTGTACGTCTTGATTTGACCACAGCATCTGCAGTGCACTTTGTGTTTAAGGTCTCCTTTGATCTCATGCCTCCTTCCTTTCTGAATGAGCCTTGCATGGGGAGCCTTTTCAATTGCCTTACATTACATCCACTGCTCAACCTTCATCAATGTGTTTTATTACATCCTCAAATAATTCAATCAGACTTGTAAGGCATGACCTGCCTTTGACAAAGCCATACTGACTATCCCTTATCAGATTGTTTCTCCAAATGTTCATAAACCCTCCTCCTCAAGGATCTTCAACAACTTGCCCACCACTGAAGTAACACTCGCTGGTCTATAATTTTCTGGGTTATGTCTACTCCCTTTCTTGAACAAGGGAACAACATTTGCAGCCCTCCAATCATCCTGTGCTTCTCCTGTCCCTCATTGCCAGAGGCTCAGCAATCTCCTCCCCCTCTTCCCACAGTAGCCTGGGGTATATCTGGTATGGTCCTAGCAGCTTATCTAACAATGCTTTTCAAAAGCTTTAGCACATCCTCTTTTTTAAAAAAATGTCTATATGCTTAAGCATTTCAGTCCACTGCAAGTCATTCCCACAATTGCCAAGGTCCTTTTCCCTGGTGAATACTGAAGCAAAGTATTCATTAAGTACCTCAGCTACCATCCTCTGACTCCATGTACACATATCCACTATTGCACCTGATGAGTCCTATTCTCTCACAATTCATCCCCTTGCTCCTTACATACTTGTAGATTGCCTTGTAGTTTTCCTTAATTCTGCTTGCCAAGGCCTTCTCATGGCCCATTCTAGCTCTTCTAATTTCATTCTTGTGCTCCTTCCTGGCAACCTTGTCATTTTCTAGAGCTCTCACACTACCTAATTTCTTGAACCTTCATAAGCTCTTCTTTTCTTAACTAGATTTTCTACATATTTTTGTACACCATGGTTCTTTTACCCTTCCATCCTTTCCCTGCCTCAGTGGAACATACCTACGCAGAATGCTTTGTAAAGTTCCCTGAATGTTTGCCACTTTCTCCCATACATTTCCTTGAGAATATTCGCTTCCAATTGCTGTTCCCAATTTCCTCCCTAATAGCTTCGTATCTCCCCTGCCACGATTAAATGCTTTCCCAAATGCTCCGCTCCTATCTCTTTCCCACACTATGGTAAAGGAGATAGAGTTGTGATCACTAGATCTGACACCTAGCCAGGTTTGATTCCCAATTCCAGATCAGGTACGCCTTGCCTCTAGTTGGCTTATCTACATATTGCATCAGGAAACCTTTCTGAACGTGCCTAACAAACTCCACCCCATCGAATCCTCTTGCTCTTGGAAGGTACCAGTCACTATTAGGAAAGCTAAATTCTCTCATCACAATAACCCTATTATTATTGCACCATTCCAGAATCTGCCTCCCTATCTGCTCTTCAATGTCCCTGTTACTATTGGAGGGGGAGGGGGGGTCTATAAAAAACAACCGGTAGAGTTATTGCCCTCTTCCTCTTTTTGATTTCCACCCATGCTGACTCAGTAGATAATTCTTCCATGATTTCCTCTTTTTCTGTAGCCCTGACACTATCCCTGATTAGCAATGCCACACCCCCACCTCTTCTGCTTCCCTCCGTGTATCTATAGTCTGGCACACTCAGCAGCAATTTCTGCCCTCGAGACATCCAAGTGTCTGTTTGAGTCCTTTGCGATTATCTGGTTTTCTTCATTAATTGCTCATAAAATGTGGCCTGATCTTCACCTAAGTCACAATAATAGACAAACACAATCCACCTAAACCAATAACACACACAGACAATTGTACTACTTTTCGTCAATACTGAGTGCACCATTTAAACAAACAGTCTAGGTTCAAAAATGGTATGTGAACCTCTGGGATGATGCCTTCTGCAAAAGCTATTTGGGGCTAGGTGTTCCAGTCAATGAGATGAATTGAAGGTGTGAGTCGTAGAGGTGTCCTAGACATATGAAGTCAGGTTACTGGCAGAGCCTGCTTTTCTCAAGAAAGATCTGTTTATGTGCACCGTGCCTTGATCAAAACAACTTCAGAGGCACTGCACCCCAACACCAAAACCTCATCCCAGTCGTGAAGTATGGTGGAATGAGCATCATGGTTTTGGCCTACTTTGATGCCTCAGGGTCTGGACAGCTTGCAGTCATTGAGGGAACAATGAATTCAAAATTATTCAAAAATGAATTCAAAAATCAAAATTATATCAAAGGGGGATGTCAGGGTAGTGGTCTGTCACCTAAAGCTTAATAGAAGTTGGATGATACACGAGGCAAAGATCTGAAACACAAGTAAAACAACAACAGACTGATTTTAAAATAAGAAAATTTGTGTTTTGAAATAGCGAAGTCAAAGTCCAGACCTTAATCCAATTGAGATGCTGTGGCATGACCTGAAGAGGGCTGTTCATGCAAGGTATCCCAGAAATACTGACGAACTGAAACAGATTTGTATGGAGTTCACCAATGTGGAAGTCTGATCAGCAGCTACAGTTGATGTTTGGTGGAGGTTATTGCTGCTAAAGGAGGGGCTACCAGTTATTAAATACAAGGGTTTCCATACTTTTTCCAGCCTGAACTGTGAAAGATTAAAAATGTGTTCAATAAAGACATGAAAAGTACAATTGTTTGTGTTATTGGTTTAGGCAAATTATGTTAGTCTGTTATTGTGACTTAGATGAAGATCAAATTTTATTTTGAGTAACTAATGCAGAAAACCAAGTAGTTGCAAAATGTTCACAGATTTTTTTTTATTCCAACTGTATCTTGTGCCTCTGTTACTACTTACCCTTTGTACTATTGTGTTTTTGTTTTACTTAAGAACGTTGTTGCTCAGATTCGGCCCTTACTTTATATTTGCAAACTTCAGCTGATTCATTAAATTAGCTTGTGATAAGAGTCAGGATTCTTGTTCCACTCTGTCTGCTCGCTGCATGCAAATTTGTCTCTGTTTTGTTGGGAATTGTAGGGTTCCAGCTGTAAAAAGTTAATATGCAAAATTATTAACCTGACACGAGGAAATCTGCAGATGCTGGAAATTCAAACACACACAAAATGCTGGTGGAACACAGCAGGCCAGGCAGCATCTATAGGGAGAAGCGCTGCCGGCGTTTCGGGCCGAGACCCTTCGTCAGGACTAACTGTAAGGAAAGATAGTAAGAGATTTGAAAGTAGTGGGGGGAGATGGAAATGCGAAATGATAGGAGAAGACTGGAGTGGGTGGGATGAAGCTAAGAGCTGGAGAGGTGATTGGCGAAAGTGATACAGAGCTGGAGAAGGGAAAAGCTCATAGGACAGGAGGCCTCGGGAGAAAGGGGGAGGGGAGCACCAGAGAGAGATGGAGAACAGGCAAACAACTAAATATGTCAGGGATGGGGTAAGAAGGGGAGGAGAGGTATTAACGGAAGTTAGAGAAGTCAATGTTCATGCCATTGGGTTGGAGGCTACCCAGCCGGTATTTAAGGTGTTGTTCCTCCAACCTGAGTTTGGATTCATTTTGACAGTAAAGGAGGCCATGGATAGACATATCAGAATGGGAATGGGACGTGGAATTAAAATGTGTGGCCAATGTGAGATCCTGCTTTCTCTGGCGGACCAAGCATTAGGTGTTCAGCGAAACGGTCTCCCAGTCTGCGTCGGGTCTCACCAATATATAAAAGGCCACACCTGGAAGGACTGTCTGGGGCCCTGAATGGTGGTGAGGGAGGAAGTGTAAGGGCATGTGTAACACTTGTTCTGCTTATAAGGATAAGTGCCAGGAGGGAGATCGGTGGGAAGGGATGAGGGGGACGAATGGACAGGGGAGTCGCGTAGGGAGCGATCCCTGCAGAAAGCAGAGGGGGGGGGAGGGAAAGATGTGCTTGGTAGTAGGATCCCATTGGAGGTGGCGGAAGTTACGGAGAATTATACGTTGGACCTGGAGGCTGGTGGGGTGTTAGGTGAGGACAAGGGGAACCCTATCCCGTGGGGTTGCAGGCGGATGTGGTGAGGGCAGATGTGCGGGAAAATGGAGAGATGCGTTTGAGAGCAGAGTTGATGGTGGAAGAAGGGAAGCCCCTTTGTTTAAAAAAGGAAAACATCTCCTTCATCCTGGAATGAAAAGCCTCATCCTGAGAGCAGATGCGGTGGAGACGGAGGAATTGTGAGAAGGGGATAGCATTTTTGCAAGAGACAGGGTGGGAAGAGGAATAGTTCAAGTAGCTGTGAGAGTCTGTAGGCTTAGAGATATCAGTAGATAAGCCTTCTCCAGAGATGGAGACAGAAGATCAAGAAAGGGGGAGGAAGGTGTTGGAAATGGACCTTTATTTAAAAACTGCTGGTATTCTGGGACTTGGAATATTTTTATTTCTTATTTCATATTTCAAATCTTTGTAATCTTTAGTCTGTAAGAAAGGTGACAGTGCACTGGTTTTGTTACCATATAACCATATAACAATCACAGCACGGAAACAGGCCATCTTGGCCCTCCTAGTCCGTGCAGAACCCTTAATCTCACCTAGTCCCACCTACCCGCACTCAGCCCATAACCCTCCACTCCTTTCCTGTCCATATACCTATCTGTTGTGTATAAATTGAAGTTTAAAGTTAGCATTTATAAAAGTAGTTGGTATCCAAGGTTCATGATGTGCTTTATTGCTGATCTGTTGTGCTAAAAAAAACATTCAGTGGAATACAGTCTCATCAATATTGCAAATTCTGTTCTGGTTTTAAACTTATTATTGTAGTGACATTAAGAGAAGGCACCCATGCAGCTTGGGGATGAAAGCTTAAATAGGACTATGCTGAAATTTAATATTTGTGTCACATAGACTTGGTTTGTCTACGTCATTATCGTAGTTTACTAAATTGGTTCTGCAATTGATTTTCATTCTGTGGTTGAATAGTCACTGGAGTGGTCAGCATCTGTTGACAGGGGATAAACTACAAGTACATTTGTTGAAAATGCATTTTATTTTGCTTGCAGAGCACAAGATATTATTCAAGGTCAAGAGATGACTCTGCCAGCCACAATAGAGTTCAGAGAAAGTTGTAAGTACTATTATATCTGTTGTTAGTGGATGTCATAGTATGCACTGCAGGTTTATGAATTTTAAATGATCTCCATGGTGTTTTATTCCAATATTCAGCCAATAAACAGGATTTCCAGTTAGCATTATTTGTTAATTTTCCAAAAATAAAGTACTATTATTTAAAATTAATGAGTTTTGTGTCAAGTTATAAAAGGTAGTTGAGTTTTTACAATAACACACACAAAACTGGTGGAACACAGCAGGCCAGGCAGCATCTATAGGAGAAGCACTGTCGATGTTTCGGGCCGAGACCCTTCGTCAGGACGAAAAAAAAGCATGCATTTAAGGCAAGGGGCTAAGTTCAAAGGACATACGTGGGGTAAGCTTTACCACTGTGCAAAAAATATAGATGGCAGTAGGGTATTTAAGAGGCTTTTAACTAGGCACACGTGCAGAGAATGGAGAGTAATGGATGTTGTGTAAGTAGAAAGGATTAGTTTAGTTAAGCATTTAATTGCAAATGTAATTTGACACTTTGTGGGCCGAAGGGCTTGTTCCTGTGCTGTACTGTTCTATATTCTATGTAATAGGTTAGATGGTAACTATGCTTCTTTGTTTTGCAGCTGAAGATGCCTTCCTATCTGCTGTTGTTAATTATACTAATAGTTCCACTATCCACTTCAAACTCTCTCCCACATATGTATTGTATATGACTTGTCGGTATGTCCTGTCCAGTCATTATCGGCCTGATATGAGCCCATCAGAACGTGCACATAAAGTTATTGCAATAGTTAACAAGATGGTTAGCATGATGGAAGGAGTTATTCAGGTGAGTTTTAACATTCATTGATGCTTGCATTAATTTTAAGAATGTATTTTGTATAATTTGTTCATCTTTGGGTGATTTGGATTTATGCAAGCATTGGTATGAGCAATACTGACGATTGAAATGGCTTGTGTAGCTTGACTTGTAATGTTTAGTATTAAACATTTAAATATTTTAAAATGACATTATTTCATCAATTGACATTAAAATTGCTGAAGTAAATCTGGAGAATATGGTAAGTCTTTTATTGTAGGTGGATTTCACATAAAATGCTGTAAAAGTCATGAATCAAGTTGGGTTTTTGTGAAGGCAAGTTTTAACAAAGTTGCAAGAAAAAGTTTGTGAACCCTTTGCAATTATCTGTTTTTATGCATTAATTACTCATAAAAGATGATCTGATCTTCATCTAAGTTACAATAATAGAAAAACACAATCTGCCTAAACCAATAACACAAACAGTTGTACTTTTGATGTCTTTATTGAACACATTGATTAATCATTCACAGTCTAGGCTGGAAGAAGCATGTGAACCCTTGCACTTAATACAAGGGTAGGCCCTCCTTTGGTAGCAATAACCTCCACCAAATGTTTCCTGTAGCTGCTTATCAGACTTGCACCACGGCGAGGAGGAATTTTTTATTCCATTCCTCCATACAAAACTCTTTTAGTTCATCAATATTTCTGGGATAACTTGCTTAAACAGCCCTCTTCAGGTCATGCTACAGCATATCAGTTGGGTTAAGGTTTGGACACTGACTTGGCCACTCCAAAACACAAATATTCTCTTTTTTTAAACCATTCTGTTGTTAATTTACTCTTATGTTTCAGATCATTGCCTTGTTGTATCATCCAACTTCTATTAAGCTTCAGGTGACTGACCACTACCCTGACGTTCTCCTGTAAAATGTCTTGATACAATTTTGAATTCCTTGTATGCTGAACAATTGCAAGCTGTCCAGTCCCTGAGGCACAAAGCATTGTGGAACATCCAGGTAGTCTTTTGCAAACTTAAGACATGCAGCAGTTTTTTTTGGAGAGCACTGGTTTCCTCCATGAACACCATTGTTCACTGTTCTACTTATAGTGGAAATTTCTAGGGATTTCTGCACGTCTTTTGCTGTTACCCTTGGGTTCTTTTTCACCATTAGCATTGTACATTGTGCTTTTGGTGTGATCTTTGCAGGATACCCACTCATAACAACAGATCTGAATTTCCTCCATTTGCAGACAGTTTCTCTTACTGTGAACTAATGAACATACAGATCTTTAGAAGTGCTTTTGTAACCCTTTCCAACTTCCTGCATCTTTACAATTCTTCTTCTAAGGTCCTCTGAAAGTTGTTTTGATTGAGTCATGGTCTTGAGAAAAGCAGGCTCTGCCAGTAACCTGACTCCATGTCTTCTAGGGCAAAATACCTCTACAACCCACACATCCAGTCTTATTTCATTAATCGGAACACCTAACTTCAAATAGCTTTTACAGAATGTATTACCCCAGGGGTTAACATTCTTTTTTTGAACCTAGACTGTGATTGTTTAAATGGTATACTGTACTCAGTATTGATGAAAAGAAGTACAGTTTTTATCTCATTAGTTTAGGCAGGTTGTGTTTGTCTATTAATTGTGATTTGGATGAAGGTCTCACAGATCACACAGAGTTTGAGTAATTAATGCAGAAAACCAGGTAACTGCAAAGGGTTCACAAGCTTTTTCTTGCAACTGTACATCATGTGATGCACCACAAAAGCCCCAAAAAACAACTGGCACATGTCCATTATAAAGAAAAATCCTGGAGAATTCTGAATTACAGTTAATAGTAAATCAAAATATTGTTTTTAGAGTGTCAGGTTTCATAAAACATTTTATTTTTGAAGAGCATGAGCAACAAACTTACTGTATTGGTACACAGTATGGCTCCTGCTACCATATTAATTCATGTTAAATTGCTCTTTCCATTTATTGCCAGCTCTCTCATCTATTGGACAAGCAGTGCATACAGAGATAGATACAAACCCACAGAGTGTTCAAAGACTCTGGGACTGAAATGAGAGAAATTTGTCTCAATTTACTAAGTCCCTGCTTTTTACTTTGAAGTGTTCTTAAAAATAGTTCAACAGTGTTATTAAAATGGGGATTAATTCAGTTATTTTTTTAAATGATGAATGCCCCTACTGTATAACCAAAATTGCCCTCATGTAAACAAATTTGAATGCATCCTCATAGTTTATCCTTTATTAATCCATTAAGGGATTTGGTTTTGTATTAACCAATTGACTAATTTACCTCAACTATTGTGCTCCATTAATAGTAGGAGTTAGACTAGATGGATAAACAGAATCAAATGTGCAGATCTACACTACATCCATTTAATTTCAAAATTGGTTTGTTCGTTTTCTACCACTAAGTGCATCCTGTTACTGTTTTGATGACAAATTGAAATTGCAGTGACCCCTGGTGTTGCTCATTTTATTACTTAGTTGTTTTCAATTAGGTTTTGATCATATTACTTTAGGTCTGGTGTGAACACAAGCCAAGTTGTAGCTTTAATAAGATTGCTGCGAGATTATAATTTGGGGTTCCTATCACAGTTCCTATGAAAAGTATTCATCCCCTTGGAAGTTTTCATATTTTATTGTTTTACAGCATTGAATCATAGTGGAATTCATTTGGCTTCCTTGACATTGATTTACAGAAAAGTCTTTTTGTGTCAAAGTGAAAACAGATCTGTAGAAAGTGATCTAAATTAATTACAAATATCAAACACAAAATAATTGATTCCATTAGTATTCACCCCCTTCAAGTCAGTATTTAGTAGATTCACCTTTGCCAGCAATTACAGCCTTGTGTCTCTTTGGGTAGGTCTCTATCAAGTTTACACATCTGGACACTGCAGTTTTCCCCATTCTTCTTTACAAAACTGCTCAAGCTCTGTCAGATTGCATGGGAACCATGAGTGAACACCCCTTTGAATCCAGTCACAAATTCTCAATTGGATTGAGGTGTAGACTCTGATTTAGCCACTACTTTGTTTTTAGGCCATTCCTGTGTAGCTTTGACTTTATGCTTGGGGTCACTGGCTTGCGGGAAAACAAATCTTCTCCCAAGTGGCAATTCTCTTGCAGACTCTATCAGGCTTTCCTCCAGGATTTCCCTGTATTTTGCTGTATCATTTTACCCTCTACCTTCAGAAGTCTTCCAGGCTGCTGCAGTGAAGCATTCCCACAGCATGATGTGTTTTCATGTTGTGTTTTTGATGACGTGCAGTGTTTGGCTTGTACGAAACATAACATTTAGTCTGATGACCAAAATGCTCAATTTTGGTTTCATCAGGACGTAGAACCATCTTCCAGCTGACTTGTGTCTTCTATGTGCCTTCTGGCAAACTCTAACTGAGATTTCATGTGAGTTTTTTTTGAACAGTGGCTTTCTCTTTGCCACGCTGCCATAATGCTGCGACTGGTGAGGCACCCAGACGACAATTGTTGCATGTTGCATCTCCCATCTCGGCCACTGAAGCTTGTAACTCCAAAGTTGTCATGGACTGCTTGGCCTCTCCTGCTAGTCCCCTTCTTGCAACGGTCACTCAGTTTTTGAGGATAGCCTACTCTAGACATATTCACAGCTGTGCCATATTCTTTCCACTTCTTGATGATTGACTTGAAAAAGTGATATTCAATGACTTGAAAAATTTTTTGTATCCATCTCCTGACTTGTGCTTTTCAATAACCTTTTTGTGGAGTTGCTTGGAGTGTTTTTTTGTCTTGGTGTAGCCTTTGCATACTGACTCACCAGCGGTTGGATCTTAGGTGTAATTTTGCTACAATCAATTGAAATACCTTGACTGTACCCAGATGATCTCCATTTAACTAATGTGACTTCTAAAACCAATTGGCTGCACCAGTGACGATTTGGATTGTCATATGAAAGGGGGGAGTGAATACTTATGCAATCCCCCTGCTTCCCCTCCCCTCCCCACCCCTTGATCTTTCCCCTTACAGGTTTTTCACCTAGCACCTATCAGCCTTCTTCCCACCTCCCCCCCTCCCACCTTTTTAGGTCCCCTGCCCCCTCCCTCTTTAGTCCTGATGAAGGGTCTTGGCCCGAAATGTTGACTGTTCGTTTCCATGGATGCTGCCTGACAGCTCAGTTCCTCCAACATGTTGTGCATGTTGCTTTGACCCCAGCATCTGCAGAGTATTTTGTGTTTACAATTATTTTGTTTTATATTTGTAATTAATTTAGTTCACTTTGTAGAGATCTATTTTCACTTTGACATGAAAGAGTTTTTATCTGTTTATCAGTGTCAATAAAGCCAACCTAAATACACTGTGATTCAATGTTGTAAAACAATAAAACATGAAAACTTCCAAGAAGGGTGAATATGTTTTATGGACATTGTCTGAGGTCAAAGATGGCTGCTGTTAAACCCTCCAAACAGATT
Organism: Hypanus sabinus; assembly: GCF_030144855.1. Classification (NCBI taxonomy): domain Eukaryota; kingdom Metazoa; phylum Chordata; class Chondrichthyes; order Myliobatiformes; family Dasyatidae; genus Hypanus; species Hypanus sabinus. The sequence goes on along the minus strand of NC_082717.1, from coordinate 99,113,549 downwards.
AGACATTATTTTGTCATGCCAGGGGAGTTAATGAAATAGTGGAAAGTTATAACAGAGCACAGGTTCTCTATTGTATGGAGCTGATTTGATCTGTCCATCTGTAGAAAATTTTGTGTAAACCTGCCAGATTGTTCATGGATGGGTTGTAATTTATATACTATATCAACTTGTTGGACTTAAAGCATGGAGAAAAGCTGCTGGTTAGTCTTGTGCATGTGAAACCAAGTGTTTTTTAAGATCTAACAAGGTACATCCATGGAATTGTTTTTAACCATTGCTACAAAATGCTTTTATATTCCCTTTTAAATTCCTTATTAATGTGTAGAGATTTAAATCGTGGGCAGAACTTCTCTTAATACTGTCCAACTCTATTTTTTATTTGACATAAATCCTGTAGGAAAGGTAGTTTGGTAACTTGTCCATCACTTGGCTTCATTTTGTCAGTTTGCTCTGGAATCTGTTAATGGCAAAAATAAACTTTGCATATCTAAAATTCACATTGCAGCTCAAAGGGATTTTCACAAAACTTTTAAGTTTGTACAATGAAAAGTGGTGATCCTCTTCTGCTGCATTTACTGCTCCTCAATCCACCATCAAAAACATCATTGTGACAAACTTAAAACAAACCTTTTAGTGAAAGTTTATTCAACCATACTAGCTGAGATGTGTATTTTTGGTTGTTGTCATTGTAATTTTATAAGTGCATTTGATTTTATGGAATGTTTGTGTTGTATTAATCATTATTTGTGTACATCGTGACTGTTTTTTTTTTCTATTTTGCCTGATTCCTGTTCCCTTTCCTGCAGGATATAGCACAGTATGAACAGGTAGGACATGTTGCTGGGAAATATTCCCAGCAGTCAGCTTAGCTCAGTTTCTCATGCTTCTTCATATCAGAAACAACAAATTCAACGGCTGGATTGAATGGTACATAACACTCATTTAGTAACTGGAACATGCAGCACTAAAACTTGATGGCACAACTATGTTGGCATTTCATTTTATCTGCTTAATGCACTTTTCTGTGGTGATGTCCAGAGTCAGCCCAAGTTCTTTTGCTTCATGTCTGTGGCCTTGTTCTTTTGTCAGCCTTGTTTAGTATTGCCTATATTGGTTCCTGCCTTTAAGGGCTGCATTACTGACTGGTGATTATGTAGAACTGAGAAAGATCCTCTGGTTTCTTTTTTCTTTACAGAAGCAGAAGAATATTGCAGGTGCACTAGCCTTTTGGATGGCAAATGCATCAGAGCTTCTCAACTTTATCAAACAAGACCGCGATCTGAGTCGGATCACCCTGGATGCACAGGATGTTTTGGCTCATTTGGTGCAAATGGCTTTCAAGTATGTGGTGCTTGGCTATATTTTCTTTTTGCTAAACACATAGATGAATTGACTGATTCTATTGTTTGACTTGTCACAGTTCCCCTTTCCAGTGTTCACATAGTCCTCAAAAATATTTTTGATTTGATGTCAAACAGCTATGATACAAAGTTTTTAATGTAGTTATTTACACTTGAAATGCCCAGTAAACATAAACCATGTTGTTCTTTTTTTGTCATTGATGTATGACAGCCTTAGATTGCTTTTATAAGTTATCCTCAATGCCAAATTAAAAGCTGCAGAAAAGATAGTCAGAATATAATACTTAGCTGTGAGTGGCAACTTCTTAGAAAACCTTGTCAATTTTACTGTTGGTGTAAAATATTTTACCAGTCATTAGCAGATTGCATTTCTAAACCAGCTCGTTTTTATTTTATGAAACTTGTTGCACTTCTGAGCTTAAACTAATCTGAATACTTCTCTTCCTTCTGAGTTATATAATTTTGTGCAATATAATTGGATAAATTTTAGCTTCTTTGTTAACTAGAGTAAAATGCTGCTTGGTACACATATTTTGCCAATTTACCCCATTTTCACATATTAGGATCATATCCATCTATAACTTGCCTATTTAAGTGTGTAAGTGCCTCTTAAATGCATCGAAGGTATTTGGTTCCACCACCTTTGGCACAATGATTTTACATATATAAATAAATAAAAACATTGTACATCATCATGCTCTGCAGATTCCCTTTAAAATTTCTTCTTTGCATCTTAAACCTATGGCCTCTTGTTTTGATATCTCTACCATGGGGAGGAAAATTAATTATCTACCCTATTTATTAATTTGAATCCACGTGTACCCACAAATGCGGTCTTAGATTTTTTATATATAGCATTAAAAATAAAAGTTAATGCAATATTGGAGGTAATCAGGCAAAAAACTATCCAGTACTCAGATATCCAAAAACTTAGAATGGCTATCAAACTTGGACTTGAGCACAAGCAATAGCAGTGTGCTTGATATACCATTATATATGCATTCAGCATCAAATATGGATTTTAATTGTAACATTTCACTTCTAAACGTTTTTACAAAGTTTCCTAACTGCAAGAAATTCACCTAATGCATTGGTGGTTTAGCTTTAGGGCCAAATTAAAAACACTGTGTATTTTCTTGAGTCTAGTCATTTTAATATTATCTCCCTTAAGTATTTGTGACTGGTGCATTTTTTTTGTAACTAGCCTTCATTTGTGGCTTAGCTTCTAAGCCCAGTGGAACCATTCCTACTGACAGGAAAAGGGAAAAGGCAGGTTTTTGGTGCCTTTAAACAGCAGTCATTTCAGGCAAATGGGGCTCGTCAACCAGCCATGGTTGGCAGCTCACCTAGGAAAACACTGATCTCAAATCTCTGCTGCCTTGTGGCTAATACCCACTCATAGGGAAGGAAAATTCCAAAGCTGGAGTCTCTAAGACAGTTCTACATTGAGTTCAATGCTGACTGGCAACTCCTGCAATACTGCTGGTACCAAACTGTACCTGGCTTTCCTTTTGGTTCATCAGATGGGTAGAGAGAGAGAGACCTTTCTACATGGGCAGATGCTTGGTCTTCATATTGTACTGCCCAGGCTTGCACATCCAGACAGCTAGGACACAAGACCCACGGTCAACTCTGACCAATGGAGGTTTCAGTAGCATTGAACTTCATAAATCGTAACTGTTGTATTTATAAACTAATTTGGATTAAAGGGCATTTGATACATTATTCTTGTCTTGAAACATCTTATAAAGCAAATTAAGGTTGCTTGGGAAAAGACTTCAAAATGACTTAACTGATTAAAAATTTTCAGAGTTTACAAATCAGCTCCAAGATTTATTAGCTTAATATCTTTATCATTGGAAAAAATTAAGGTAAACATATGAACCAAAATATTCCAGAGCCTTTTCACTACTCAAATGTAAACATTTAAATAGGGAAGTGAAGTAATTCACTTAGTCTCAGTGAAAAGAGCTACCTGCAGAGTTGATTTGTGGAAAAAGTATGATGCTATTGAATATCTGCAGGATTTCTTCAGGAGAATAATGTTATTTGTGGATGATTAGAGATTTGTAATACTTAAATACTTATTTGAATGAGAAGTATTGCATAAATTTAAGAATCCTTAATATTTGAAATATTTAAACTATGAATTATGAAGTGTATTATGAATTCTGTGTTGCAGATACCTGGTACACTGTCTTCAATCTGATCTCAACAATTATATGCCATCATTTCTTGAAGATCCTGAGGAAGCAAGTCCACAAAGACCCAAAATAGGTTTGAAGTCAAAATCTTCTTTTGCTAAAATATAATTTGTAACTGTTTATTTACCAGGAACACTTGTGAAATTAAACATTTTGGGGTTTCTGTACAGTGTTCATAATGCTTAAAGAGTTTGTTTTTGTCTCCTTGAAATTGGGCATATTTTATATAATGTATACAATTTCACTCACGCATGTTAAGCATTGGTCCTTATGCTCTGTCTCAAGGAGCAAAGTAGTTGATGACCACTGAGGAAATGTTTAAGCATGGTGGGGGGTGGGGGAAGAAAAGTTTTAAGCATAAATCATTGGGGGAAAGGAATAAAATATTTAAGTATCCCCAGGCTGGAGTATCTAGAACGATAGCAGCACAGGTTCAAATGAGATTGTCATTCAGTACACATGTTAAGAAATTTATTCACCTTGGAGGTGCTGAAACCTTTGAGTTTCTCTACCCAAGAAATTTGCAGTATTTCAGTTTGCACCAGGCAGATAATTTTTAGTAACTAAAGAATTGAGATTTATGGGATTTGTGCAGGAAAGAGATGCTTAGCTAGGAGATCAGCCTTGAGTGTATGAAATTTCAAAGCAGGTACTAAGAATCAAATCTTTCTATAGTGAGGAAATGCACAAGGCAGCAAGTTCAGTAGCTAGTTCTTGCAAACCCACTGAAACAGCAATTGTCTTCTGTCAGTGAAGTTCAGGCAAAGGTATATGTGCCTGCAGAAAGTTAAATAGAAATCAGTATGATTTAGTCATGAATTCAGATAAGGGAATTTAATCCCATTAAGGAATGAAACAACATGGTTTAATCAAGACTTGGCAGCGTGAGAAATGTACAGTTTTATTGCAGTTTATTACAAATGCTGGAAGTCCTTGAATTAAAAATTTTAATAAACAAGTATGTGTTTTTACCAGAACTAAATGGGAAAGCAACCTGAACTAAATCAAAATGAAACAAAATGAAATTCCGCATAGGTGCTTTTCACACTAGAAGGATGTAGCTACTGAGGTATCCCAAGGGAACAAAACAAAGTTTCTAAGTTTGCCACTGATATGAAAATAGGTGTGTGGGCGCATTGCCATGAGAATATTGGTCTGTAAGGTATTTTGTAGATAGACTGTAAATGTTTTTGTTTTAAATTAAATATTGCAATTTTTTTTAAAAGAAAGAATTTTATTTATTGACCATGAGCATTGTTTGGTGTGTCTGCTTTGCCAGCTTGATAGCATCAATGTATCAGAGATCTGTGACTGATGGCAAGACATCAGTCATTGTTGGGAAAGATAAAATCCATGTAAGAAATTGTTTCTTTGCAAACAGCTTTCTTCAAGGTCATCTGTAAGAGTTATGTTTCCACCGAATGCAGAATACAGGCTAATGTTTTAGAATCTTATTCTAGTAGGTAAACAATCAGAAACATTTTTGTTCTGCCTCCTTGGGTGCTGCTTGACCTTGAATATTTCCAGTAATTTTGGTTTACGTTTCTCATTTTGAAAAAGTTTCTGGCAAGAATTCAAATTCTTCTGACTGCCCCTTTTCAGCTAGGTGTTTACTACTAGCTTTTCATCTGCAGTATTATCTTCAGATAATACAGCATTCGCTTTCTAAAAATGTACCTTAACTATGAGGCTACTTCTGTATTTGTAACTGTACAGTGCTCTAATCATTTCACGAAGGACTGTAATACATGAGAAGCCATCTCATTGTTGTACGGTCTCTGTGTTGTATTCTGTTTTTCGGTGTTGAGTTTTTCTATGGGCCTTGAGATTTGGTTTGCAAAATATTTCCATTACAGATAAATATGGAGATGTGTAAAATCAGGTGGCAAATTAAGAATTTATGTGGTACTGTTACCCAGCCAGCTGAAATTGGCATTTTGTAGATTTGTCTTAAGTATAGAAATAATGCCATTTCTCGGTGGTTATTGAATGATCAGCTTGTTTTTATCCAGTGTGCATCTGCCCATCTAAATTTTAAAGTGGTTTAAATTGTGAGGATAGGGATTTTAAAAAGTGAGGAAGAAATTTGTAGAAATTTTACTAAAGTAGAAAGTTTACTGCTAAACTGAGAAATAGTAAAACTTGAAAATCAGTTTACTGAAGAGTTTACAAAGCTTGCTTAACCTGCTTCTCATTTTATTTTCTAGATGATGTCTTGCATACCCTGACTGGAGCAATGTCTTTGCTGCGACGATGTCGTGTGAATGCTGCCCTCACTATCCAGTTATTCTCTCAGCTCTTTCATTTTATTAATATGTGGCTATTCAATAAACTGGTGACAGAGCCAGACTCGTGCCTCTGTTCTCACTATTGGGGTGCTATCATCCGGCAACACCTTGGTCATATTGAAGCTTGGGCTGAGAAACAAGGTTTGGAACTGGCTGCAGACTGTCACCTTAGTAGAATAGTACAGGTGAGTTACTGGGACATGTGGACAGTGTTATTCCCATGGTTTCTTAATTCCATCCCAATCAATATTTCGGATTCAGTTTATTGTCATTTAGAAACCACAAATGCAACTCCTCCAGAATGATACCACAAAAACACATGACAGAACAGACTACACCAGAAAATCCACATAAGGTTTGGCAATCCCCAATCCAGAGTCTGGAGAGGCTGCTGCATATTAATATTCAAGGGTGTGTCATTGAATTTTTTTATGTAGTAGTGCCGTGAGTGAAAGTTGGCCTGTTCTTCAAATTGTTCAGTGGTATAGTTCAGCAAAAGGGGAATGATTGTACAACATGTTGTTAGATGAATCACTCTATTAGAATTAAATTAAGTATTTGGGTTCTGAGAGTACACTTATGATAAGATACCCAATTGGAATTGAATCAATCTTGGTTTACAAAGGTGAAGCCTTGAAAATTTCTGAATGAAGAGGTTTTGAAAATTTACAACACTGGACAACACTGTCTTGTGTGAAACAGCATGTAAGTCAGCACTGGTTTCTTTCCAGCCCAGTTAGTCAGTATTAAAAATTATTACTGTATTTCAAATAACTTTTTATACTGTTAAAAATATCAGTTAATAAGTTGAGCTGTTTAAAATAATAAAAATATGTGTATTGTTTAATATTTCCTGCATGGGCTGGGTGGCAAGGCACAATTAAACTGTTTAAAACCAAACATTTGTCAATTTCATGCCCATTTTTACACCAATCCTTGGAAAATTAAGTCTTCAGTTGTGAAATGTACCTTGGATGTCTAACCACCGGTATGGTATGCAGCATTATTTTCAATTAGCCTTTAAGTTAATACAATAACATTTAATACATTTAATGATTCAAAGGTAGCGCTGTATACTAACATAGATTTTATGTGCTGTTTGAGAGCAACAGAATTTTCTATGTACCATCAAATATCACCACTCCCATATTGGCCAAATAGACCTTAAAATCAATTCTAATGTTTGATATGCTATAATCACTGCTGTTGTGATAGTTTCTTGATTGCAATCACTTATTTCATGTTGTATATATGTGAATTCTGATTCAGAGTCTGATCAGAAGAGCAAAACTCCATGAGATTTATAGTGTCTGGTTGCTTCAAAATGGTACAAAATGTAATCTATGAATGTTTTATGACCAGTAGCAATGAGTTTAAGCAAGTTATCTATTAATGATGGACTTAAACTATGAACTATGGATAGGAAATGATAAAAAAAAGTTGACTGTGGATTCAATTGCAAATTTGTTTTTTTTACTGTGGGGACAAGTGTCAGCACGTAGCATGATCCCTTTTGTTGATGGAAGTATGGAATATAAGAATGGGGAGATTTATGCTGGAATCTTAACACTAATTAGACTATAGCCACACTGCAGTGTTTACTTCTGGTCTCCACATTATAAATAGTGATAGTACTTAAGAATTTACAGAGGAGCTAAGGATGCTGATGGGGTGTAGGAAGTAATATTAGTTGGGAGGAAAGGTTGGGATTGTTTTCTTCACAGCAGAGAATGTGGTGAGGAAATCCAATCAATGATATTGAGGTTCTGGGTGTTAAATAGGAAGTGCTTAACTAATTTTGAAAAAACAGTAAGCAGAGAATGTTGATTTCTGAAAATTGGCGGTAGGGTTTGAGGGGAGTTGAGGAAACATCCTTCACATTTAAAAAAATTAGTGACTTGAATCTAGAAAGGATACTTAAGGCAGAATCTTCAAATTTTACAGTTGGTTGTGGCATAACCACTAAGATCGCAGACTGAAAAATCTGTAAATTGTAATTAATTGCCCATTTAGAACTGGGTGTGATAGGTAGGTTGACTGCCTTCATTTCTAATTCTGATTTGACCCTTAGCTGAACTCAGCATCTGTGGCAATAAATTTTGTACTAGAATTTCCCTGGTGTAGATCAAGTTTTCTGCAATCACCCTCCATTCCACTATTTTACGAGAATAAAGCCATACACTTAATTTCTTTAAATAGTTCAATAAGATTGCTTTAAGGTATTAGTAATAAGAATGCTGTGTCATGAATTGTTTATACATTCAACTGAGTAATTTTTAGTTCCCCCGCTGGTCCTTCAGTACATTGTAACTTTCCACAAAGCACAGGAAAGGAACTTTAACAAAGAACAATATTCCTCAAAGACAGATCTGCAATGAAGTGCCCAGGGTCCTGCATAACATTGCCATCAGTGGGGAAGATTTTGGTGTGCAATTTAAAAAAAAATTGGCATGATCAGACCCATTAAACAGTGCAAAAAAATTATTTAAATATGGGTGAGTGTGGCAGCATGGAAGAAGTGTGATAGTGTCTTTATCAAAAGTCGTAAAGCAGTGAAATAGGAAACTAACATTACTGGAAGGATCAAAATACTTTTGTAATTCACAAAAATAATTTCAAGACATCTGTATTTTGAGCTTTGAATTTTTTACTTTGCCACTGAAAGTTCATGAAAGAATCTCATCATAATAGGGAAAAACAAATATAAATTTTGCTGCATGTGTTTGAACTTGCCTGTTACTTTTTTAGGCAACTACATTGCTAACAATGGACAAATACTTGGCAGAAGACGTTTCAAACATCAACAACACCTGTTTTAAGTTGAATTCATTACAGCTACAAGCATTGCTTCAAAGTTACCACTGTGCCCAGGATGAGCCCTATATCCCACAGGTACCTAAATTACCCAACAACCATTTCAATGTCACAGTATTGTTTGTCATTAAGTCTTTTGACAAACTTAATTAATTTGATAAGGAAAAGGATGAAAAGAGAGAAATATAGTATATTGGGAAAGAATTGTTTACAAGTTACTGAGTTTTTTGGCCAAAAAAAACCTAGGCATCTGGTTACATGCTTTTCATGGGCAGTTAATGGAATTAACTGTATTTGCATCCAGATAAATGGGAACCTTTTATTTTCTAAAGCAGTTGTATTGTGCTGAAATTTGTATAGTAGAAATATTATGATTTCATTTGATTACTTGTTATTGTGGAGGTCGTGATTATTTTCCTATGCCTGAGAGAATACAAAAAAAAACTAAGGAACCTTGTGGCAATATGAGGTTTAATATGTGGTTAATACTGTTAATTTTGTTTGGGTTAATGCTGCCTCTGATAAGTCCATTAGTTATTGTGTATACAGAAATAAGTTTTGTAGTGACTATGGCTAAATGTATCTCCAATACCATATTTAAGTTTACTGACAACACCACTGTTGATAGCCGAATCAAAGGTGGTGGCAAATCTGGCATATAGGAGGGAGACTGAAAATCTGGTTGAATGGTGCCTTAACAATGACCTCTCCAAGAATGTCAGCAAAACCAAAAAGTTATCATTGACTACAGGAGGAAGAAACTAGGGCTCTGAGCCCTAGAGTTTGGAGGGGGTGGAGTCGGTAACTTTAAATTCCTTGGCATTATCATATCAGAGGATCTGTTTTGGGAACAGCACAAGTGCCATTACGGTGAAAGTATCACAGAGCTTCAACTTCACTTGAAGCTTGCGCAAGCTTCTAGTAAAGTTGAAGCTCTGCGATACCTTCACATATTAAACCTCAGTATTATTTCTTTACTATTTAGTTATTATACCACCGTGAGACGTAAGAGCAGAATTAGGCCATTGGACATGTTGAGTCTGGTCCACCATTCCACCATGGCTGATTTATTATCCCTCTCAATTCCATTCTCCTGACTTCTCCTTGTCAAGAACCTGTCAACCTTTGCTTTAAATGTATTCAATGATTTTGTCTCCACCAGCATCTGTGGCAATGAAATCCACTGATTCATCATCTTCTGGCTTAAGAAATTCTTCATCTCCATTCTAAATGGATGTCTCTGTATTCTGAGGATGTGCCCTCTGGTCCCTAGGCTCACCAACTATAGAAAACATCCTCGCCACAGCCACATCATCTGAGCATTTCAATGTTCAATAGGTTTCAATGAGATCCTCCCTCATTCTACTAAGCTCCAGTGAATACAGGCCCAGAGCCCTCAAATGTTCCTTATGCTAACAATTTCATTCCAGGAATCATTCTCATGAGCTTTTGTGAGACCCTCTCTAGTTCCAGCACATCTTAGATAAGGGCCCCAAAACTGCTCACAATACTCCCAACTACTGTGTAACGAATGCCTTAAGACTTCAGTATTATATCCTTGCTTTTATAGAAACATAGAAAACCTACAGCATAATACAGGCCCTTCGGCCCACAAAATTGTGCTGAACATGTCCCTACTTTACAACTACCTAGACTTTACCCATAGCCCTCTATTTTTCTAAGCTCCATGTAGCCATCCAGGAGTCTTAAAAGACCCTATTGTTTCCGCCTCCACTGCCACCGGCAGCCTATTCCACACACCACTCTCTATGCAAAAAAAAGCAACTTACCCCTGACATTTCCTCTGTGGCTTCTTCCAAGCACCTTAAAACTATGTCCTCTTGTGCTAGCCATTTCAGCCCTGGGGAAAATCCTCTAACTATCCACATGATCAATGCCTCTCATTATCTTGAACACCTCTATCAGATCACCTCTCATTTTCCGTTGCTCCAAGGAGAGAAGGCTGAGTTCACTCAACCTATTCTCATAAGGTATGCTCCCCAATCCGGGCAACATCCTTGTAAATCTCCTCTACACCCTTTCTATGGTTTCCACATCCTTCCTGTAGTGAGGCAACCAGAATTGAGTACAGTATAGGCAGTCCCTGGGTTACATACGATTTCCGTTCCTGAGTCCGTCTTTAAGTCGGATTTGTACGTAACTGGGAACAAGTACATCTGGTATTATTTAGCGTCAGTTAGTCAAATGTTTGTCTTAGTATATAGTATATATTTTACCTTCCTCTGCATATAAAACACTTAAGAAATGTATGTATTCCAATAATTAAGCCACTACGTTGCTTAGTAATAATTGTAGCTTTCATTGGGGCAGGGCTTTTCACATGCTCCATTATTCTCACTTTATCAGTTATCCTTTAAAATTGTTCCAATCGTTGACCAACTGTAGCCTACTGCTTTTCCAATGACCTCTTTCCAGACGCTTTATTATTTCCACTTTATTTTCAATTGTGATCACTTCCCGTCAATGGAACAGAAACACTGCGGGCGGCGGGTCCTGACCTGCGCCAGCTTCCGAGGTCCGCTGGGTCCTAAGGACCACAGCATTGAATTCCCCGGGTCCTAAACTGCACCTCACTGAGACAGGTTAAATGGGACGAGTGGGGGCTGTGCTGGGTTTGGGTATTTGATCCTCCTCAATATTCCGTGTGGGAATTTAAACTGGAGTTGGCAGTGGTTTTTTTTTACAATGTCGAGTTGCGAGCTCGACATCAACCCAGCACGGATGGTACGGGAGTCACTGAATTGGCATCAATCCGGCATGGGAGCAGTCTGTCACTAAATCAAACTCGGGAACCTCCGTTCTCTAGCCTGGTGCTGATCTGACTGCGCCACCCTTTGACCAGAATGGGGGGGGAGAGTGAGGGGTGAATTTTACTAAGAAAAATTTAAGCCAAATACAAAGTTAAACACTCAACACAGTGTCAAAGGCAACAACTTAAAATGGCAGCCGGCGTTCTCCTTCCTTGGTTCGTAAGTACGAGTTGTCCGTTAGTCGGACGTTCGTGACTCAGGGACTACCTGTACTCTGAGTGGTGTCTGACCAGGGTCCTATATAGCTGCAACATTACCTCTCGGCTCTTAAACTCAATCCTACAATTGATGAAGGCCAATACACAGTATGCCTTCTTAACCACAGAGTCAACCTGCGTAACAGCTTTGAGTGCCCTATGGACTCAGACCCCAAGAACCCTTTGATCCTCCACACTGCCAAGAATCTTACCATTAATGCTATATTCTGCCATCATATTTGACCTACCAAAATGAACCAGCTCACACTTGTTTGGGTTGCACTCCATCTGCCACTTCTCAGCCCAGCTTTGCATCCTATCACTGTCCTGCTGAAACCTCTGACAGCCCTCCACACTATCCCACAACGCCTCCAACCTTTGTGTCATCAGCAAATTTCCTAACCCATCCCTCCACTTCCTCATCCAGGTCATTTATACAAATCACAAAGAGTAAGGGTCCCAGAACAGATCTCTGAGGCACTCCACTGGTCACTGAACTCCATGCAGAATATGACCCGTCTACAACCACTCTTTGCCTTCTGTGGGCAAGCCAGTTCTGGGTTCACAAAGCAATGTCCCTTTGGATCCTATGCCTCCTTACTTTCTCAATAAGCCTTGCAAGGGGTACCTTATCAAATGCCTTGCTAAAATCCATATACACTAATTCTATGGCTCTATCTTCATCAATGTGTTTATATTCTAGTCCTCTCGAAATGAATGCTAACATTGTATTTGCAGGAATTTTGGCACTATCCTGGTGGTTTGTATTGTGGCTTTCTGAAGATTTACAGAAATATTGCTGTGCTGTTAAATGCTATTCTGTAGTGAGTTTGATGTCAGTTGTAGATACTATTTGGGATGATGTTAATACCCTGTTCATGTTCATAGTCTTCAATTTCCTCTTAATTCAGCATATGTTTTTACTTATTGATTTCCATATGTTGTGTGTGTTTGGAATGGTTATACCTATTAAGTAAGTTATTCTTATTTATCCTCTAATGTATCTGGATAGTTATGGATTGTCCTATATGTAATGGATTTTTTATTATTATTATTTGACTTTGTATTTGCCCAGTTTGTTTACTTTTGCATATTGGTTGTCAGTCTTATGTATGTTTTCATTGATTCATTTGTACTTCTTCTATGGATCCTGCAAAAAACGAATCTTGGGCTAGTATATGGTGACATATATGTACTTTGATAATAATGTTCTTAACTTTATTTGAACTGTTGGCATAGTTATACATGTAGTAGTGATCCTCCGGTTCAACTCTGCCATGCCAACCAAGATCTCTATTTTAGTTAGTCCCATTTATTCAGTGTGCTACCAGCCTTGTTGTACTGAGCATGCTTAGCCTCACTCCCCTTCCCCAAATACTGCCAGTGATAATTGTATTGCTTCTGAAATGTGGATTCAAGGTCCCACTTCAGAGACAAAGTACATGAAACAGAACGGTGCCCCAGGGCATGCTGAATGTTGAAGATCTTTTGGGTGAGATGGTAACTGAGTCCTTGGCTGTGTGAAAAATCTCACATTATATTATTTATATAAGAGTGAGATGTGTATGATCTCGCCTGTATTGGTCCATGAAATTTTTTTTTGCCACTAACAAGCAATTTTGTCACTAATTTCATTTTTCTCTGGGGCTTCTGTGCATTGTCAGGTTTGTTTCCTTTATTACAATAGCACACTTCAGATGTTCTAAGTTTTCCACTGGCTTTTGCTTTATTCTTTGAAAATGGAAATGTGTAGCCATTACTTTCTGAAACAGCTCTTTACAACAATACGTAGTTTGTACTTTCATAATTGGGTGATATTTAACCTGCATCAATATGGTGCACATAACATTTTTGTGTTTTCGTAACATATCATGACAGCAATCATTTTGTTGTTCTAGGAACTGATTGAAAATGTAGTGGCATTAGCTGAGAACACAGCTGATGAACTTGCTCGCAGTGATGGTAGAGAAGTGCAGTTGGAAGAGGACCCTGACCTACAGCTGCCTTTTCTGTTGCCTGAAGATGGGTATTCTTGCGATGTTGTCAGGAACATTCCCAATGGCCTTCAAGAGTTCTTGGAACCACTGTGCCAGAGAGGTACCTTCCCCTCTTTTTTTTAAACTGGCATCATGAGTAATACAAAATATTCAGTCTTTCATAGTTGTGCCAAATGCAGTCTTATTTACTACTGAATTATTTGCCACATGCATATAATTTTTTAAATACTACATTCTCTTAAAATGCTAAAATCAGTCAGAGGATACAGCTAAACATTTAGAAAAGGTGAATAAAATTACATATATTATGACAGTAAATTTTTTTGCGAGCTTGATTAAGGATATAACATGGAGAGATGATTGAGGGAAATATGTACTGAATTAATATTTTAAAAGGCATTTGACACATGAGACCGCATTAATTAAAAGTTACTGGTAATGGAAATTTGGCTGTCACAGAGTTGGAATGAGTCCTTTTCAGACTGTAAGAGATTAAATGGAGTATTGTAAACATCATCACCATCAACACAGCAGCACCACAAGGCTGCATGCTTAGCTCCTGCTCTACTCGCTTTATATCAATGATTTGTGGCTAAGTACAACTTCAGTGCCAAACTTAAGTTTGCTGATGACACACCGGTGGTGTTGGTCGATTTAATGGCTTATAGGAGGGAGATTGAAAATCCAGCTGAGTGGAGCCACAGTAACAGCTTCTCACTCAGTGTTAGAAGAATCAAGCAGTTGATTATTGACTACAGAACAAAGAAGACAGAGGTCCACGAGTTAGTCCTCATTAGGAGATTGGAGGTGGAGAGGATCAGTAACTTAATTTCTACGTGTTACCATATGAAAGTTTTTGGCCTGGGACCACCACTTAAGAGTTAATGCCACCACAGAGAAGGCACAACGGTACCTCTACTTTCTTAAAAATTTGAGTAGGTTATGCATTTCTTCTAAAACTTGAATGTGCAGTTGAGAGTATCCTGACTGGTTACATCAGTCATTTATGGAAGCACCAACGCCCAGAATAGAGGAGTTTATAAGGTGGTGGATATAGACCACATTTCCCACATGCAAAGTACCCCCTCCCCTAAGCACGTTTGCAAGGAGCACTACCATAAGAAAGTGGTATCCATCATCATGGACTCCCAGTATGCGGGTCAGGCTCACTTCTCGCTACTACCATTGGGCAGGAGGTACTGGTGCCTGTATCCCAAAGCACCAGTTTTCGGGAACAGTTATTACCCTACATTCATCTCACTCATGAACCAGCTTGGGTTACTTTCCCCACCTCAACACTGAACAGTCTCCACAACTCAGACTCGCTTTCAAGAGCTCTACAAATCATGTTTTTTTATTATTTGCACATTTGTCTTTTGCACGTTGGTTGTCTTATTTATGGTTTTCCGTAAATTCCTGTAAAATGCCTGCAGGAAAATGAATCTCAAGTTGGTATATGGTGCCATATACATATTTTGATAATTTACTTTAAACTTTAATCAGTTCTTGGCCCACAGTTATTCACTATTTGCATTAATGACTTGGAGGAAGGAGCAGTATGTAAAATTTCCAAATTTGCCAACAATACAAGGCTATACAATGTGGATACTTTGATTCTGCCACTGGATATAAATAGGTGGGATAAGTGGGCATAAGATTGGCAAATAGTTTAATGTACAGAAATGAGATCTTTCTCTTTGGCTGATAGAATTCAAAATTAGATTATCAAATAGAACAAAACAGCAAGTGACATGTAGCATTCCAGTCTTTTAGTACATGAGTCAAACAGAGGTAATGGGCAGATTCAACAGGTAGTTAAGGCATTCAGACAGACAGACATACATACTTTATTGATCCAGAGAGAAATTAGGTTTCGTTACAGTCGCACCAACCAAGAATAGTGTAGAAATATAGCAATATAAAACCGTAAATAATTAAATAATAATAAGTAAATTATGCCAAGTGGAAATTAGTCCAGGACCAGCCTATTGGCTCAGGGTGTCTGACACTCTGAAGGAGGAGTTGTAAAGTTTGATGGCCACAGGCAGGACTGACTTCCTATGATGCTCAGTGTTGCATCTCGGTGGAATGAGTTAATGGCTGAATGTACTCCTGTGCCTAACCAGTACATTATGGAGTGGATGGGAGACATTGTCCAAGATGGCATGCAACTTGGACAGCATCCTCTTTTCAGACACAACAGTCGTGAGAGTCCAGTTCCACCCCCACAACATCACTGGCCCTATGAATGAGTTTGTTGATTCTGTTGGTGTCTGCTACCCTCAGCCTGCTGCCCCAGCACACAACAGCAAACATGATAGCACTTGCCACCACAGACTCGTAGAACATCCTCAGCATCGTCCGGCAGATATTAAAGGACCTCATTCTCCTCAGGAAATAGAGATCGCTCTGACCCTTGTAGACAGCCTCAGTGTTCTTTGACCAGTCCAGTTTATTGTCAATTTGTAATCTTCCACCATGACCACACTGACCCCTTGGATGGAAACGGGGTCACCTCAGGTGACCTTAGCCCTCCTCAGGTCCACCACCAGCTCCTTAGTCTTTTTCACGTTAAGCTGCAGATGATTCTGCTCACACCATGTGACAAAGTTTCCCACCGTATCCCTGTACTCAGCCTCATCTCCCTTGTTGATGCATCCAACTATGGCAGAGTCATCAGAAAACTTTTGAAGATGGCAAGACTCTGTGCAGTAGTTGAAGTCCGAGGTGTCCGAGGTGTAGATGGTGAAGAGAAAGGGAGACCCGACAGTTCCCTGTGGAGCCCCAGTGCTGCTTACCACTCTGTCTGGCACACAGTATTGCAAGTGCATGTACTGTGGTTTGCCAGTCAGGTAATCAATGATCCATGACACCAGGGAAGCATCCACCTGCATCACTGTCAGCTTCTCACCTAGCAGAGCAAGGCAGATGGTGTTGAACGCATTGGAGAAGTCAAAAAACATGACCCTCACAGTGCTCGCTAGCTTGTCCAGGTGGGCGTAGACATGGTTCAACAGGTAGACGATGGCATCCTCAACTCCTAGTCGGGACTGGTAGGCGAACTGGAGGGGGTCTAAGTGTGGCCTAACCATAGGCCGAAGCTGCTCTAGAACAAGTCTCTCCAGGGTATTCATGATGTGGAAAGTCAGTGCCACCAGTCTGTAGTCATTGGAGCCACTGGGGTGCAGCATCTTCGGTACAGGGACGAGGCAGGATGAATTCCACAGCACAGGAACCCTCTGGAGACTCAGGCTCAGGTTGAAGACATGTTGAAGTACTCCACATAGCTGGGGAGGCCACTGGCTTTGAGCACCCTGGGGCTGTCACCATCCGGGCCTGCAGCCTTGGTTGGGTGGAGATGTTTCAGCTGTCTTCTCACCTGTTCAGCTGTGAAGCCCACCGTTGTGGTTTCAGGTAGTCTTCATTGCAAAGGAGTTGGGGTTTAAAAATAGAGGTTTTCTTGCAATTGCACAGTGTTGGTTAGGCATCACTTGGAAAACTGTACAATTTGTTTCCCTTGCCTTATACAGTTACATTGAAGGCAACCCAAAGGTTTACCAGGCTAATTTCTGTGATAAGCGGGTTGTTCAATCAAGAGAAACTAGATAATTTGGGCATGTATTCTTTGGAGTTCAGAAGATTGAGAAGTGAATTTGTTCTACAAGTTCCTAAGACATTGATATTGGGATGTTGATGTAGAGTCTGAAACAAAATAAAGGAGAAGGCATATAATATAGCAAAAATTGGTAGGAAGCTAGAGGATTAGAAAAGTTTTAAAAATCAATGGAAGGCAACTTTTTTTAAAAAAAGCATTAAGGGGAGAAAAGATGAAATATGAAGGTAAGCTATACAAAATTTAAAAATAGGCTATCTAAATTTTTCTTCAGATGCATAAAAAGTAAACTAGAGAGAGTGGATATTACTCTACTGGAAAATGACACTTCTATTAGAGTCATTAGGAGAGGTAGTAATGGGGGACAGTATTTTATCTCAATCTGTACTGTGGAAGACACCAGCAGAATGTCAGAAATTAAAGTGTGTGTGGGGTCAGTAGTGAGAGTAGTTACTACCACTGAGGAGAAGGTGCTTGGGGAGCTGAAAGGTCTACAGGTAGGTGTTTCTAACTGATCCTATGACCTAGGGATCTGAAAGAGGTAACTGAAGTGATTGTGGGGTTAGTAGTTGTCTTTCAAGAATCACTGGATTATGGAATCATTCCAGAAGATTGAGAAATTGCAAATGTTATTTCAATCTTTAAGAAGGGAGGGAGGCAAGAGACAGGACAGGAAATTATAGGCTTGTCAGCCTGACATGAGATTGGGAAGATGTTGGAGTCTACTATTAAGAATGAGGTTTTGGGGTACTTTGAAGCACAGGATAAAATAAGTATTGTTTTCATAGGGGAAGTCTTTCCTGACAAATCTGTTGGAATTCTTTGAGGAAATAACAGGTAGGATAGACTTAGAGTCAATGGATGTTGTTTACTTGGACTTTCAGAAAGCCTTTGATTGGGTGCTACACGTGAGGCTACTAAACAAGATAAAAACCCATGGTATTACAGGAAAGATACTAGCATGGATAGAAAGCGGCTGACTGACAGGAGGCAAAGATTGGGAATAAAGGGGCCTTTACTGGTTGGCTGACAGTGACTAGTGATGTTCTGCAGGGGCTGGTATTGAGCCCACTTCTTTTCATATATATGCAAGTGATTTGGGTAATGGAATTGATAGCTTTGTGGCCAGATTTGCAGATGATATAATGATAGATGGAGGAGTTGGTAGTGTTGAAGAAGCTGTGTGTCTGCAGAATGACAAACAGGTTAGGAGAATGGGTAAAGAAGTGGCAAATGGAATGCAGTGTAGGGAAGTGGTTATGCATTCAACCTGATGTAGATTGGCGATCACTTTCAGCACCTTTGCTCTAACCACAACAGGCAGGATTTCCTGATGGGCAACCATCTTAATTCCACTCCCCATCCCAATTCCAAAATGTTGGTCCATAGCTACCTCTACTGGTACAATGAAGCCACTCTCAAGCTGGAAGAACAACACCTCATATTCTGTCTGGGAGCCTCCAACCTGATGGTGTAAACATCAATTTCTCCAGCTTCCAGTAATTTTGGTCCTTCCCTCCTCTCTTTTTCCACTTACCCATTGTGGCTCCCCTCTTGCCCCTGCTGTTTTTCCCACCTGCCTAATCATCTCCGTCTGGTGCCCCTCCTTTCCTTTTTCCTATGGTCCACTCTGTTCTGTCAGATTGACTAGCCTGCTTCTCACTTCATTCCTCCTCTTTCCCCCCCACCAACCTACTGTACCTCTCACTTGGTTTCACCTGCCACCTTGTACTCATTCCCCCATCCCCATCCTATTTTGGCTTTGCCTTTTCTTTACAATCTTGATGGAGGGTATTAGCCTGAAAAATCAACTCGTTATTTCTTTCCATGGATGCTGCTTGACCTTTTGGGTTCCTCTAGTCTTTTTTGTGGATTTCCATCAGCTACACAACCTCTGGTGTTTGTAACTAGGTGGCTAAAACGTCCATAAATGTAATAAGCAGGGCATCAAGGGTAATTATTTGAGATTGCACCCAGTGTCACGTACTGCAGAGGATGGGTTCTTGGAAAATTGATATCTCTTATGTCATAGAGCTGATGTGTACAAAAGGGACAGGTTGCATTTGAACCAGGGAGGATCAAGTGTCCTTGCAGGGAAATTTGCTAGTGTTTAAACTAGATTGGCTGGGGTTGGGGGTGTGGGTATGAGGTTGTGAACAGGAGCAAGTCTAGAAATCATGATAGCCAGGGGCACAGTAAAAGTAGGGAAACTACATTTATTTCAACGTTCAAGCTTTAGTAGGTAAGACAGCAAACTTAAAGTGTGGTTTGGCTTGGAGGACTGCAATGTTATAGCCATAACAAAAACGTGGCTAAGAGAAAGGCTAGACTGTCAGTTCAGTGTTCCAAGCATGGCAGAGATAAAGGTAAGGGAGGAGGGTGTGCAACCTTTTTGATTAGAGAGGATGTAACAATGGCACTGTATACGTTCTTGAGGGATTGTCTAGTGAGGCCATATAGATCAAATTTTGGAACAAGCAGAATGTCACTTGTGGGGCTATATAATTAGATCTCTTAATAGTCGGCAGAGTCTTGAGTATTATAGAGAAACTGCTAATAGTTGTAAGAATAATAGGGTTATATTAGTACTTTAGGTTTTAATTTCGCCATTTCAGGGAGGAGTCCTGCTTAGGAACGTTCAATACGGGACGACATCTTAGAGAATGAGGCAGAGCAAGTAACTGACCTGGAGATCAGGAAGCACTTTGCCTCTAAGTGACTAGAATTCTGTTAATTTTAAGGTGGAAAATGATGAGAGGAATGTCCACAGGTTAGAGTCCTATACTGGAGCAGGATTAATTTTGTGGGAATTAGACAGAGGTTGATTGGGAGAGCCTGTTTAAAGGGAAAGGAATGAATGGCAACTGGGCAAATTTTAAAAGTGATATCAAAAGTCCAGGAGCAGCATGTTCCTTTTTAGGATGAAGAGTAAACCTGGCAAGTTTAACAGATCTTGGCTAACAAGAGATATTGAGGTTCTCAGCAAATAAAGGGAGGCATACACTCAGTTTAGAAGGAAATCCCTTTGACTATAAAAATAATAAGAATACTGTTAAGACGGGAATCAGGAGAGCAAGAAGGTATGAAATGGATTTGGCAGGTAAGGTTAAGAAAAATACCAAGAGCAATTTGGAAATAAAATGGTGCCTAGAAAGAGGTCCCCTTGGAGATCTGCAGGACCAGCTATGTCTCAAACCATAGGGGATGGGTGTTTTAACTGGTTTCCCCCAGAGATGATAGTTGCTCCAGAGATGAGGGAAAAATAGTAAAGATGTTCTGAAGAAAATTTGTTATCAGAGAGGAGGTATTTGCAGTCTTATAGCCTGTTAAGGTATTTAAAGCACTCGGGCCTACCCGAATCTGTCCTTGGACTTTCAGAGGCCCTTGCGGAGAGGCCCTGTTAGCCACTGGTGAAGTTTCTGAAGACTGGAAGGTTGTTAATGTTGGTTTATTGTTTAAGAAGAGTAGCAAAACATCCCAGGTAACTACCGGTCTGTCAGCTTAAATCAGTCATAGAGAAGTACTGGTGGACAGGATCTGTCAGTATTTGGATAGACAGTTTGATTAAGAGGAGTCAGCATGGCTCTGTGTCTAAGTTGTGCTTGAAAACCTTTCAGTTTTTTTTAAAGAAGTAAACAAAAAACTAGATGAGGGCAGGGAAGTGGATGTTGTCTATTTTGACTTTATCAAGGCATTTGATAAGGTTCCACATGGAAGGCTGATCTGGAAGTTTAGGTCCCAAAGAATCCAGGGAGAACCGGCTAGGTGGATTTAAAATTGGCTTGGAGTTAGGAAGCGGGGTTGTGGTTGAGCTTGTTTCTCAAAACGGAGGTTAATGACTGGTGGTGTGCCATAAAGGTCAGTGTTGGGATCCTTGCTATTTTTTATTTATATAAATTATTTGGATGTGAATTTACTGTACAAGGTTTACAAATGACACAAAATTGGATACTTTTGATAGCAAAGAAGGTTATAGACTACAGGGAGATCTTGATCAGCTCAGGAAGTGAATCAAGAAGTAGCAAATGTGGGCTGAATTTGTTGAAGGTGGCTGCGCAAGTAAACAGGATGATGGAAAAAGTGTTTAGCATGCTGGCCTTCATCAGTCAGGGCATTAAGTATGGGCCATTATATTACAACTGTGTAAGTCGTTGGTGAGGTTGTGCTTAGAGTATTGTTGCAGTTTTGGTCACCTTGTTTAGAGGAATAATGTGATTAAACTGGAAAGAATACAGAGAAGATTGGAAAAATGTTGTCTGGACTGGAGGGCCTGAGTTATGTGGAGAGATTGACCAGGAACATCTTTATTCCTTGGAACATAGGAGAATGAGTGGTGACTTTATAAGAGGTGTCTAAAATTATGAGAGGCGTAGATAAGGTTGAGTGTTAGTCTTTTCCCAGGGTACAGGAGACCAAAACTAGGAGCATTGATTTAGGGTGATTGGAGAAGGATTTAAGAGAACTGAGGAGCAGCCTTTTCTACACATTGTGCCAGAACTGATACTATTGTATCTGCTTCAACCACTTTTAAGATGTGCTTGGCGAGGTACATGAAGGGGTGGTTTTGAGGGATATGGGCTGAATGCAGGAAATTGGGACCAGCTGGGTGTTGGCATGGACTGGTTGGGCTGAAGGGCCTGAATCCATTCTGTATTGCTCCATGACTCTATGGCTAAGCTCAGTCTCAAAATATGAAATCAGTCATTCAAGAATGTATTGTCAAGATTCCATTCTCTTAAACATTATTACGTTTTTGTATCCAGAAGAGTTATGAAGATTTAGTTACAATAATGTGTTACAATAATTCTCGGTGTCTAAATGTGAGAAGTTCAGTACTTGTTACTTCTGCCATCCTTGCCTATTCTGACCTAGTTGTGTCAACCTCACTGATGCGGATGACTTTTAAGAGTTTCCTTAGTTCTGCAGCAATTATGGATAAATAGAAAATGCTGTTTTTTATCAGCAGTGGCCATGTTTTGTGAATGAATAAATTATTTAACATCTGTAGCAATAACCAAATTTTAACTGTACTGCTTACCTGCTACAAAAATGCTTTTAATAAATCAAAGGTTCCGATAAATTTGGATTTAATTTTTTTATTTTTTGTTGATGTAGATATATAATTGATGTAGATATATAATTGATGTAGAAAATTATACTGCACTAATCTTAACTGAACATTTATTGTATTTGTCATACTATCAAGACATAGTCTTGACCAATTTGTTTCTTCAATTTTAATATTCAAATCACTTTCCCATTTTTGTCTTGACTTATGGACTCCTTGTTTAATTACCTGTCTTTGAATCAAGTTATACATGCAAGATATAAATTTTTTAATATTTTCTTTTTGAATTAAAATTTCTATTTCATTAGATTTCGGCAATAACATTGTTTGACCTAATTTTTCTCTTAAATACGCCCTTAATTGAAAGTAACAAAATAAAGTGTTGTTTGATATTTTATATTTATTCTTTAATTGATCAAATGACATTAATATACCTCCTTCAAAACAATTCCCTATATATCTAATCCCATTTTGAATCCAATTATATAAAAGTTGATTGTCCATTGTGAAAGGAATAAGTCTATTTTGAATTAAAGATCTCTTTGCTAATAAAGATTTTTTTGTCTCATCATCAACATTTATCTTATTCCATAAATCAATCAAATGTTTTAATATAGGAGATTCTTTCTTTTCCCGTATCCATTTAGATTCCCATTTGTATATAAAATCTTCTGGTACGTTTTCTCCTATTTTATCTAATTCTATTCTAATCCATGCCGGTTTATCTTTCTCGAAAAAAGATGCAATAAATCTAAGTTGATTTGCTTTATAATAATTCTTAAAATTTGGAAGTTGTAATCCTCCTAGATCAAATTTCCATGTCAATTTTTCCAACGATATTCTTGACATCTTACCTTTCCAGAGGAATTTCCTCACATATTTGTTTAACTCTTGAAAAAACTTCTGGGGTAATTGTATTGGTAATAATTGAAATAAATATTGTAATCTAGGGAATATATTCATTTTTATAGTATTTACTCTACCTACTAATGTTATTGGTAATGCCATCCATTTTTCAAGATCTTCCTGAATTGGTACTTTTTTACATTCGACATGGTCTTGCTCTAAAATTCAACCTTTTTGGACAAATTTAAGACTTTTACTGGAACAAATTACAGGAACACAATTTCCTCATAATCCAATATTATTTTTACTAGGTGATATTGAAGGGATAAAACCGAAACTCAAACTAAATAAGTATCAGAAAGAATTTATAAAAATTGCACTGGCAGTAGCCAAAAAAGCTATTGCAGTTACTTGGAAATCGGATACACATTTAAGTATAGATTCTTGGAAGAAAGAAATCTATGGTTGTATTCCATTAGAAAAAATTACTTATAATTTAAGAGATAAATATGAAACATTTCTGAAAATTTGGAGCCCTTATTTACAAAAGACAGGATTAAATATATAGATGCTCTGAAGATGAAACAATTGGTTATTAGGGGAAAGAAATAAATATACATATTAAAGTTATTACAAATTCCATGGAGCATGTGGAGATCTTCCAACAACCAGGCATTCTTTTTTTCTTTCTTTCTTTTTTTTTTCTATAGGGCAGTTAGGGGGGAGGGGTTAAGGGGAGGGGGTAAGGGTTATATACATTGTTTTTTCATACTTTGTAACCATTTAAAAATGCAATAAAAAAAGTTTTAAAAAAATAAAAAAAAAATAAATCAAAGGTTCTAAGCTGTCATTACTTCTAAATAAATGAAATGGGCATCTTAAGAGAGCATGTTGACTCTGGGTTAAAGAAAGACTCGGGAGGTGTTGGGGGGTGGTATTACATCAAACAAGTGTGCTTGAAATGCTGTTTTCCTCGTTTTAGTTCAAGAGAATCTCTAAGTGCTTATTTGCAAGATAACCTTATTTCACATCTGACTATTTAAATGATGGGAATGGGTGATCAAACTTAAGCAAAATATAATGCAAAACAGATGCGTCAATTATACTGTGTGACGCAAGACTAGGTCTTTCAAACAGATGAGACACGATCTACCTCTGTTTATCAACAATACATATCCTGAGGATTTGTTCCATTAGGTTTTTTTCTCCCACATTCATGATTTACCTATTAACTTCATGATAGGAGATTTTTCTATCAGTGAAGCTGGTAGCATACTAAATCTTTTCAAATATTACGGCTGGGTAAATGCAAAACACGAAGTTCTAAATGCAATTTTAGTCAAATTTTGCAAGGATGCTGCATTTTAATGACAGTTGGCAGAAATGTAGAATTCTGGTTGATTAATGAATATAACAAATGCACCAATATTCCTGCAACCAATACAGGTAAATATTTCAATTGTACTCATCTGTAGTTTTTGCAGCTTAGTGGCAAGCATGTTTGGATAGGTAATATGTCACTTTATTTTCAGGAACTGGACAGCAAGTTGAGGCTTGAAACCACTTCCTAGGCATATAGTAGAAGCACTGTAATCATAGTAGCAAATTGATTAAAACATGTGTCTGTTCTGTGACAACAATAAATCTAGTACAGTGATGGTAAATATGATTCCTCTACTGCTCATCTTACTAAATGTAAAGAGACAAGATAATTATAAGTTGTAAGACATTCCAAGTCAGAATATTGAGAGATAAAGGCAAATGCTACCAGTATGAGAGATGGGGGGGATGTATTTTCTGCTGTGCCCAAATCAGATCCTCCTCACTGGGAGATTCAAAGGGCTTCATATATTCTTGTGAAATCTGCCACTGAATTTTCCTCAATGTAATGTTTAAACAGAGAGAGAATAAAATATGCATATGATCTAACTGAAAGATGTGTTAGACTGTTGGTGCAACACACGCAAAATGCTGGAGGAGATCAGCAGGCCAGGCAGCATCTATAGAAAAAAAAAGTACAGTTGACGTTCCAGGTGGAAACCCTTCGGCGGGACTGGATAAACAGATTTAAAAGGTGGAGGGAAGGGAAAGAGAAACGTAGATTGGGAGACCACTTTGCTGAGCATCTACGCTCTGTTTTCCAGAACAAGCAGGATCTCCCAGTGGCCACCCATTTTAGTTGCACTTCCCATTCCGATATGTCCATCCATGACCTCCACTGTCATGATGAGGCCACATTGAGGTTGGAGGAATAACACTTTGTATTCCGTTTGGGTAGCCTTCAACCTGATGGTATGAACATCAATTTCTCAAACTTCTGGTATATGCCCCCCCCCCCACCATTCCCATCCTCTTCCCCTCCCCCACCTCCCCCTTTCTTTCTTCCATGGCCTTCTGTCTCTTTTCACCAATCAACTTCCCAGCTCTTTACTTCCTCCTCCAGGTTTCACCTATCACCTGGTGTTTCTCTCTCCCCTCCTCCCACCATTTAAATCTAATTTTAGCTTGTTTTTCTCCAGTCCTGCCAAAGGTCTTCGTCCTGAAACATTGACTGTACTTTTTTTTGTAGATGCTGCCTGGCCTGCTGAGTTCCTCCAGCATTTAGTGTGTGTTGCTTGGATTTCCAGCATCTGCAGATTTATCTTGTTTGTGATTAAACAGTTGCTGTGCTGGTATCTGAAATTAGTGCTACCTCTTTAATAATTTAATCTTAAAATAATTCAATTAATTGAAACCATTTTCAACAAAAAAGATCTTTAAGTTTAAAAATATAGTTTCTGTTAAAAATAAACAGTGAGTTTATTTACTGAAGGTCTTAACAGTCAAGTTGGGAACCTCATTCCTCCTCTATCCCCTTTCCTACTCCAAAATTACTGTCTCACAAAAGGTATCTATTTTGTAGTGCAGGCGTCTTTTTTTCAAATGCACTATAAGGCACCATCTATTTAAATGTGTTCTTCCTTGCAGGCTATTGTAGGCTAACATCGCATTCACGATCACCAGGAACTTGGACAATTTATTTTGAAAGTGCTGACTTCGACCATTTTCCATCTGATACTACTGAGTTGGTAGGTTGGCTTGAATGATTAAATATTCTTTTGTATGACTATTGAAATGTATTTCAAAGGGATAGAGCAAGCTTAGAAGTAGTATAAAGGTACATTTTCATTGTAGTTGTAATGAATGGAAGTGCACCTAAAAATACATTGTATGACTGAAGCATTTGATATTAACACTAAAACTACAATACATAAAGAAAATATTAAAACTTTGTAGAGTGCAGGGAGGAATTGTGTAATCATACCATTGTTTTTTCTTATCCAATTTGAATCAGCAATGTGAATAAGTTAGAACATTAAAAGCCTGCAGATGGAAAAGTTTCATTCTTCCAAAGAAGTCATCATTTCCAACAAAAATGTTTTTATATTGTGTCCAAATGCATTTGTTTTATTAACTTTCATTACCTTTTTTAGAGTATGCATATGAGGTGCTTTTACATATGCACGATAAATTTTACAATACCATACCACCTTGGACATCAGAAAAGGTGATTTTTTTTTGAGTAGTGCTTTAATATTGTAAATATTTAAATGACTGTCCTTTTTTTGTATATTTTTAATGGAAAACTTTTCCCTTTTTTTGTCACTACATAATCAAGTGTTTTAATATATTTGATAGGAGCAGGTTTAAGAGTGGTCAAGTTTTACTTCTGAAACAATGTTAAATCTGTGGCTATACAATTAGTAAGTTTTGCTGAATGTGTATTTTGGAATGTAATTATTCAACCTAATTTTCAGTGTATCTCCACAGCTGATACTTCATAAATATCTGTACTTTGTGATATTTCATCACTGGTTTAAGTTGCAACTAGCAGCAATCTATATGCAATTTAGCCACTGAACATTTTGTTTGTAATTAATGGATTTTTGATGAAATTGTATTAATGTTTCCCTAGTTTGAACATTACTTTAAAAGGGCTGCAATTGCAAATTAAATTTATATTAATATGTGATGGGCACCCCTATAATTTGAGGCTGTGCCTTCTGGTCCTAAACTTCTCACTATAGAAACATCCTCTCCACATCCACTTCAATATTCAATAGGTTTCAATGGGATGCCCCCCCTCCCTGCCACCAGATGCTCTTCACACTTCCTCATTCTCGAGAACTTCCTCTAGACCTTCTCCAATGCCAGCACATCTTTTTTTAGATAAGGGGCCCAAAGCAGCTCTCAATACTCCCAAGAGGGGCCCGACCAATGTCTTATAAAGCCTCAGCATTTCCTCCTTGTCCCCTCAGAATGAATGCTAACATTGCTTTTGCCTTCCCTACCACCATCTCAACTTGCAAGTTAACCTTTAGGGATTTAAAAAGTAACAAGCCCAGGATATAGTGTGAATTTATAATTTCTATTAAAATCATGCAGTAATGATGCATGATGTTTGCTGCTAATTAAATGTGATTTTTACACTTGATCAATTTTGTACTTAAGCTGAAAACAACCATTTTAGCAGCTGAATTAAAACAAGCTGTTAATCCCTTCCATTACTTGATGAAACGAAGATTATTTACTAAATTTGCTTTATTCAGGATCCTTTTTTTTTACAGGTTGAGCCGAATCGTAAAGAGCCAGAAATAATTACAGTGACGCTAAAGAAGCAAAATGGAATGGGACTAAGCATTGTAGCAGCTAAGGTAAGCAAATTTGTTTAAAGTCATCTGAAAATGATATTACCAGTATGAAGGAAGGTCCCTCAAGCAGTCTCTCATCAGCAATATAATTTATTGAGGTGCATCCCAAAGTTTATTAGGTAATGTCTTTCATCAGTACCTCTATATCTGGTACTTTCTAAAGTGTATGACATTTGTGTACAATTAACGATTGCTTGTATGTATTGAACTAATGAGTGATCTTGCAACATACAAATTTTTAATACCTGGGATAAGTGTGAGACCTTAGTTTTTTTTTTAAAAGTACCAGGTTGTCAGTTATAACTAATTCAATAACAGTATAGAAACTTGTTTTCATTGTGAAATTAAGAAATAGGTTAATGGAAATCAGCACTTGAATTAGTTGCTTTGGATTCTTTCATGCGAAGATGCTGGCTGTCAATGTTATCTTCTACAGTAGACACAATCTGCTGTAAGAACTCAGTTCAGCATCAGTGGAGGAGAATAAACAGTCGACGTTTAAAGGCCAAACCCTTCATCAGTATGAATGGAGGTGGGGGGGGGGGGCGCCAGAATAAGGTGGAAGGGGTAGTGAAGAAGGAAATACAAACTAATAGGTGAAACCAGGTGAGGGAGAAGATGAGTGGGGGATTGGAAAATTGGAAGCTGGAACGTGATAGGTGGAAGAGGTAAAGGGCTAAAGAAGAAGGAATTTGATGGAGTACGTTGAACCATGGAAGAATGGAAAGGAAGAAGGGCACCAGAGAAAGATGAGGTGGGGAGAAGAAGAGGGGTAAGGATAATCTGAAAGAGAAAATGGAAAGTGAGAGGACAAGTGGGTGATATTACTGAAAGTTGGAGAAATAAATATCCATACCATAAGACCCAGATGAAATATGAGGTATTGTTGCTCCAACCTGTTGTAGCAGTAGAGGAGGCCCTGAACCAATAGATGGGAATGGGAAGCCAAATTGAAATCAATGGCCACTGGGAAATCCCACCTTTTGTGGCAGATGGAGTGAAAATGTTTGACAAAGTGGTCTCCTAGTCTATGTTGGGGTTCACCGATGAGGAGGCCACATCAGGAGCATGGGAGACTGTAGATGATACCTGACAACTTACAGGTGAAGTGTCACCTCAACTGGAAGAACTGTTGGGGGCCATGAATGGTAGTAAGGGAGAAGATATAGGGGCTGGTCTAATACTTGTCCCACTTGCAGGGATAAGTGTCAGGGAGGGAGGCATGGACAAGGTGATCCCTATGAAAAATGGTGGGGGGAGTGGGTTGGATGATATGCTTAGTGGTAGGATTTTGTTGGAGGTGGTGGAAGTTATAGAGAATGATGTGTTGGATATCTTATCAAAGTTGTGATGGTGAGTAAATGGGGTAAATGGAGGAGATGCAGGTAAGGGCAGTATTAATGGTGAAAAGAAATCCTTGTTCTTTGAGGAATGAGGACATCTCAGAAGTTATAAAATGGAAAGTCTTATTCTGAGAAAAGATGCAGCAGAGGAGCTTGGAAAAGGGAACAGCAGTTTTACAAATGATAGGGTGGAAAGACGTATATTTAAGATAGCTGTGGAAGTCAGTATGTTTGTAAAATATGGTCTATCTTTACAGATAGAAACAGAGATTGAGAAAGAGGAGAAAAGAGTCAGAAATGGGTCAAGTAAATTTGAGGGAAGGGTGGAAGTTGGAGGCAAAGTTGATGCAATTCATGAGCTCAGCATGGATGCAGGAAACAGCACCAATGCAGTCATCATTGTAGTGGAGAAAGAGTTGGGGTACATTATCAGTGTAGACTTGGAACATGGACTGTTCCATGTGGCTGATGGAAAAAGCAGGCATAGCTGGGGCCCATGGCTGTGGGTTTGATAGTGAGGTTGGGATTGGTGCTGAGAATGTGTAAGGGTGTGCATTCAGAGGGTGTGAGGTTTAAAAAGGGGAAAGGAATGCTGAAGTCAAGGCAGTTGATGTCTCATCCACAATTGGAGATGAAATGAACCGGAGCAGGCAGACCAGAGTGTGGCCTCCAAGAAGAGGAGGGCTGAAGATAGGAAAAGAGGGTCATTAGTGACGTGTGAGGAATGCTTGCCAAAAAAGTAGGCTCAGAGATGGAGGTGACAGAAGAACTCGGCATCATGCCAGATGCAGTATTCACTGAGGGGTGCAGGGGGATAAAAGTTAGATCCTCGCTGAGACAGAACATTTCCTCTCAGATGGGAAGGTTAAAGAGATTAGTGTAGACCTGTAAGGGAGTAGAGCTGGGGTCAGGGAAGGATAGAGTGTTGGAGGAGTCGGGGGGGGGGGGAGGTTTAGGGGGAAGTGGGGTGAGGAAAAGATACGGGGGCTCCAAGGAATAAAGGGTTCAGAAAATGAGAGGTAGTGGGGTGCCTGGGGTGTCTCATCGCCTCCTTAGATGGTGCTTGACTGGCTGAGTTTCTCCAGTATTTTGTCTTGTTTAAGATTTCCAGCATCTGTAAAACAACTTTGTTAGTGTTCCAGTCTGAAATATACCCTCTGGCCATTTTATTAGGTACCCCTGTGCACCTCAATACAAATATCTAATCAGCCAATTGTGTTGCAGCAACTCAATGTGTAAGAACATGCAGACATCATCACTTAAAATCCAATCAATCAGCTTCAAGACCTTGACCCCAATACCTCCTAGTGTAATTGGATCCTTGATTTCCTCACTTGCAGACAGACATTAGTCAGTTCAGATTGGCAATATCTCCACAGTCTCCATTAGCACCACAAGGCTGTGTGCTCACGTCCCTTCTTAACTTGCTTTACATTTGACTGTGTAGCCAAGCACAGCTCCAATGCCATATTCAAGTTTTCTGATGACATCACTGCCATAGGTTGGATCCAAGATGGTGATGAATCAGTGTATGGGAGGGAGATTGAAAATTTGGCTGAGTGATGCCTTAACAACAACCTCTTACTCATTGTCAGCAACACCAAGGAACTCATTACTGACTTCAGGAGGAGGATACTAGAGAGCCTTGAACCAGTCCTTAACAAAGGATCAGAGATGGAGAGGGTCAGCAACTTTAAGTTTCTCTGTGCTATTATTTCGGAGGACCTGTCCTGCCCAGCACGCAAGTGCACATGGCAGCACCTCTACTTAGAAGTTTGTGAAGTTTAGGCATTACATCTAAAACCTTGACAGATCCTGTAGATGTGTAGTGGAGAGTATATTGACTGGCTGCAACATAGACTGGTATGGAAACACCAATGCCGTTGAACAGAAAATCCTACATAGGGTAGTGGATATGGCCCAGTCCATCGTGGGTAAAGCCCTCCCACCATTGAGCACATCTACAGAAAATGGTGTTACAGGAAGGCTGCATCCATCATCAGGGACCCCCCTCCCAGAACAGCCTGTCCTTTCGCTGCTGCCATCGGGAAGAAGATACAGGGACCTCACGACTCACCACCAGATTCAGGAACAAATTACCCCTCAACTATGACTATTATGGTTATTATTCCACAAGAAAATGAATAATTATTAGAGTTGTATATAGTGACATATGTACTTTCATAATAAATTTACTTTGAACATGTTCAAGAGGTTCAGCTGTTCAGCCCAAATATCAGAATGGGGAAGCAATATGGTCTAAGTGACTTTGACCATGGAATGATTGTTGGTGCCAGGAGGGGTGAATTGAGTATCACAGAAACTGCCGATTTGGAGATTACACACAACAGTCTGAGTTTACAAAGAATGGTGCAGGAAAGCATTACCAATCCAGTGTCAGTAGTTAAGTGAGTGAAGACACCTTGCTAATGAGAGAGGTCAAGCTGACAGGAAAATGACAGTAACTCAAATAACTACGCATTACAACAGTGGAGTGCAGAAGAGCAATTCTGAATGTACAATATGTCAAACTTTGAAGTGGATGGGCTATAGCAGCAGACCATGCCAGGTTTCAGTCCTGTCAAAGAACAGGAACTGGGGTGCATTGGGCACAGGCTAACCAAAAGTGGACAGTTGAAGATTCAGTAAACATCACCTGGTCTGACAAATCTCAATTTCTGCTGTGCTTATATTTTAATATGATTGAGCATTGTTTAAATATCACAACCTTCCTGAGTATTGTTGCTGACCATATGCATCCCTTTTCGCCACTTCCAGCAGGATAATGCACTGTGTCACAAAGTAAGCTTCATTTCAAGCTAGTTTCACAAACCTGATAATGAATTCAATGTACTTCAATGATCTTCATTGTGATCAGATCTCAATCCAATAGAGCACCTTTGGGATGTTGTGGAATGGGAGATTTGCAGTGTGAATGTGCAGCCAACAAATCTGAGGCAACTGTGATGCTATCATGTCAACATGTATGACATCTCTAAGGAATTTTTCCAGCACCTTGTTGAATCCATGCCATGAAAAATTCAGGCTATTCTGGGAGCAAAGGTGGGGGTTGGAGTTCCAACCCAGTAGTGTGAAGGAGTGCCTAATCAAGCGGCCACTTAGTCTATTTCAACAGCTAAGTAGCTATAAATTCAGTGAGAATCCATTGTACTGACCCATTGTAGTAATTATAATTATTACTGCCACTATTTTCATTTCCCATATCTTAAAAAAAATTGTTTTTAAGACATAACTTTGCCAAGCTCACTTCTGTGATTTTTCAGACTTTAATCTTCATTTCTGACAGCATAAGCCTTTTTCTGACTAATGTTAACTGTGCACTCTAATGTTAGCCATATTTGGATTACAAATTTCTCACTAATGTATGTTATTGAGAATTATGAAATCCATTTTAACACTTGCCATTTTATTTCCACTATCATCCCTTTTTGATCAAATTTCAATTTTGATCAATTGGATATACACTTATAAATACTATTAAACTTGTTCCTTTCTGCCTTAATGTCAAGGTAACATTTGTCAAGGTAACTCTGCTGCATAGCTGTGACTTTGTACTTTTAAAGTTTTTCTCTTGTCCAAAACCTTCCAACTCCTTCCCTGTTACTAACTTAAACCTGCCTTAATTTATCATCACAAGGCCCTAGTCTAAACAGATTGTTCTGATTCCCAGTGTTGGTGGCTGTCCATAAATCAAAATTATTGTCTTGCTGGTTTTCAGATATGCATTTTTATAGTTGATTTTGATCCTTTAGCAATTTTTATGTGATTTGGATAACAGACTTAA
This sequence comes from Hypanus sabinus, assembly GCF_030144855.1. Taxonomy (NCBI): domain Eukaryota; kingdom Metazoa; phylum Chordata; class Chondrichthyes; order Myliobatiformes; family Dasyatidae; genus Hypanus; species Hypanus sabinus. The sequence goes on along the minus strand of NC_082717.1, from coordinate 99,080,491 downwards.
AATTATAGTGAGGTTTATATTTTAATTTGATCCTAGCTCATAAAACTTCCTTTGAAAAATAAATATTTAGAATTCTGCCTTTATTGTTTGCAATAAGAGTCATAAAACTGAATCCTCTTCCTTTAATTTCATTTTTTTTCCAACGTTAATACTGCTAACAATGTCAACCAGACAGGCAGGCACAACCTTTGATTGTACTTTTGATAAGTCTCTGATTGTACAACTTTGTCTACCCTTTTCCTGCTTGCTTGCCCTATTTGAATACCACCTAACAGTGAATCATTATGCTATGGTCAATTTAAGATCTTTTTCACTGTCTTTATTCTTGTTCTTAAAGTAGCAAGTACCGAGATTGTACTTGGTATTGAAGGCCAAAGGCCTCATGGCCACTAATCCAATTTCAAATGAATGCTAAGCCTGTGGCTGTCACCTTACATTTGGTGCTGGTACTGCACACCACCTGCTGAATAGCCTTGTTTATAGATTTAATTGAAGTTTCATATACTCAGTATTGTTGTAAATTGATTTATCTAGTTGTAGGTAGTTGTCATAGGAAGTCATTCCTGCCTGTGGCCATCAAACTTTAGAACTCCTCCCTTGGAGGGTCAGACACCCTGAGCCAATAGGCTGGTCCTGGACTTATTTCCACTTGTCATAATTTACTTATTATTTAATTATTTATGGTTTTATATTGCTATATCTCTACACTATTCTTGGTTGGTGCGACTGTAACGAAACCCAATTTCCCTCGGAATCAATAAAGTATGTCTGTCTGTATTTGGAATCTATTAGTTGCTTTCTTTGATGCTGTTGTCACATGTTTCAGGACATCTTGTGTTACAAATTGGCTTTGTTATTCCTGCCATTTCCATTTACAGTAATTTCCTTGAAGTACTAAGAAGTTTATTCATTCACTCAGTCACAAGATTGAAACTAAACTGTGTCTTAAAAGTTACCCATTGCTTATTTCAATAAGTTCAGCCAGAATTAATTACTGGAAAATATTCGTACTCTTTGATAATAAACTTCCTTCAATGTCTTCAGGGTGCAGGACAAGATAAATTGGGAATCTATGTTAAATCTGTTGTAAAAGGTGGAGCTGCTGACATGGTAAGAAGATTTTATTTTTTTCTGATTAATAAGAACTCATTTAAGTGCCATTGCACAGATAAATTCGAACAGCATTCCTAAGCGGAAAATTTCCTGCAATTTTGTGAGGAAAAATATACATAATCCAAGAAATTTTATTTTTATACTTTCTGAATTGAACTCTTTGCCAGCCATTATGGCATGGCATCCAAGATGCAGGAAATGCAGAATAATCTCCAGAGATCCCCAAATGAGATGGCAGAGCTGGGTCTGATTGAGAGAGATTTAGCATATTTATTCCTCTGGTTATTGAGTGACAATACTGCCAGCTGTTTCCATCTATACTTCAGCAAATTTATTGCTTGGTTGAAGATGAGTTTCCAAGAGAACATAACGTACAATTTCATCAGCTTACTGGAGAAAATTGTCAAGGCTACTAAGGTGGTCTTGCATTTGGATTGTAATAATTGGAAGCTGAATACAGTGGCATGCAAAAGTTTGGGCACCCATGGACAAAATTTCTGTTATTGTGAAGAGCTAAGTGAGTAAAAGATGACCTGATTTCCAAAAGGCATGAAGTTAAAGATGACACATTTCTTTAATATTTTAAGCAAGATTACCTTTTTATTTCCATCTTTTACAGTTTCAAAATAACAAAGGGTTAGTTATCAGGACTAACCAAAAGGAAAGATAGTAAGAGATTTGAAATTTCAATTCTCTTTTTTTCCAAATTTCTTACTATCTTTCCTTTCGGTTAGTCCTGATGAAGGGTCTCAGCCCGAAACGTCGACAGCGCTTCTCCCTATAAATGCTGCCTGGCCTACTGTGTTCCACCAGCATTTTGTGTGTGAAGATGAAAAGAGGATGGCTTCTACAACAGGTTAATGATCCAAAACACACCTCAAAATCCACAGTGAACTACTGCAAGAGGTGCAAACTGAGGGTCCTCACAGTCCCTTGACCTAAACATAATTAAAAATCTGTGGATAGACCTCAAAAGAACAGTGCGTGCAGGATAGCCCAAGAATCTCACAGAACTAGAAGCCTTTTGCAAGGAAGAATGGGTGAAAATCCCCCAAACAAAAATTGAAAGACTCTTAGCTGGCCACAGAAAGCGTTTACAAGCTATGATACTTGCCAAAGGGTGTGTTACGAAGTACTGACCATGCAGGGTGCCGAAACTTTTGCTTTGGGCCCTTTTCCTTTTTTGTTATTTTGAAACTGTAAAAGATGGAAATAAAAAGGTAATCTTGCTTAAAATATTAAAGGAATGTGTCATCTTTAACTTCATGCCTTTTGGAAATCAGGCCATCTTTTACTCGCTTAGCTATTCACAGCAACAGAAATTTTGACCATGGGTGCCCAAACTTTTGCATGCCTCTGTAGCTGGCATCTATTCAGTAGTTTAGTTTTGATCTGAAGGAAACCTGGTGGCGATCATTGTAGCAGCTCAGTAAGCAGTATAAGAACGCTGTTAAAGTAATAATACAAATTAGCTTGACTCCTGAATTAACTACATGTTATTTTTTTTTATTGAAAACCATTGCATGTTATGGAGCAAGCTGACAAAGTAGCGATGTATCCAGAGGATCCTCTTTAGTACTTAAATTGACCAAGTCTTTGTGAGGTCAGAAGAGGGTGTGTAGAGAAGTTTGTTTATAATATTAATGGTAAGACTCTTGGCAGTGTGGAGGGTCAACGAGATCTTGGGAGACATTCAAAATGCTGCAGAGGTTTACAGTGTTGTTAAGGTGTATGGTGTGTTGGTGAATTAATCAAAATTCATCTACCATGGGATTGAGTTCAGGAGCTGTGAAGTAATGTTACAGATATATAAGACCGTGGTCAGACTCACTTGGAGTACTGTGTTCAGTTCTGGTCACCTCACTACAGGGAGGATGTGGATACCACGGAGAGACTGCAGAGGAGATTTACAAGGATGTTGCTTGGATTGGAACCTTATGAGAATAGGTTGAGTGAACTTGGCCTTTTCTCCTTGGAACAATGGAGGATGAGAGGTGACCTGATGACGGTGTATAAGATGATGAGAGGCATTGATCATGTGGATACCCAGAGGCTTTTTCCCATGGCTGAAATGGCTAACACAAGGGGGCATAGTTTTAAAATGCTTGGAAATAGGTACTGAGCAGATGTCGGGGTAAGTTTTTCACGCACACGGTGGGTGTGTGGAATTCCCCACCAGCGTCACTGGTGGAATCGGATACAATAGGGTCTTTTAAGACCCTCTTAGATAGGTGCGTGGAGCTTAGAAAAAAAGAAGGCTCTGCACTAGGGAAATTCAAAGCAGTTTCTAGAGTAGGTTTTGTGGTCGGCACAACATTGTGGGCTGAAGGGCCTGTAATGTGCTGTAGATTTTTTGTGTTTTATGTTGACTGGTATACTTCTGAACATTTGTTAGGACACATTTTAATTGACTAGGTCAATTAGAAATATTCACAAACAACAAGGCTTACTGTTAGCAGAAAAGAAGGGCAGAATTGCTCTGATTTGCTCTACATTATTTATCTTCAAGACTGAAAATGCTACTTTGGATTAAGAATGGTCAAGTGATCAAAAATCAGTGTGATTAACTGAGTTTGGTGCCAAAACCAAGTGAGATTGTGTAGGGTTCATTGCTTGGGCCCCAGTTCATAATCTGTAATCAGTGATTTGGATGAATAGGCCAGGAGTAATATGTTTAGCCTTGTTAATTATGTGAATTTTGGATGCTAGAGAGATGTGGAAAGGATATAGGGAGTCTTTAAGGGGATAAAAGTAGGCTAATTGAATTGGTGAGGCCATGGCAATTACAACATAGAAATACAAAGCCATCAACTGGTTGAAATAAAATCGGTTAAGAAAGTGTCTTTAAGATAAGATAGAAGTGTTGGTGTTTATTGGAAACCAGAGTCATGAAAAGCTAATGTGCATTAAACAGTTGAGAGAGTAGATGGTATGCTGATCTGTATTGCAAAAGGTCTTGTAAAAGTAATGATGCTTTAATGCAATTACATAGGATCCTGGTGAGGCTGCACCTGCAATACTGTATGCAGGCCTAGTCTCCCTACCCAAAGAAGAACATTATACACCACATGATGGCTCACAAAATTGGTTCCTATGATGGGGATTGCCCTTTGAGAGATTAAGCAGACTTGAATACAATTTCCACAGTACTTAGCAGGTTGACATAAAGTTGATGTTTCCTCTAACTTGAGTTTGTAGAACAGGGTCACAGACTCAAAAATAGGGAGTGACCATTTAGGACAGATAATAAATATAATCATCCAGAGAGCAGTGAATCTTTGTTATTTCCTACCTAAGAGAGCTGTGATGGCTCAGTGACTAAATGTATTGAAGAGAAGACTGATGGATGTTTGTATATTAAAGGAATCAAAGGTTGGTATAGGGGTGTAACACTGGCATGAAAGATAGTTTCATATATGTGTTTTATCTGAAAGTTGCTGCAAAACTTTTATTTAATTCTATCCAAATCATGATAAGTTACTTCTATCTGCAGGATGGTCGTTTGGCAGCTGGAGATCAGTTACTTAGTGTTGATGGACGCAGTCTCGTAGGGCTTTCACAGGAAAGGTGAAGTACTTCCTTGCAATTTGCTTAAAACATGATGAGCTCAACTCAAGTGTTAGTAACATGATCTTTGAGTCCAAATGTTCACACCCTCTTCACCTGCAATAAGAGTGTCATATGGGGAGGCAGTTTTTCTTGTACTAACTTCAAATATCTCCTGATGGTCCATTGATGTATTTTTAAAAAATCAGGGGTCAGTCTGGGGGCCGGGAGTGGAACTGCATGCTCTAAGTAGGAGAAGACAGCATAAACTTTTTTATTTGGTCAGTTGTATTATAACCATATAACAATTACAGCATGGAAACAGGCTATCTCGGCCCTTCTAGTCCATGCTGAACGCTTACTCTCACCTAGTCCCACCAACCTGCAGTCAGCCCATAACCCTCCATTCCTTTCCTGTCCATATACCTATTGAATTTTACTTTAAATGACAATATCGAACCTGCCTCTGCCAGTTCTACCAGAAGCTCGTTCCACACAGCTACCACTCTTTGAGTAAAGAAATTCTCCCTTGTGTTACCCCTAAACTTTTGCCCCTTAACTCTCAACTCATGTCCTCTGAATCTCCCCTACTCTCAATGGAAAAAGCCTATCAACGTCAACTCTATCTATCATCCTCATAATTTTAAATACCTCAAAATAAGCCCACCCTCAACCTTCTACGCTCAAAAGAATAAAGACTTAACTTGTTCAACCTTTCTCTGTAACTTAGGTGCTGAAACCCAGGTAACATTCTAGTAAATCTCCTCTGTACTTTCTCTATTTTGTTGACATCTTACCTATAATTTGGTGACCAGAACTGTACACAATACTCCAAATTTGGCCTTGTACAATTTTAACATTACATCCCAACTCCTATACTCAATGCTCTGATTTATAAAGGCCACCATACCAAAAGCTTTCTTCACCACCCTATCCATATGAGATTCCACCTTCAGGGAACTCCGCACTATTATTCCTAGATCACCCTGTTCTACTGCATTCTTCAATGCCCTACCATTTACCATGTATGTCCTATTTTGATTATTCCTACCGAAATGTAGTACCTGACACTTATCAGCATTAAACTCCATCTGTTATCTTTCAGCCTACTCTTCTAACTGGCCTAAATCTCTCTGCAAGCTTTGAAAATCTACTTCATTATCCACAATGCCACCTATCTTAGTATCATCTACATACTTACTAATCCAATTTACCACCCCATCATCCAGATCATTAATGTATATGACAAACAACATTGGACCCAGTACAGATCCCTGAGGCACACCACTAGTCACCAGCCTCCAACCTGACAAATAGTTATCCACCATTACTCTCTGACATGTCCCATTCAGCCACTATTGAATCCATGTTACTACTTCAATATTAATACCTAACGATTGAACCTTCCTAACTAACCTTCCGTGCAGAACCTTGTCAAAGGCCTTACTGAAGTCCATATAGACAACATCCACTGCCTTACCCTCGTCAACTTTCCTCGTAACCTCTTCAAAAAAATTCAATAAGATTTGTCAAACATGATCTTCCATGCACATATCTATGTTGACTGTTCCTAATCAGACCCTGTCCATCCAGATAATTATATATACCATCCCTAAGAATACTTCCCATTAATTTATCCACCACTGACGTCAAATTCACAGGCCTATAATTGCTAGGTTTACTCTTAGAACGCTTTTTAAACAATGGAACAGCATGAGCAATACTCCAATCCTCCGGCATCATCCCTGTTTCTAATGACATTTGAAGTATTTTTGTCAGAGCCCCTGCTATTTCTACACCAACTTCCCTCAAGGTCCTAGGGAATATCCTGTCAGGACCTGGAGATTTATCCACTTTTAAATTTCTTAAAAGTGCCAGCACTTCCTCCTCTTTAATCGTCATAGTTTCCATAACTTCCCTACTTGTTTCCCTTACCTTACACAATTCAATATCCTTATCCTTAGTGAATACCGAAGCAAATAAATTGTTCAAAATCTCCCCCATCTCTTTTGGCTCCACACATAGCTGTCCACTCTGATTCTCTAAGGGACCAATGTTATCCCTCACTCTCCTTTTGCTATTAATATAGCTGTAGAAACCCTTTGGATTTACTTTCACCTTACTTGCCAAAGCAACCTTGTATCATCTTTTAGCTTTTCTTATTTCTTTCTTATGATTCTTTTTACATTCTTTATATTCCTCGAGCACCTCATTTACTCCATGCTGCCTTTATTGATTGTAGATCTCTCTCTTTTTCCAGACCAAGTTTCCAATATCCCTTGAAAACCATGGCTCTCTCAAACTTTTAACCTTTCCCTTCAACCTAACAGGAACATAAAGATTCTGTACCCTCAAAATTTCACCTTTAAGTGACCTCCATTTCTCTATTACAATCTTCCCATAAAACAAATTGTCCCAATCCACTCCTTCTAAATCCTCTCACATCTCCTCAAAGTTAGCCTTTCTCCAATCAAAAATCTCAACCCTGGGTCCAGTCCTATCCTCCTCCATAATTATATTGAAACTAATGGCATTGTGATCACTGGAACTGAAGTGCTCCCCAACGCATTCCCTCTGTCACCTGACCTATCTCATTCCCTAACAGGAGATCCAATACTGCCTCTTCTCTAGTTGGTACCTCTATGTATTGCTGCAAAAAACCATCCTGCACACATTTTACAAACTCCAAACCATCCATCCCTTTTACAGAATGGGCTTCCCAGTCTATGTGTGGAAAATTAAAATCTCCCACAATCACAACCCTGTGCTTACTACCAATATCTGCTATCTCCTTACAAATGTGCTCCTCCAGTTATCGCTCCCCATTAGGTGGTCTATGATACATCCCTATAAGTGTTACTACACCTTTCCCATTCCTCAATTCCACCCAAGTAGTCTCCCTAGACGAGCCCTCTAATCTATCCTGTCAGAACACTGCTGTAATATTTTCTCTGACAAGCAATGCAACACCTCCCCCTCTTGTCCCTCCAATTCTATCACACCTGAAGCAATGAAATCCAGGAATATTTAGTTGCCAATCACACCCCTCCTGCAACCATGTTTCACTAATAGCTACAACATCATATTTCCAGGTATCAATCCATGCTCTGAGCTCATCCACCTTTCTTACAATACTCCTAGCATTAAAATAAATGCATTTAAGAAATTCTCCTCTTCTTCCTCTTTGTTTATCTCTTAACAGTGCAAACAAGTTTACTATCTTCTTTTTCTTCCTTCTCCCATACATCTGTTCCTACACTGTGGTTCCTCTCTCCCCTTGTATCTATTTTAAATCCACTGGAGTCTCTCTAGCAAACCTACCTGCAAAAATATTTGTCCCCCTCCAGTTCAGATGTAAACTGTCCTGCCGGAACAGGTCCCTGGAAAACTGTCCAATTATCTATAAATCTGAAGCCCTCCTTCCTACACCATGTCTTCAGCCATGTGTTGATCTGCGCTATCTTACTATTTCTAAACCCACCTGCACGTGGCACTGGTAGCAATCCTGAGATTGCTATCCTGGAGGTCCTGTCCTTTAACTTGGCGCCTAACTCCCTAAACTCACCTTTCAGGACCTCCTCACTCTTCCTACCTATGTCATTGGTCCCTACATGGACCACAACATCTGGCTGCTCACCCTCCCTTTTGAGAATACTGAGAACTTGGTCCAAGATACCGCGGACCCTGGCACCAGAGAGGCAACATACCATCTAGGATTCTCGATCTCTTTCACAGAACGTCCTGTCTGTCCCCCTAACTATCGAATCCCCTATCACTACTGCTCTCCTCTTTTCCCTCCTTCCCTTCTGAACTGAGGGTCCAGTCTTGGTGCCAGAGACGCAACCACAGCAACTTGTCCCTGGTAGGTTGTCCCCACCAACAGTATCCAAAACGGTATACTTATTATTGATGGGAATGGCCACAGGAGTACTCTGCTCATTCTGTCTAATCCCCTTCCCTCTTCTGACAGTCAGTCACCCAGCTACTTGTCTCCTGACTCCTAGGGGTGACTATCTCCCTGAAACTCCTGTTTATTTCTGCCTCTGCCTCCCGAATGATTCGAAGTTCATCCAGCTCCAGATCCCTAACACGGTTTGTCAGGAGCTGCAGCTGGATGCACCTTTTGCAGGTGTAGTCATCAGAGACAATTGTGCTCGCCCTGACTTCCCACATATTGCATATGGAGCACTCAACTGCCCTAACTGCTGCCTCCATTACCTATTCCTAAGCTAATTAGATTAATTAAAGGAGCTTACCTGACCTTACCTCACTTGGAGCGAGGCTCGTCCTCAGCCTCTTTTCGCTTTTTAAATTCTCCCACTGATCTCAGAGGCTGACTTTCACGCGCTTGTGCAGTCGTGTCCAGTTCAAACCTCGCCTCTGCCTGTTCTTGCCAAAGCCTGTTGAGCCAAAGCCATCCCACTCTGCCTCAGTCTACTCCAACGATGGCCGCTGTATATGGCGGTCTTTTTAAAAAAAAACCTTTGGCACGCTATGTCACGCCTGTGCAGTCTAGCCTCTTTTCCCCAATCAGTTAAAAAAAACAGCTTCTCTCGGAGATGCCTTTACTTCTTCCCTCTCTGCCTCTTGTTTCGAATTAAAAGTATTCTAATACTGCAAACTGAAATATCCCAGAAGTTTGTCAATTATGATTTCAGTCAATTTTAAACTATAATTAAAATTTTATGGAAATGTTCTCTTTCAGGGCTGCGGAGCTAATGACAAGAACAGGTTCTGTGGTAACCTTAGAAATAGCAAGACAAGGAGCCATTTATCATGGTTTGGCTACTCTACTTAACCAACCTTCTCCAATGATGCAGAGAGGCAAGTTCTGTATCAAGATTTTAAAACAATATATTAGTCTTGTACTTTCCATATATTTACTGTATTAGGACATAGAAATATCTTTTTGCTTTAAGTCCCTGGCCAGATCTTATTCTTATTCCCTACATTTCTGCAAGTTATTACCTCCTGCGTGCCTACCAGCTTTTGCTTTAAATTTTCAATAAGGGGTAATTTACAATGGTTATTTAACCTCCCTGAACATCATTGGCACGCGAAGAGAAACTGGAGCATCCAAGAGACATCATCAAGTCTTTTGGAGTAAAATAAGCAAATTCCGCACAGTAGCAGCCAAGATCAGGTTTAAATCTGGATTGCTGGAGCTTTGAGATGGCAGCAGTAACAGCTGTTCTGTGCCAAGCGAGGCTCTTAAAAATCCTATGGTGCTGCATCTTTTCAAGTTAAATAATGTTTCTTTGTCCTTGGCAGTTATTATGTTCATAGCTTTCTTTTTAAAGCTTCCAGGTAAAAGTAAAAGGACCAGTGGTTCTGTTTAAGATCCAAATGTTCTTATGGTATCCGTTTCCAAGATGCATTAACTAGTTAATTTTAGATCTAGCTGTCTCTAAAACCAATTGCTTTATTTGTTGTCTTTATTTGTTGTCTTTACTTCCAAAATAGTTTATCATGTGATGAAATGCTAAGGAATGTTTTATTTTACTACCATCATTGGCCAAAACTTCCTAGAAGCAGTGAGCTATTCTTGAATCATTCAATTTCCTGGTATAGCTGCATTTACACTGGAATGAGTATTTGGAGACTTGGTTCTCCTCATCATCATTGTAGCATGTTGACTTGCACCAACAGAGTACATTCAGCAAATTGCAAACTTTACAGGAAATTATTTGATTTTGCTGGGAGTTCAGAGCCTTTGCAGTGCTTGAGGGAATCTAGCTGTTTAGAGAGGTTAATACTGGAATTTCTGACGGAATGGGACAAGTTAAAACATATCTTAGATTTTAGATTGTAGATTTAAATATATTGCCTGTTGGAATACTACTATTTGTGCCTAGGATATTTATATTAAATATAATTTTAATGAGTGGTATTGAGCTTGATATGCTTTGCAAAATTAGGATAAGATACGGAAAAGGCCACTTGTTCTATTCTTAATTCCTTCTGGCTTTATATGATGGGGTTACTGCTTACACTGGGCATATTCTTAATTTAAGATGTTGGGGTTGTGTGTTTGATGTCAGTAGGAAAAGGGATCATTGTATTAAATTAAATAGATTTGAAAAGGATAATTAATGGTTTTGTTTGTCCCACTTTTTTTATTTCCGATTACTACTATCATTTGTTTCCATTTTAACCAGATTGAGTGGACTAGATTCAGATATACGAACATCGAAATGTACAGTGAAATGTGTTGTTTGCATTAACAACCAACGTAGCCAAGGATGTGCTGGGGGCAGCCTGCAAATCTTGCTACACAATCCAGCACTAACATAGCACGCCCACAATGTTCAACACAATAACATAAGCAGCAACAACAACAATAGAATGAAAGCAAGACAGCCAACAGCAGTATTAGCTCTCTGAACCCCCAGTTCTTGATTGGATTCTGACTCACGGTAATTGGGCCTCCACCCTCAATCTCTGACCCAGCTGTTTTCACTTAACTTACAACTTAATGCAAATTAATTTTCATATTTTCAATACCTGAATCATTCAAGTCAGAGTAAAATATTCCAAGTTACAAGTTCTATGGGTAATCCCGTGACGTTCATATTTTTCTTGATGAAGATTTCCATTATTTTCTGCTTTTATATTAATATTTGAACGGATGATTTTTTCAGATGGGTATTTTCAAAACAATTATATTCCAAATCAGGTTAAATTGTAAAATATCTCCTGATATTTTCAGCTTCTGATCGCCGTGGCTCAGGTAAACCTCGCCCAAAGAGCGAAGGTTTTGAATTGTACAACAATAACCCTCAGAATGGAACACCGGAGAATTCACCAATAGGATGGACTGAATACAATGAACCAAAGAAACCATCTGGGGATGACAGATTATTGAAAAACCGAGTAGACCATCGTTCTAGTCCTAATGTGGCAAGTAAGTAAGAATTATAGCATAGATCTAGCTACATATTCACTATTGTCAAGCACATTGTGGTTCATAGGTGGTAAGTAAATGTAATGGATTTTATAAAGCCAAGACAAAAATTCCCTGCCGTATTTTCAGAATTATTATTTGAGTACTTCCAGTTTATTTTACATGCAAATTGATCTGAATGTTTCCCCTGGTTTTCTCTTCAAGTTCCTGTATATGGCGATTTACACTGTTAATTGAGGGTTTATATAGAAAGTTTTTTTTGTTTTTCGGATAGTATATTTCTCTAGGTGACTATAGGAGCAAGCTCAGGGAGATCCAGGAAGGGCATACAATGAGTGTCTTCATGTATGAAAATGTTGGTCATTGATCTCTCCTTTACTATATGACACCAGACAATGGATGCTCAAAGGTGAATGTCAGAAGCTAAGATTTTTAGCTACTTGGTATTTTCTTTACATTCAAATAGTTACATTGATTAAAAATTCCAAAGCTAGTTCCAGATTAGATTTGGAAAGAATGTTTGTTTCCAACGATGAAGGCTAATTCCCTGATAACATAGACATAATAAGGATATTAGATGCAGCATGTAAGGAATTTTTTTGTTTAGCTTTAGAAAATAAATGATGCTAATATTGATGACATTTGCACATATTTTGTCTATTGACTATATTTAAATTGTAACATGCTATAGATTTCTATGTTCTATATTCTAAAACACAGCATGCCCACAATGTATTAACTCCAACCGTAATGTCTTTGGATTCTGGGAGGAAACCAGAATATCTGGAGCAAAGTCACATGGTCACAGGGAGAACATACAAACTCCTTTCAAACAGCGGCGGGAATCAAACCCCAATTGGTGATCACTGGTGCTGTAAGGCAATCATGATAACCACTACACTACTGTGCCGCCATCTAGCTAAAGAGGATTTAGAAAGTATATCAATCGCAGGTATTTTCACTAATGCGGGTGAAGGTGATTGACCTGGTGGGTGGGTAGTTTCTGAAATTATACCTTCCTTCCACAATGTTACTTTGTGCTCCTGATGCAGTGCTTTGAGATTCTTAGTGTCATCCAGAATGTACTTTCTATACTTTGAGTGACTGTAGGTCAGAGTTTCTCAGGAGTCAATGGCGCCATTGTATTTATATACCTCATGAGTGTATCCTTGAATCTTTGTCTCTGTCCACTTAGTAATCACCCACAACAGAGCTCAGAATAAAGTTTTGGGAGCCGTTTGAGATTAAGGCCTGGTTGCTGGATTTACCCATTGAATTTAGACAATTTTGTAGAGGGGCTATTTTTCCTGGTGACCTGATGTATGCCATAAGTAGTCCAGGCTTCAGAAGTGAATAAAAGGCCAGGGGCTGCTGCTGTCCAGTAGATCATGCGCTTATGCTAGGTCTTGGGTATTGTAACTCTTGTCCTCATCAACTAAAGATTGATCTTGGTTATTGAAGGTAGTGGTGAATGTCACCAACTACATCTGCATTCATCAAGATGTGAAAAATAGTCTGCACTTCCAGCAGAAATGCCAAGAACAGAAAACTAAATTAGTGCTACAATTGTATGAATTGTATCAATTGTATGAATGTCAAAAGGCATTCAAAATTTGTTTTGATGTGATTATTCTCCAGTGCAAATTTAGTAACCCCCAGTTCTAATGAAGGATCTGTGATCTAAAAACATTGTTTTTTGAGATGCTGCTGGATATGCTGAGTAATTTCTGGTTTTAGATTTCTAGCTATGGAATATTTTTATTTTATGCTATTAGTAATCTCTGTATTCTTGATAATCAGAAAATGAGGAGCATGGGGAGCGTAGAGGCTAAGATCTTTGTTATGATGTTTTGGTGGCTGCTAAATTCCATATTCTAAATCACTCTGATCTTCTTGAGTCCATTCCCATTAATTTGTCCCCGATGATGCTACTACCCAAATATCATTAAAACTAATTGATATGAATCCCCAATTATCAGAATAAATTACCACATCCGGGAATGTGCAGAAATAATCAGAGGTAAAAATTCAGTTCCACTTAAATTTAAAGTGCACTAAAAGTTATCACTTCTACCATTGCTATTGTGGACACACGGTCAGGTACGTTTATTCCTGGTATTGGTTTGCTCACCGCCTGCCACAGATTTGGTCAAACAGCTACAGTTACAAGAAAGTATTTGAACCCTTTTGCAATTACCTGGTTTTCTTCAATAACTGCTCATAAAATATGGTCTGATCTTCATCTGTTACAATAATAAACACACCATCTGCCTAAACTAATAACACACTAACAGTTGTACTTCTCGTCAGTAGTGAATACACCATTTGAATTCAGGTGTTCCAATCAGTGAGATGAGATTGGAAGTGAGGGTTGTAGAGGTACCCTGCCTGATTTTAAAAAAAGTTTACTGACAGAGCCTGATCTTCTCAAGAAAGATCTGTTTATGTGCCTTGATCAAAATAACTTTCAGAGGACAATGGAAGAATTGTAGAGATGCATGAAGCTGGAAAAGGCTACAAAAGCATTTCTAAAGACCTGGCTGTTCATCAGTAAAAAGGGCACTGCACACCAATACCAAAACCTCATCCCAGCTGTGGAAGGAGCGTCATGGTTTGGGATTTTGCTACCTCAGGGCCTGGACAGCTTGCTATAGTTGAGAGAACAATGAATTCTAAATTGTATCAAGACATTTTATAGGAGGATGTCAGGACAGTGGTCCATCACCTGAAGCTTAATAGAAGTTGGATGATGGCAATAAGACAATGATCTGAAACATAAGAGTAAATCAACAACAGAATGGTTTAAAAAGAAGAAAATTTGTGTTTTGGAATGGCTGAGTTAAAGTTCTGACGGTAACCCAAATGAGATGCAGTGGCATGACCTGAAGAGAGGGCTGTTCATGCAAGTTATCCCAGAATATTGATGAACTGAAACAGTTGTATGGAGGAATGGTTTAAAATTTCTCCTTGCCATTGTTCAAGTCTGATCAGCAGCTACAGGAAATGTTTGGAGTTTATGGCTGCTAAAGAAGGCTCTACTAGTTATTAAATACAAGCGTTAACATACTTTTTCCTGTGAATGATTAAACAATGTGTTTAATAAAGATATGAAAAGTAGTTGTTTGCGTTATTTAGGCAGATTGTTTGTCTAGTACTGTGACTTAGAATTGAATTGATTTAATTTCTTACATCCTTCACATACATGAGTAAAATTCTTTGTTACATCTCTGTCTAAATATGCAATGTGCAATCATAGTTATTTTTTAATAAATAGAAAGTCAATGTAACATAGAATTACATTCAAATCAGCATTAGTTGATCTGTCCGATGACCTGGTGGAAGAAGCCGACCCAGAGTCTGTTGGTCCTGGCTTTTGTGCTGCGGTACCATTTCCTGGATGGTAGCAGCTAGAATAGATTGTGGTTGGGGTCCCCAATGATCCTTTGCGCCCTTTTCTTCCACACCTGTCTTTATAAGTGTCCGGAATCATGGGAAGTTCACAACTACAGATGTGTTGGGCTGTCTGCACCACCCTCTGCAGAATCCTGCGACTAAGAGAGGTACAATTCCCATACCAGGCAGTGACGCAGCCAGTCAGGATGTTCTCAATTGCGCCCCTATAGAAAGTTCTTGGGATTTGGGGGCCCATATCAAACTTCCTTAACCATCTGAGGTGAAAGAAGTGCTGTTGGGCCTTTTTCACCACACAGCTGGTGTGTACAGACCATGTGAGGTCCTTGGTGATGTGGATGCCAAGGAACTTGAAGCTGTTTACCCTCTCAACCTCAAATCCATTGATGTTCACAAGGGTTAGCCTGTCTCCATTCATCCTGTAATCCACAACCAGCTCCTTTGTTTTTATGACACTGAGAGAGAGGTTGTTTTCTTGACACCACTGTGTCAGAGAGATGACTTCTTCCTTGTAGGCCACCTCGTTATTGTTTGAGATTAGGGCAATCAATGTAATATAGTCAGCAAATTTAACTAGCAGATTGGAGCTGTGGGTGCGTCACAGTCATGTGTATACAGAGAGGAAAGAAGGGGACTTAGTACGCAGCCCTGAGGGACTCCTGTGTTGAGAGTCAGAAGGGTGGAGGTGAGGGATCCCACTCTTACGACCTGACCGGAACTCCAGGATCCAGATACACAAGGCAGGGTCAAGGCCAAGGTTTCTGAGCTTCCTGTCACACCTGAATGAAATTGTTGAATGCTGAACTGTAGTCCAAGAACGGCACTCTCACATAAGCATACTCCTTCTCCCGATGTATAAGGTCAGACCACATTTTGTGAGCAAGTAATTGCAAAGGGTTCACAAGCTTTTTCTTGTAACTGTATGTCCTTCAGGATTTGGCTAGCACAGTTAATGCTGTCAATCCAGTCTAGTGATGGGCATTTAATTCCCCTGCACCTAACCCAGAGTGCTCTGTGCCCTTGGTTTTTCTTTTTCAATCTTTTTATTATTATTATTAATATCAATGTAATAAAATTGATACATAGATAGTGGGATTACAAACATACACATTTCAACTGCACATGAAAGAATACATAAGCAATAGTTACAGTATAAATGAGTCTTCCCAAATCATGGATGATAGAAATAACAAATAAACAAGGCAAACCTAGGTATATCATAATATATATATATTAAAAAAAACAAAAAAAAGAAAAAAAATTATGCAAAAAAAATGAATCTAACAATCTAATAACTAATAAGGAAAAAAATGAAAAGGAAAAAGAAAAAATGAAAAAAAGGGCTGTTTATAATATCTAACAAAAATACAGAATCGTCAGTGTCATCAACTCCAATCCACTCAACATATGTAAAATCGAAACTGGAAAAACAAATAGGCTTGGAACAGGGTCATATTACATCATATGAAAATATTGAATAAATGGTCTCCATATCTTTTCATATTTAATAAAAGTATCAAATACATTTCTAATTTTTTCTAAATTTAGACATAACGTAGTTTGAGAAAACCAATGAAATACGGTAGGATTAATTTCTTTCCAATTCAACAAAATAGATCATCTAGCCATTAATGTAAGAAATGCAATCATTCGACAAGCGGAAGAGGATAAATGGAGTGAGTCCTTCATTGGTAAATCAAAAATTGCAGTAATAGGATGAGGGTGTAAATCAATGTTCAATACCGTGGAAATAATATCAAAAATGTCTTTCCAATATTTTTTCAAAAGCAGACAAGACTGGAACATATGAGTTAAAGACGCTATCTCAGAATGACATCTGTCACAAATAGGATTTATATAGGAATAAAAATGAGCCAATTTATCCTTGGACATACACAACCTTAAACTGTATTAATGAATGTTTGGCACATATAGATGATGTATTAACTAATTGAAGAATTTTATCCCAATTCTCAATAGGGATAGTAAGGTTAAGTTCTCTTTCCCAATCATTTTTAATCTTATAGAAGGGCTCTGAACATATCTTCATAATTATATTGTAGAGTTTTGATACTAGCCCTTTCTGAGAAGGATTTAGTTCAAACAAATTCTCCAAAATACCTGAAGACACAAGATTTGGAAAGGTAGGAAGTACAGTATTTAAGAAATTCCTAATCTGTAAATATCTAAAAAAAAATGAAATCTAGGCAAATTATATTTATTAGATAATTGTTCAAAAGACATAAAACAATTATCCAAAAATAAATCGGAAAATCATAGTAATCCTTTAGTCTTCCAAGCTGAATAAGCTTGGTCTATAATAGAAGGATAAAAAAAGCAATTGGATACAATAGGAATATTTAAAACAAACTGAGTCAACCCAAAAAATTTCCGAAATTGAAACCGTATACGTAAAGTATGTTTAACTATTGGGTTGTCAATTCATTTCTGCAATTTAGAAAGAGCAAAGGGAAGAGAAGACCCTAAAATAGAACCCAATGAAAATCTTTGTACAGATTTAATTTCCAGCTTCACCCAATGAGGGCTAAAAGATAAATCCCAATCCTTTAACCAACATATCAAATATTGGATATTGACTGCCCAATAATAAAATCTAAAATTAGGCAATGCCAATCCACCTTCCTTACCTTCTGTAAATATTTTTTACCTAATCTAGGATTTTTATTCTGCCATATATATGAGGACATTTTTGAATCAACGTTAGCAAAAAAAGATTTCGGAATAAAAATTGGTACTGCTTGAAATATATATAAAAACTTGGGTAAAATAACCATCTTAATAGCATTAATCCGACCTATCAGAGATAAAGATACTGGTGACCATTTAGTAAACAAACATTTAATCTGATCGATTAAGGGGGTAAAAAAATTAACCTTAAATAAGTCCTTATAATTTTTTGTGATTTTAATCCCTAAGTAAATAAGAGTCATTAACTAATTTAAAAGGTAAATTTCCATAAATTGGAACCTGTCTATTTAAAGGAAACAATTCACTCTTATTAAGATTTAATTTATACCCAGAAAAATTACTAAATTGAGCCAACAATGATATAACTGCAGGAATAGATTTCTCAGGCTCAGAAATAAATAATAATAAATCATCTGCATATAGTGATAGCTTATGTATATCCGTCCCACGATTAATGCCAAAAATGTTCTGTGATTCTCTGATAACAATTGCCAAGGGTTCTAAAACAATATCAAATAATAATGGACTAAGAGGACAGCCTTGTCTAGTACCCCGAAATAAACGAAAAAAGGGAGATCTTTGATTGTTAGTAAGCACCGAGGCTACTGGAGTATGATATATCAGTTTAATCCAGGAAATGAATGTCGGACTAAAATTAAACTTCTCAAGCATAGTAAATAAGTATGGCCATTCAACTCTATCAAATGCTTTCTCCGCATCTAATGAAATGACACATCCTGAAGTGCTATGTGAAGGAGTATAAACAATATTCAATAATCTCCTAACATTGAAAAAAGAATAGTGATTTTTAATAAAACCAGTTTGATCTTCCGAGATAACTTGAGGTAATACCTTCTCTAGCCTGGATGCCAGTAACTTGGAAAAGATCTTGGAATCTACATTCAATAAAGATATTGGTCTATAGGATGCACAGTCAGTAGGGTCTTTATCTTTCTTCAAAATTAAAGAAATGGAAGCTCTATAAAAAGATTGTGGCAGATTACTCAATCTAATTCTTCAAAAACCCTGCATAACCAAGGAGAGAGAGTAGCGGAAATACACTTTAAAAATTCTACTGTATACCCATCTGGACCTGGTGCTTTCCCAGAATTCATAGAGGAAATAACCCCTTTAATTTCTGCATCCGTAATAGGAGTTTCTAATATTGAAAGATCATCTGATGATAATTTTGGAAAATTCAATTTCCCAAGAAAATCATAAATGGTATTATAATCATGAGGGAATTCAGAATGATACAGGGAGGTATAAAAATCTTGAAAAGATTTGTTTATCTCATCATGCTTAACTGTCAGATCCCCATTCTGCTGACGAATCTTAGTAATTTGACGTTTAACCAAAGCATTCTTCAATTGACTAGCTAACAGTTTACCCGATTTATCACTATGTATATAAAAATCAGATCTGGTTTTCATTAATTGATTTTCAATCGAAGATGTAAGTAATAAACTATGTTCCATTTGAAGTTCAACCCTTTGTAAAGCTCCTTACTAGGAGTAGTCGAATATTTCTTGTCAATCTCTTTAATTTTATCAACCAATAAAAGAGTTTCCTTCTTAATGTGTTTTCTCAGACCAACGGAGTAGGAGATAATCTGTCCACGTATATATGCTTTAAAAGTGTTCCGCAAGAAATATCATTCGTGGAATTAGTTGAAAAGAAGAAATCGATCTGTTCCTTCATAAATTTAATAAAATCCGGATCTTGCAGTAAGGTAGAATCAAATCGCCATTGCTAGCACTAGAAGCTGTATCCGTAAATTTAATAGAAAGTTTTAATGGAGCATGGTCAGAGATGGCTATAATATCATAATTTCAACCAATTACCAATGGAATAAAACAAGAGTCAATAAAAAAAATAAATTCTCGAGTGGGAATGATAAACATGTGAGAAAAATGAAAACTCTTTGTCCTTAGAATGCCGAAATCTCCAAATATCAAAAATTCCATTATTAGTCAAAAAAGAGTTAATATAAGTGGCCAACTTATTAGGTAAAGTCTGAGTAAATGTAGATCTGTCCATCAAAGGATTTAAACAACAATTAAAGTCACCACCCATTATTAACTTATATTCATTTAGATTAGGTAGAGAAGTAAATAAGGACTTAAAAAAAATCGGGATAATCCACATTTGGAGCATAAACATTAACCATAGCAACCTTTTTGTTAAAAAGTAAGCCAGTAATTAACAAAAATCTACCATTAGGATCTGAAAAAATATCGTGTTGGACAAATGCAATAGAGGAGTCAATAAAAATTGAAACTCCCTTTACTTTAGCATTCGAATTCGAATGGTACTGTTGACCCCTCCAAAACCTAAAAAAAGTGATAATTGTCCTCTTTCCTCACATGAGTTTCTTGTGCAAAAATAATATGAGCATTCAGTCTTTGGAATACTTTGAAAATCTTTTTCCGTTTAATCGGATGGTTTAAGCCATTAGTATTCCAAGAGACAAAATTAATGGTCTGAGCCATATTTCTGAAATCAACCCATTGGTATATAAAGGGTTAACCAAATTATGAACTCATGCACTTGGAAAAGGAACAAAAATAAGGGGCGGACCCAGAAGTGACGACATTGCGGATATTTTAGTGGTTTAAAATCAGCCCAAATGAAAAAACAAAAAAAAACTGGTGTAAAGAACATAAGATTTAGAAAAAGACCCCCCACTTCCCACCCAAGAGGAGAAAAGCTCTCCCCAGCCAGGAAAAGGCTGGGAAAAAAGAGAAATTAAAATAAATCTACCCTCATATCTGCAGAAGGCAACTCCGTATATAAAGGATAAAAAAGATCCACCCAAACTCTAAAGAAATAATAATCACTATACTAAAACCAAACTTCTTAATATAATTGCTAGTAAAAAAAAAACGAAGAATATAATCACTAGTAACTTATAAATCGGGTTAAAACCCAAACAAACCAAAAAAAAATTTAAACTGTGATAAGAAATGCATTATAGGAAGAAAGCAAGAAAAAAAAATGGCGAAATCAAAAAAAAGCCAAAAATATTTTAGAGAAGAAACCGCCATCTTAGTAAAAGAAAAATTGCCTTCGAAGGATTAATAATAATGACCAAAGATAAAGTACAGTGATTAAAGTATAAAAAGGTTAGTACATCAAAAAAAACTTTAACTAGAGTATAAAATGTAGAGTAAACCTACATCAATAGCCAGAAACAAAATCTGGTTTTGGAAACAAAAACCATCTTGCAACGATCAAAATCACTCATTTATTAGAGATGAGAATCCGCAGCAGTAGGGAAGTTCTCATTCAGAAAGCTTCTCGCTTCAGATGTAGAAAAGAAAACACGTCGTGATGCATTGGGAGGCAAAATTCTGAGCTTCACAGGGTATAAGAGCACAGGTTTTAGATTTTTCTCATAACATTCGGACATCAGAGGTTTAAAAAGAAGCCTTGCCTTCATTACTTCTGGACTAAAATCCTCCACTAATTGAAAATTGAATTCTAGGAATTTGACCATCCCTACACGCCGAGCCACATGAATAAGTTGCTCTTTAACATGCACATAATGAAATCGGACAATTACAACCGGTGGTTTAGCTGAAGCACTTAGTGATCGACGCATAATTCTGTGAGCGCAATTGAGTAACGGAGGACTGTCTGGGAATACAGAAGGGAACGCATCCTTTAAAAGTTGAGCAAAGTACTTTGAGGGGTCCCCTTGTTCAATACCTTCCGGGAGACCAAGTATGTGTAAGTTCTGTCTTCTGGACCGATTCTCAAAGTCGACACTCTTGGCTTTAAGTGTTTCCACCTGTTTAATTGTCGAAGATAATTTCTGCTCCAGTTTTTTGATTATCAAGTCTCGCTTCCGAGTGTCCTCTTGCAAAGTTGCGATTAGAGCTTGCTGCTGGTTAACTACTGAATCCGTCTTATCCATATAATCCTGAAAGGCCATTATATCTTGTTTGAAGATTTGTCGTTCTTCAAATTTTTCGTTTAAAACCTCCAATAACATTTCTTAAGTCAATTCAGTGCACTTAGGATCGGTCTTTTTCTCCTTCCCGTTCCCGTTAGAATCTTTCCCAGGTTCTCACCCTTTAGATCTCAGAGCCATTTCTGTATTCATTTCTTCAAAATTCACAATAAACTCTTAAAGATAAGTCCAAAAAAAGTAGCAAGAATCTTTTGGTGTAGGTAAAAGTAAGTTAAATAAGGGTGATCATAGGTTAAAAGAAGTAAAGGTTATGGAGCGAATCTGAAACAGTGCTCACTCCATGAGCGTCTCCTGCTGACCCATCTGTGCCCTTGTAACTTTGTTTTTTTTTTCTATGTGCTGTTTCTTCATCAGATGAAGGAATGTGCTACAGTAATCAGGTCAAGGTTTCATTCTCTGTTTCAGCTGGTTCCATAAATCTTCATAGAATTTGGAGTCAATTTTCAAGGGCTGCGATGACTTTAACAATTGGGAGGGAGGCTGACATAGTGCTGTGATTGTAAAGATCTTCAAACAATTTTCAATGTAGGGCAGGTAATTTGGCAGACATTAAAAGCATGATTTTCCTCAAAGAAAATAGACTCCCTTGCTTCCCTAGGTTACGAACACCCAATTTGTGTATAGCCTGTACATATGACTAACATTTGAGAAACTATTAGCATGGATTTACTGGCTAGTGGGTCTGTAGGCATATTCAGTCTGGAACTAGATTCATTGCTACAATTCTGTCTTGAGAACTATCTGGGATATGAACCGTCCTAATCTGGGGACAACCTGTAGGAAATGGGGTAAGGTGACTACATTCTGGAATTTGCTTGATTTGTCCTTTTTGAAAGAAGCCAACAACAAAAAAAAATTGTTTAACCTACATTTTTCTTGATTTATTTATATGGCAAATGTACTTTAATGGGACTGTATTTAAATGTCTTGGTTTTGTATTGATATGAATCTTGTGAATGAAATTTCAGCTAGTTTTCTGTACTGAAATTGAAGAACATGATGCATAGATTCTTTGCACTTAAATTTTTGAGCAGTTAAAATCATCAGTAGAGAAATTTAACATTGTAACCTGTATGCTTGTGTCAGTGTTACTACAAAGCTGAGGCATAAGCTTTTCAATTAATTCTCCTTTTAAGTATAATTTTCAAACCAGCTATATAGAAGTTTCTAATTAAAATCTCAAATAAAATAAATGTAGATATTCTTGTAATAATGTAACTTGTAATTATTTTATTTTTGTTTTTGGTGAAAAGATCAACCTCCAAGTCCTGGGGCAAAACCTGTTTATTCTACTGCACCTACCTCCAAAATTCAGTCTGTTTCTACTGGGAACCTCTGTGCTGAGGTTTGTATGCATAAGAATTTGCTACTTAATCTGTAAATATTACAAATATTAGTTTTAATCACTAGGTTTGTACATCATTTCTTTCTGGTTTTCACTTAATTAATTGAATCCATTCTATACTACATACTTATCAGCCTGATACTCCTGGATAAAATGAATGTAGACTTTTGTTCTGCTATAAGACGGGGATGGTGCCGGAGGATTGGCATATTGCTTATGTGGTTCCGTTGTTTAAAAAGGGTTCTAAGAGTAAACCTAGCAATTATAGGCCTGTCAGTTTGACGTCAGTGGTGGATAAGTTAATGGAAAGTATTCTTAGAGATGGTATATATAATTACCTGGATAGACCGGGTCTGATTAGGAACAGTCAACATGAATTTGTGAATGGAAGGTCATGTTTGACAAACCTTACTGAATTTTTTTGAAGAGGTGACGAGGGTAAAGCAGTGGATGTTGTCTATATGGACTTCAGTAAGTCCTTTGACATGGTTCCACAAAGAAGGTTAGTTAGGAAGGTTCAATCGTTAGGTATTAATATTGAAGTAGTAAAATGGATTCAACAGTGC
Organism: Hypanus sabinus; assembly: GCF_030144855.1. Lineage (NCBI taxonomy): Eukaryota > Metazoa > Chordata > Chondrichthyes > Myliobatiformes > Dasyatidae > Hypanus > Hypanus sabinus. Next base: position 99,056,921 of record NC_082717.1, on the reverse strand, counting down.
CTGAATGGGAGATGCCAGAGAGTAGTGGTGGTTAACTGTTTGTCAGGTTGGAGGCCGGAGACTAGTGGTGTGCATCAGGGATCTGTACTGGGTCCAATGTTGTTTGTCATATACATTAATGATCTGGATGATGGGGTGGTAAATTGGATTAGTAATTATGCAGATGATACTAAGGTAGGTGGCGTTGTGGATAATGAAGTAGGTTTTCAAAGATTGCAGAGAGATTTAGGCCGGTTAGAAGAGTGGGCTGAACGATGGCAGATGGAGTTTAATGCTGATAAGTGTGAGGTGCTGCATTTTGGTAGGAATAATCCAAATAGGACATACATGGTAAATGGTAGTGCATTGAAGAATGCAGTAAAACAGAGTCATCTAGGAATAATGTGCATCGTTCCCTGAAGGTGGAATCTCATGTGGATAGGGTGGTGAAGAAAGCTTTTGGTATGTTGGCCTTTATAAATCAGAGCATTGAGTATAGGAGTTGGGATGTAATGTTAAAATCGTACAAGGCATTGGTGAGGCCGAATTTGGAGTATTGTGTACAGTTCTGGTCACCAAATTATAGGTAAGATGTCAACAAAATAGAGAGAGTACAGAGGAGATTTACTAGAATGTTACCTGTGTTTCAGCACCTAAGTTACAGAGAAAGGTTGAACAAGTTAGGTCTTCATTCTTTGGAGCGTAGAAGGTTGAGGGGGGACTTGATAGAGGTATTTAAAATTATGAGGATGATAGATAGAGTTGACGTTGATAGGCTTTTTCCATTGAGAGTAGGGGAGATTCAAGCAAGAGGACATTTGAGAGTTAGGGGGCAAAAGTTTAAGGGTAACACGAGGGGGAATTTCTTTACTCAGAGAGTGAGAGCTGTGTGGAATGAGCTTCCAGCAGAAGTGGTAGAGGCAGGTTTGGTATTGTCATTTAAAGTAATATTGGATAGGTATATGGACAGGATAGCAATGGAGAGTTATGGGCTTAGTGCAGGTCATTGGGACTAGGTGAGAGTAAGTGCTCAGCACGGACTAGAGGGGCCAAGATGGCCTGTTTCCATGCTGTAATTTTTATATGGTTATAACTAAGTGATAATAGTTACTAAAGCAAGTATTTTAAAAGTAGTTCATTCAGCCTACGTCAGTTAAGTATACTGTGTTAGTTGACTGTCTAAGCATCACACAAAGGGCTGGAGGAATTCAGCAGGCCACGCAGCATTGATTGGAAAAAAGTAAACTGTTCTGGTGAAGGGTCTCTGCCCAAAACATCGACTGTTACTCTTTTCCATAGATGCTATCTGGCTTGCTGAGCTCTGTCAGCATCTTGTGTCTGTTGCTTAGATTTCCAGCATCTGCAGATTTTCAAGCAGTTGACTATATATCTTGTCTGTACCTCTCAGTTTCTAAATTATTGATGTTTTAATTGGAACTGTCAATAATTATTGATTTAATTAAATTGCTAATTTTGCTTTTAGGAGCAATTATTACCCACAAGACCTGAAGCATATCCAATTCCCACACAAACGTACACTAGAGATTACTTTACCTTTCCAACGTCAAGATCCCAAGATCGAGTGAGTCCCGTTCCTGGTCAATGGCATCACTATGACGAGAGGGCAGTAATGCAGGATCAGCCCTTTACTAGCACTGCACAGGTAGGACTGCTGACACAGTACTCTATAGGTAATACCTAAATGAAAGAAATCATCCTAAGCAGATTTTGAAAAGTATATGAAGTATTACAGGTTTGCACGGTTACCTAATAATGTGATTGGCAGTGTAAATTATAACTCAAAACTGGCAATGCAAAGCACCCTCATATAGAGATTTAATTTGATTAGACATTGTCCATAATGTTTTGTATTAAAACAAACTATCTTAAAAAAAAATCAGTGATAGAATATGTATTTAACTGTTGGATTTAATATGCTCTTCTTTCAGAATGATTCAAGTGATTTTTTTTCTGTGGTAATATTTAATTACTTAGTTTTGATGTTTCAAGAAAATTCAGAAAACAAGACAGTGTACCTCTTATACATTTATGATAACTCATTAATTTGGCAATTTTTCACATATAGGCAAATCATTAGCAGCTATTTTTTAAATGGCATATAAAAGATGGACTATAAAAGATCCCTATTTTGGAAATATGAAAATATTACAGGATCTTATGAATAAAAACTGTCTTGCAGTAATTAGTGAAGGGCATGAAATATAAACAAGCTTGGCATTTCCAAAATGCTGTGAATACTATGAATGAGGTATTAGTTGTGATTTTTTTTTAAACTTGGTAAGGATCTTGTTGTTTCATTCTAGTTTGATCTTCTGTTTTGCTGATGCTGGTCCATTTGCAGGACTGTTGTTGCTTGGTTTAGTGATTTTCCTCAAAATAATTAATTACTTCTGGGATTAAAGCATAAAAAGAATAGCAGAACTGATTCTTGCCAAGATCCTTAAAGCTCAAGAATATGGTAAACAATCACTGTAGATTAATAGATTTTCATTAGAGCTTTATCTGCCATGGCATTTGTGAGAAGCTGTGGCCTCTAGCTTTCCCCATTCCGGAACCTGCTTTAAATCTGTTTAAATCTTGACAATGAAAAAATATGCCAGTGTAACAGTGTGATGCAAATACCTGTTCTAATTTTAATTGGCAGTGTTTGTTTTTTTACAAACTCTCCTTGTGACAGTGACCATCTCACAGTTAACAGATTGAGAAACTCTACTGCTATAGTTCAGGTTCTTTTTTGAGTCGGATATATTGAATGGATTTTTAAAAAGTGAGCTTGTGAGGGAGAGATGACGACTAGACAATAAGATGAGATATGAGAACTAATGTGATTTCTCTGCTAAGAACCACCATGGATGCATTGCGTTGGAATAATTTGGTGTGCTGAGGTACGTGAAATTTTGCAATACATGATAGGCCTCTGAAAGGGAGCAATTTGGTTCTCCAATCAGAATCCTATGTTCAAAGTTTTAAAGAAAGTAGGAAACAACTTCCAGTGCTATTTTAGTTCTCCAGTATCGTCCACAGAGGTGCTTGCTATCATTGATTTAGTTTTCCCATCTACATCCTTTATTGGTAGCAGGTGTTTAGGCAATACATCTTAATCACGTGGGCATCACAGTAGCTTGGTGGTTATCAGAACACTATTACAGTTTGGGGCTGCCAGAGTCAGATTTCAGTTCCAGCATGGTCTGTAAGGAGTTTGTATGCTTTCTCTGTGACCAAGTGGGTTTCCTCCAGGTGCTCCAGTTTCTTCCCACAGTCCAAAGACGTACTGGTTAGTAAATTGTCCTGAGGTTAGGCTATAGTTGCTGAGTGGAGCAGGTCATTGGGTCAGAAGGGCCTGTTTCATGCTGTATTTAAATGAATAATGCCACTGTTTTACTAAACAAGTGCAGGAAATATTTGAGATGCAGTGAGTGTTTACTGTGATGGTGTGGTTATCTACAGTTTACTTTTCCCATTTAGCACATCTTGAAATTGAAAAATAAAATATTTTAATGGTCATGTAAATGTTTGCAATGAAGTGTAAGGGTAGTCTTCAATAAAGCAGATGTTTAGAAAATAAGACAGATATTTCTGACATTTATAATATCGTACCTAGCAACCCTCATCTCTCTAAATTTTTGGAGAACTGTTGCAAGAGCAACAAGTATGCAATCATTGAGACAGTTTGGAAGCCAATGATTCCTTAAGGCTCAATAGTTTGTAATGTGTGAAATTGAGACAATCTAAATAAAATTATGCATTATTTAAATACTAGGAGTGGGTGTAAGGTGATTTGTTATTGAATAATTTGAATTGTACAAAATTCACAGTGCTGTTTTTATGTTGTGTTATCATTGGCTTTATATGGTAATAGAATAATGATGAAATTGTATGTAATAGAATCTACACAATTAGTTGGTTGTACATTGCCACCTAAGCAAAATACGTAATTATGCAGAGAGAACACAAGTGTCTTGAAGTTCATTTCACCGATTAGATTAGCTTTATTTCTCAAAGTACACCAAAACATAGAAGAATGTATCGTTTTGTGCCAGCATCCTACATAGTCCATAGCTGCTGGTGCAGCTTGTAAGTGTTGCCATGCTTCTGGCACTAACATAGCGCACCCACAACTTAGAACCCCCAACCCCAGTCGTACGTCTTAGGAGGGAACAGGAGCATCTGGAGGAAACCTGCATGGTCCCGAGGGAAATGTACCAAGTTTTACAGCCAGCTTTGGGAATCGAACTCTGATCGGTGATTGCTGGCACTGTAAAGCAATTGTGCTAACTGCAATGCTCCTATACATGCCACAGATTCCTGAAGCAGCAGTATGGTTTAATACACTTGTTTGGATAAAGTATGGAATACAAGAGCAAAGAGAACTGCATTGAACATTAGAGTATAGGCAAAATACTCCATACAGTTTTATTATCAAATTACAAGAAGCAAGTGAAAACATTAGAGGACACAGAGGATACTTACAAAAAGTACATATTTAAATTGTACCTGGATACGGTTGGCATCATGGTAGTCATTATTACAGCTCGAGGGGTTTGATTTCTGAGCTTAATCCCAGCCAACTGTATCCCGGTATTATTTAAATAGGTAAATCTTCTGCCTCCATCAGGAAGCAGGTACAGACCTCTACCTCTTGATTGAGAAAAGTTGTTCCTCAATTCATGTACTTTCAAGTCTGTGTCCCCTTATTCTGACCTTACCAGAGAAAAATGGGTTTTCTTTGTATTTGATTTATTTCACCTGTCTCCTATGGTTTCAATGAGGACAGTTCCAGCTAATCCAAGCCCTCCTCCAGAAAATTCTGTAGGTATTTCCTAATTGCTTTGATTTCCTCTCAGTTCAAAGAAGTACTGGCTAGGTCATTGGTCATTGTCAATTGTTCTGTCATTGGGTTAGGGTTAAATTGCAGTTGTCAGAGGTTGCTTGGCAGCATGGCTCGAAGGGCCTATTCCACTTTGTAACTCTAAATAAAAGTAAAGAACAGTTTATCAACCCAAATGTTGCAATCTTGAATGCTACAAACCCCAAATAAATAGCAATTGACTCTTTCTTTCTCCCTTCCTCCCCAGCCTTGGCTACATGATAGGGTGAATGATTCCAGACCACTGTCACAGTCAGAACTACTGACTCCTTCAGTGGAATTTCTTTCATTTATAGGCATTCCTAGCAACTTAACACTTCAACTACATTTCTTTAAATGTAATAACATAGTAACAAGAGTTTACACCTGACCTCAGATGTCATCTTTGTGGAAATTATAATTTCTCTGTGACTGCATGAATTTTCCTTGGGTGTTCTAGTTTCTTTTGACATCCAAAAATGTGCTGGTAGGTTAATTGTTACTACAAATAAATCAAATGTAGATGTACAGTGGGATAATTGGAGACGGTTTATGAGCATATAGGGGAGAATAGTCAAGTCAAGTCAACTTTTATTGTCATTTTGACCATAACTGCTGGTACAGTGCACAGTAAAAATGAGACAACATGAAGTGCTCTAAGAGCTGACAAATATTCGGCAGACTGAATTGCTTCCTCCAGTGTCATAAGAAGATATCTGAAAAATCTCAAAAGTAACACACAAAATGCTGGATGAACTCAGCATGTCAGGCAGCATCTATAGAAATGAATAACAATTGAATTTTCAGGCCAAGATCCTTCTACAAGACTAAAGGAAGGGGAAAGATGTCGGAATGAAATGGGGTGGGGGGAGGAGGAGGATATCTGGAAGGTGATAGGTGAAGCCAGGTGGATGGGAAAGGTAAATGTGAAAAGTGTTATTTATTCAGTGTTTTCGTCCTGTAATGAATAAAAGCAAGTGTCTCATGACTCATGGGAAGTAAGATTATTTAGGATCTACTTAACATTTTTTCATTTATAATGTCGATCGCTACCATTTTTATAGCTACTGATAAAAGTAAAATATTACTGCTCTTATTTGCATAAAAGAATGGTTTGATTAAGATTGAATTCAGTTGTTTCGCTTGATGTTTTGCATTTGCATCATTTCAGATAAACTAAGGAAGTATTTTGAACAAGTGTCTTTTCAGGACTTCCTCAATACAGCATTTGCAACTTTAAAATGAGAGATATTACTAATCTAATATAGACAATAAACATTTTCAGTTGCACATATTAAGTATTAAATCAACATTTATCACTTTTAATTGTCTAACAGCGTGGAACTCGTTCTCAGGAGGAATTGCATGAAGAAAAAGCTTTCCACCAGGAGAAAATGAGGCAGGAAGACTTGCCCCGCAGGGTAGCAGAGTACCGGAAGGACTTGGATTGGAAATTAGATATGCGGGCTAATCAAGGATCAACTGTGGATTCCAGTACATCTAATCAGGAGCATTTGAGCTACTCTTCAAAACCACTTTCAACAAATGTTATTGCTCCTCATAAAAGTGGACCTGGACGTTGGAAAACTCCAGCTCCAAATCTACCTACTCCAATAGCTGTTTCTCAACCTATTCGAGTAGAAAACCAGTTGCCACCACCACCCCCTCCACCTCCGCCAGTACATTATGCTATTGATTTTGATAATGCCCACACTGATCTACCCCTACCACCACCACCACCTCCCCCACCAACTTCACAGGTATCTAGTCAATGCTCTGCTGTTGATCGCAGGAAGCGAGAAGAACAACAGCGCTGGTATGAGAAAGAAAAGGCACGGCTGGAGGAAGAAAGGGACAGGAAGCGCCGTGAGCAAGATAAGAAAATTGGCCAGATGCGTGGTCCACCTCCTTTGCATGTGAATCCACCTCAACCTGTTCATGTTACTTCTTCAATTCAACAAGCAAGGCCAGAAAAAATGGCCAACTTAGCGCGGTCTCAAGATACAGTGATTCGTGAGCTTCAGCCTCAGCAGCAGCCTCGAACAATTGAACGCAGGGATCTGCAGTATATAACAATTAGCAAGGAACAGTTACCTGTAAGTGATAGTCTCTCACCTGATCCCTGGAAACGAGATGCAAAGGAAAAGATGGAGAAGCAGCAGCAGCAACATCTTTTGGAAATGCTTAGTAAAGAGATACAGGAACTACAGAACAAACCTGATCGCACTTCTGAAGAGAATGATCGCCTTCGTAAACTTATGCTTGAATGGCAGTTCCAGAAACGGTTGCAGGAATCCAAAGAAAAAGATGATGATGATGAAGAGGAAGAAGATGATGATGTTGATACAACACTTATCATGCAAAGATTGGAAGTGGAACGACGGGCAAGGGTAAGGAGAGTAAAATTATACATTTTTTTAAGTTCTGGGTTTGTTCCTGTACTTTGAAAGTGTTCATTGTGACATTTTATCATGAAGATATTAATATAAAGCTAAGTTTTTAAGAGAGCAGCTGGTCATATTCCTGTGTGCTGCTCTGAGATTGTCATACCGTAGTTAATTATTCTAAGTTGTTAACATTTCAGAACTGATGATAATCTATTTGAAACAGTATCACAAAAGGCAAGCAAGTTGAGAATCTTTGTTTTGGTGATTTTTCAATGGAAAAAGCTTTTGTATTGGCGTTCTGGCATCTTTTTATATAATTGAATTTGCTTCTCTACTTCATCAGTAAAATACTTTTCAAAGGCATTGTCAAATAGAGTTCAATAATTTTAAACTTAGTTATTTAGATACAAGAGCCAGTACCGTTCATTAAGTGAAAAATAAGACTGACAGAAGTAAGCAACTGCCAGCAATTGTAACAATTCTAAGTAGCAGTCAATTTATTTTCAAAAAGTGGGCATGCACTAAATTATGCTGCCAAAGCCTCTCCGTTTATCAGAACATTTCTTCCAAACACCAAGCTGCATGCATCATCCAATATGCCCTTGAGCACAGCCTCCCATAGGGAAATCAGTCTCTGCAGTAAAAGACTGTTGTGACTATTTTGCTTTGCCCTGCCCCTAAATACCCTTGGTATCTAAAAAGTACTGCTTCATGGTTCCTGAAAAAAAAACGTTTGGCAGCGTGTCCACTCAGAGGTAATAACTGAAATTGCGCTGCACTAGCAGGCTTTCACTCTTTCTCTGTAAAGAAAGGAACTGATACTTCAATTAACCTTCAATGTTCAGGTCCTTCAATAACTGTTAGGCAGGTTAGACTTGTGCAAATATTAAAGCAAAGCCTTCAGTTATATACTTGATAGCAATGGCATGTGGTACTGGTGCAGCTGCAGAGTTTGTAAAAGTTGTAGACCTCACTGCAGAGGAATTTCCAATGTAGTACATTCCAAGACAGTACAAGAAAACTACACAAGCTTATGTTTAAGATACAACTCCATAACACAGAAGACCAATCATCTACTTACTTGGAAGATGGCATAAATGCACAGAGGGAACATAAGGCTCAATCTTAAAAATTACTGAACTGCTTTGGTGTTCATTGAGTACCAACACAGATTGTCATTCGCAATAGTGGGAGCCACCTGCCAACATAGGACTCTGGAGATTTTACTAATTCTTGAGTTTTATAGAGTTCAGTATCATAGCAGCAGTCTCTATTGAAATGGAATGGGATTGCGAGGCGGTCAGCCTTTTCCTTGGAGTCTTATGGAAATCTTGTTATTACCAGCAATAATTGCAAGTCGACAATCAGACTGCCCCATTTATGTTTTTTTTTGTTTCTTCTCAAATGCCCTCAATTCCATACTTTTCCTCCATGAGGTTTTGGTGGAACTCAGTGTCATTCATACTTGAAGTATTCCCACTCACTGCAAATTCTGCCTGTAATTAGCTCTGTTCTTACCATATATCATCCCTCTTGCACACACTTTTCTTTGTTGCTACATTTCACTGCCTCCTAACTTTATCCAGAATATATTGAGCCAAATTTAAAAGGAAACATTATACAAGCAAGTGTTGTTCTCCTACAAATGGGTGTGTGCAGTTCAGGAGGGGAGAAAACGGTGAATTAGAAACATAGAAAACCTACAGAACAATACAGGCCTTCGGCCCACAAAGCTATGCCGAACATGTCCTTCCTTACCTTAGAAATTGCCTAGGGTTACCAATAGCCCTCCATTTTTCTAAGCTCCATGTACCTATACAAGAGACTCTTTAAAGACCCTATCGTATCCGCCTCCACCACCATCGCCAGCAGCCTATTACACGCACTAACCACTGTGCGTTTTTTAAAAAAAACTTATCCCTGACATCTTCTCCATACCTACTTCCAAGCACCTGAAAACTGTGCCCTCTCATGTCAGCCATTTCAGCCCTGGGAAAAAGCCTGGCTATCCACACGATCAATGCCTCTCATCATCTTATACACCTCTATCAGGTCACCTCTCATCCTCCATTACTCCAAGGCCAAAAAGGCCAAGTTCACTCAGCCTATTCTCAAAAAGCATGCTCCCCAACCCAGGCAACATCTTTGTAAATCTCCTCTGCACCCTTTCTATGGTTTCCACATCCTTCCTGTACTGAGGCGACCAGAACTGAGCACAGTACTCCAAGTGGGGTCTGACCAGGGTCCTATATAGCTGCAACATTACCTCTCAGCTCCTAAACTCAATCCCAGGATTGATGAAGGCCAATGCATCCTATGCCTTTTTAACCATGGAGTCAACCTGCACAGCAGCTTTGAGTGTCCTATGGACTCAGACCCCAAGATCCCTCTGATCCTCCACACCCCCAAGAGTCTTACCATTAATACCATCTTCTGCCATCATACTTGTTACCTACTGAAATGAACCACTTCACATTTATCTGGGTTGAACTCCATCTGCCACTTCTCAGCCCAGTTTTTCATCCTGTCATTGTCCCACTGTAACCACTGACAGCCCTCCATGCTATCCACAACACCTCCAACCTTTGTCATCAGTAAATTTACTAATCCATCCATCCACTTCCTCATCCAAGTCATTTATAAAAATCAGGAAAGGTAGGGGTCACAGAACAGATCCCTGAGGCACCGCACTGTCCCCTTGGATCCTATGCCTCCTTACTTTCTTAATAAGCCTTGTAAAACTGCCTTGCTGAAATACATATACACTACATCTACAGCTCTACCTTCATCAATGTGTTTAGTCACATTCTCAAAAAATTCAGTCAAGCTCGTAAGGCGTGATCTGCCCTTGACAAAGCCATGCTGACTACTCTTAATCATATTATGCCCCTCAAAATGTTCTTAAATCCTACCTCTCAGGATCTTCTCCATCAACTTACCAACCACTGAAGTCAGACTCAATTGCCTGTAATTTCCTGAGCAATCTCTAGTCCCTTCCTTGAATAAGGGAACAACATCTGCAACCCTCCAATCCTCCGGAAGCTCTCCCGTCCCTATTGATGATGCAAAGATCATCGCCAGAGGCTCAGTAATCTGCTCCCTTGCCTCCCACAGTTGCCTGGGGCACATCTTGTCCGGTCCTAGTGACTTATCCAACTTGATGCTCTCCAAAAGCTCCAGCACATCCTCTTTCTTAATATTTACATACTCAAGGTTTTCAGTCCACTGTAAGTCATCCCTACAATCGCCAAGATCCTTTTCCTTCGTGAATACTGAAGCAAACTATTCAAATAAGTACCACTTCTATCTCCTCCAGTTCCATACACATTTTTCCACTGTCACACTTAGTTGGTCCTATTCTCTCACATCTTATTCTCTTGCTCTTCACATACTTGTAGAATGCCTTGGGGTTTTCCTTAATCCTGCTTGCCAAGGCCTCTACTGGCTCTCCTAATTTCATTCTTAAGATCCTTCCTGCTAGCCTTATAATCTATTAGATCTCTATCATTAACTAGTTTTTTGAACCTTTTGTAAGCCTTTCCTCTTGATTACATTTTCAACAGCCTTTATACTCCACGGTTCCTATACCCTACCATCCTTTCCATCTTATTGGAACGTACCTACACAGAACTCCACACAAATATCCCCTGAACATTTGCCATATTTCTTTCGTGCATTTCCCTGAGAACATCTGTTCCCAATTTATGCTTCCAAGTTCCTGCCTGATAGCCTCATATTTCCCCTTACTCCAATTCAACACTTGGCTAACTTGTCTGCTCCTATCCCTCTCCAATGCTATGTTAAAGGAGATAGAATTGTCATCACTATACCCAAAATGCTCTCCCACTGAGAGACCTGGCCCCTGACTAGGTTCATTTCCCAATACCAGATCCAATATAGCCTCTCCTCTTGTAGGCTCTTCTACATATTGTGTTAAGAAACCTTGCTGAATACACCTAACAAACTCCACCCCATCTAAACCGCTCACTCTAGGGAGTTGCCAATCGATATTTGGGAAATTAAAATCTCCCACCACAACAACTCTGTTATTATTACACCTTTCCAGGATCTGTCTCCCTATCTGCTCCTTGATGTCCCTGTTACTATTGGGTGATCTATAAAAAAAACACCCAGTAGAGTTATTGGCCCTTTCCTGTTCCTAACTTCCACCCACACTCGGTAGACAATCCCTCCATGACTTCCTCCTTTTCTGCAGCCGTGACACTTCTGATCAACAGTGCCCACGCATTGTATAGTAGCAAAGACCCAGACAGTTGGAGGGGAAATACAAAATGCTGGCAGAACTCTGCAGGCCAGACAGCATCTATGGGAGGAGGTAGTGACGACATTTCTGGCCGAAACTCTTCATCCCGATGAAACAACGTCTCTGCCTCCTCCCATAGATGCTGTCTGGCCTGCTGAGTTCTGCCAGCATTTTGTGTTTTTATTTTTTTCCAGCATCTGCAGATTCACTCGTGTTGCCTTTGGAGGGAAAATACCTTTGGTTTTGAGCTTTTTAGATACAAATATTAAAATTAATATTTGTTTATTTCAGATGCCCAGTGGTATCAATTTAAATAAGTTGATAAACATGAATGTTTGGGAAGAAACCTTTAACAAATGGCATTCCCCTTTGAAAATTTGCTATAAAAGTAACTCCTAAGGGGATCTTTAAGATTGCCTGTTAAATGCTCTGCTTTCTGGTGTTTTTCTTTGGTATTTCATTTTCATTTTAGAATACGATTTCTTTAATGAAACACAAAATATGCTATTTTTCCTTTATATGTCTGACATTGAGTTTTGATGCCCTGGCAAGGATCGGCAAATATTGCTACCTAAGGCAATTAGTGAAATGGATACTGACAATTAACTAATAGTTTTGCTCCGTCTTTCCTCCTCAACCCCTGCTGCAGACTGTTCCAGCTATCTCAGTTCTAGATTTGGTATGTTCTTGTTTTTCCTACTTGTATTCCTGTCTGTTTATTCTCTCCTTTGCACATTTGTCTCCGGTTCTGAAAACTGCATCTGGATATAGTAGTGATTTTAATCTAAAACTTTACAAAAGAAAATGCTGGAAGTGCTCTGCAAGTTAGGTTGCATGTGTGGAAAGATGATCAGAAACCAGTTAATGAGCTTGTTGCTCTCTCCTCCTGCCTGACAGGCTGTTTAATTCCAGCATTTTCTGTTTTATTTTCTAATTTCATATATGTGGACTAGTTATGGTTCTGCAGTGATTTAGTTTAATTTGCTTTTTGTAAATATTCCAATTATTCATTATTTTTTTTCATTTCCTTGTGGGATCTTGATCTTTTTGTTACCTTTTTTAAAGAATAGCATGTTTATTATTGAGTTTTGGAATCAGAATTTGAATGCTTGCAAGAATTTTACTTGTCATTTCACATCTCTTTCAAACTCATGACTAACACATTTTTAATTATGAACTAAAATGTTGCCATTATTTCTCCAGGTTAAAAAGATTATCCAACACTTGTTTTCACTGATTTAAGATGAGAGGTTGAGGCAAAAGCATGTTGGTTTAGAGCATTACAGTAATGAAGTATTTCTTTCTATACCTTTTAGAAGTTGTTTTGCATTTTGGACTCTTGTGGTATTCCAACTTGCTATTTATCCAAACCCTCTGCCCACAAGTATATCTGATTGTGTATGCTTAAGGTTAATGGCGGTACTGTGTGTGTGGGAATGATTGAATGTCACGATGCAGCTTGTTGCATAGCTTTTTGCTTTCTTCCTATTTCACATAATGCATTCTAATAACTAGTTTAAAAATCCTTATTCTATTATTGAACATTATAGTGTTCCTTGTTGATTTTGTTTGGTGCAGAATATTTTAACTTATTAAAAGTGTATGATTATTTATGTTTCTAGATTAATGTGAGAATTTCCCAGTGTGTAATATTAATCTCAGTTGTGATGGTCAGTTATCTATAACTCATCAGCATTGTATTTGGCCTTAAAACTAAGTACTGACTTTGGCAATTTCTGCCAGCAAAATATTATTGGGGAATAGTACCTGCCTGGTGCATACAAATAGAAATTTAAGACCGTATGACAGGCTGTTAAAGCGCTTGCTATTTAAGTCAGTGGGCAGCTTTGACAGTGATAAGATTGATCTTCCAAGAAGTCCATTCTCTCCTGCCATAAGTCCTTATAAGAGATGACAGATTATTAGACCAGCATCAGGGTGGAACAAATTAATTTGTCTCTGCCTTCTAAACTATCATGTTTAGTATGTTTAGAATTAAAAACTGACATATTAATTACAGCTACAAGATGAGGAACGCAGGCGTCATCAGCAACTGGAAGAAATCAGAAAGCGAGAAGCAGAAGAAAGAGCTAGACAAGATGAAGAACGTCTTCGTCAAGAGGAGGAGCGAGCAAAGAGAGAAACCGATGAAAAGGTTTGGTTCTGAGTATATGTCAAACAACCATTGTGACACTTTCTCACAAATTTTTAATCTGTATCTGGTTAAACCACATGGATTAAAAATGCACCTTTTAATATCATTACTTATGTACTTGCATTGTGGATTTCAATGCAGTTAATGATATGAAAAAGTTTATTACCATGTTGTCATCATTTTCATCCAAGCTCCAGTAGAAAAATACTGGATTGAAATATGATGGCCACCAATTCCAAAGGGATCAGCCAGCTATTAATGATTCGACCCCTTTTTAAGTCATGATCTGGCCTAGTATTGATATCAAGTCCACAAGTTGCTGGTTACCTGCCCGGACAGTCATTTCAAGATGGCCACAAGCTGGTATGTTTGACTGTCAGGCCCATTGTTTAATCTACTGCATATTAATGAGTGAATTTTAGTTATTTTTCTGAGTGCCAGTCATTTTAAAAGCCATCAAATTTGAAATAAATGGGAAAGTTTATACTTAAAGATGATCAAGTATAAATGAAACAAACTTCAGATGCTGGGAATCTAAAATAAAAATGGAACATGATGCAATACTTTACTGTGCCACATCTGGAAAGAGAAATGGTCATCAGGTTGGAGACCTTTCATCAGAAGTGAAACGGAGAGAAATGAAACTTGTAACGTGTGAAAGGTTGTGGGGGGGAGGGTGAGTTATGTCTCATAGGTTGAAACCAGGGTGAGCTCGGTAATAAGTTGTAAACAGGCTGGTCTGGTCAATGAGGAAAAATTGGTTTAGTTAGACAGTGAAAGCATAAAAAATAACATAGGAGTTGTGAAGTGTATTGCAGGAGGACAAGCCCTCCTGCTTAAAGACATGTATCTTCCATTCCAAAAGTAAAGAGTAAAAAAGGAGCAGGAGTGAAACAAGTTAATGTCACAGATGGATGACTAATAATTAAACAAGTCAACATAAATGTTTAATACAACTTAATGTAAAAAATTAAAAGTAACTTCCCTTTCACCTTGTAATCCACAGCCCTATTGCTCCCATTGAAATCAATAAAATCTCAGATCCTGTACAAAGTCTCATTTGCTGCAGAGTTTGAGATTAATTTCTTGGCATTCTGAATCCAATCCTTATTTCAAGGTTTGATGACTGAATGCTGTGGTATCATCATCCCACTTTAATACGTCATGACTATGAACTCTGCATCAAGCATGCTTTCTGAGTTTTGTGAGGAAATGTAAAGCTATTTGATATTGTAGAATCAGGTTTATTATCACTGGCATGTGACGTGAAACTTCTTAACTTAGCAGCAGTCCAATGGAATACATAATCTAGCAGAGAGGAAAAAAAAATAATAAACAAGTAAATCAATTATGTATATTGAATAGATTTTTTTTTAAGTGCAAAAACAGAAATACTGTATTTTTTTTTAAAGTGAGGTAGTGTCCAAAGATTCAATGTCCATTTAGGAATCAGATGGCAGAGGGGAAGAAGCTGTTCCTGAATCGCTGAGTGTGTCCCTTCAGGCTTCTGTATCCTACCTGATGGTAACAGTGAGAAAAGGGCATACCCTGGGACCATAATGGACCTTTCTGAGACACCACTCCCTAAAAATGTCCTGGGTACTTTGTAGGCTAGTACCCCAAGATAGAGCTTACTAGATGTACAACCTTCTGCAGCTTCTTTTGGTCTTCAGTAGCCCCTCCATAACAGATAGTGATGCAGCCTGTCAGGCTGCTCTCCATGGTCTGTCTATAGAAGTTTTTGAGTGTATTTGTTGACATGCCAAATCTCTTCAAACCCCTAATGAAGTATAGCTGCTGTCTTGCCTTCTCTATAACTACATTGATATTTTGGAACCAGGTTAGGTCCTCAGAGATCTTGACACCCAGGAACTTGAAGCTGCTCACTCTCTCCACTTCTGATCCCACTGAGGATTGGTATGTGTTCCTTTGTCTTATCCATCCTGAAGTCCACAATCAGCTCTTTCATCTTACTGATGTTGAGTGCCAGGTTGTTGCTGCGGCACCACTCCACTAGCTGGCATCTCTCGCTCCTTTATGCCCTCTTGTCACCACCTGAGATTCTACTAACAGTGGTTGTATCATCAGCAAATTTTTAGATGGTATTTGAGCTATGCCTAGCCACACAGTCATGAGTGTACAGAGAGTAGAGCAGTGGGCTAAGCACACACCCCTGAGGGGTACGTGTTGATTGTCAGCGAGGAGGTTATGTTATCACCAATCCACACAGATTGTGGTCTTCCGGTTAGGAAGTCGAGAATCCAACTACAGAGGACCAGGTTCTGCAACTTCTCAGTCAGGATTGTGGAAATGATGGTCTATAGTCGATGAGCTATAGTCGATGAACAACATCCTGTCCAGGTGGTCTGCATATTAGGTGCTCCTGATAAAGTGTCTGAAACTGCATCTTTTCAGTGTACTTGTATTACCAATAGCATTCAAGTCTAGCATTCAGTACCAACTACTACCTATTGAATAAATCACTTCAAGGTTTCATACTGTATACATTGCAGAATAAAGATCAAGGAATAACTTAGTACCTTAACTGATTCATTGAGCAATAACTCAATATTTTGATTTCAATTATCTGTTTTAAGAACTGTGTACGACTGTGATAGAATTTGGGTTTGAATCCAGCACTGATTGTTGGGATGAATGTCTTTTCTGTCAATGGATGACATAAGTTTAAGCAATCTTAATTTTGTTTTTCCAGTCACCATGAAAACACAGTACAGAATTACCTCAGTTTAGCACTAAATTATTGTCACTTGGAAATGAGATTATACATTTTGGGATGAGATCCTTCATCTGGAGCAGCATGTCCAGATGAAGGATCTCATCCCAAAATGTTGACTGTCCATTTACCTCCTATAGATGCTGCCTGACCCAGTGTCCCTCCACTGCTTATGGTGGAAGAATAGTTGAACTCTTACAGGCAATACATACCTGATCATTTTCATCTGTTCTTATTTCTTCATGTTGCCTTTTGAGCTTTTCTCTTCTGTGCCAAATTTAAGCATCTGTCTTCAACCTTTCTGCTTTGGAGAATGATTTTCCCCTGTTCTATTAGGTCTTTCAATAGTTTCTCCATGATCTCTAACTGTCTTTGTAAACTCATTAGGTTATCAAATGCTTCATAAAACATGCAGAGCTGAAAATGGGTCACCATAGTCGAGGCAGGAATGAACTACTGCTTTCTATATAAATGATTGCCTGTGTTAATCAACAGTTATCTTGTGCTTTTCTCCAAACACCTTAACGCTATGCCTCCTTTTTTTTTTCAATCTTTTTATTGAATTTCATATATATAAAAAAAACATAATATAATAATGAATAGGTTATAAATGCATAAGACTTGAAATTGAATTAATAGTAGGATAACAATATCCTATTAAAATATCAACAGAAAAATATAGTACTGTAGCGGTGTGCTACACACAGCGCTAAAATTACGACACGGAGTCGGTAACTGCAGTCGAAAGAAAAAAACTTTATTCGAAATCTTCAGCCTCACTTTTAAGCCTCCCTCAACCTGCCCCCCATGGCGCAGAGGCTCCAAAGCTCTGTGCTCGCAAACCCCCGTAGGCTATCTAATTGTGAGTCGGTTCGGATGTGCCAGGAAATGGGTTGCCACATAACCCCCCCCCCCAGAACCGGCGATACACCCCCCAATGTCCACAGTCTGGGCCAGAACCTGCTTGGGAGGTCGGCCTCTTGGCCAGGTCCACATGGGCCGGTTTGAGGCGGTCCACCGTGAAAACCTCCTCTTTCCTCCCAACGTCCAGCACGAACGTGGACCCGTTGTTCCGGAGCACCATAAACGGCCCCTCGTATGGCCGCTGCAGCGGAGGCCGATGCCTGCCCCTTCGTACAAACACGAACTTACAGTTCTGTAGGTCTTTGGGTACGCAGGTCGGGTGCCGCCCATGCTGTGAAGTGGGTATGGGGGCCAGGTTACTGAGCTTCTCGCGTAGTCTGCCCAGGGCTGCTGCGGGATCTTCCTCTTGCCCCCTTGGGGCTGGTAGGAACTCCCCGGGGACGACCAGGGGCGCGCCGTATACCAACTCGGCCGACGAGGCATGCAGGTCGTCCTTGGGCGCTGTGCGGATGCCGAGTAGGACCCAGGGAAGCTCGTCCGCCCAGTTGGCTCCTCGCAGGCGGGCCATGAGGGCCGACTTCAGGTGACGGTGGAAATGCTCCACTAGCCCGTTCGACTGTGGGTGGTAGGCAGTGGTGTGGTGCAGCTGAGTCCCCAAAAGGCTGGCCATAGCTGACCACAGGTCGGAGGTGAACTGGGCGCCTCTGTCGGAGGTAATGTGGGCTGGTACACCAAAGCGAGATATCCAGGTGGCGATCAGGGCTGGGGCACAAGATTCGGAGGTGGTGTCGGTGAGCGGGACCGCCTCTGGCCATCTTGTGAACCGGTCCACAATAGTCAGGAGGTGCCGCGCTCCGCGCGACACTGGCAGGGGGCCCACAATATCCACATGAATGTGGTCGAAACGCCGGTGGGCGGGATGGAACTGCTGCGGTGGGGCTTTTTTTTTCAAAATAATTTCATTTAATATGAAGTAATCTTTAAAGATGGGTTCAGGTATTTCTCTTTCGCTGTTCCTTCCTCCTACTTTTCAGCAGCTTTCCATCCATGCGAACGTATTACTTTTCAAACAGTTTTTCTTGCAGTGAGAACTCGTACTATGCAGCCTACTCCACCCACTGCTAAAGCCTTTTCATGCCACTGCAATAATATCGCACTGCTGTTTTCTGTGGGTTTTTCAAAGCCTTTATAAATGTATTTCATTAAAAGGTCAACACCATTTCTATCTAATGACTTTACCGCCTGTTCTATTTCACTACTTTTAAAGGACGTAAGGACTTTGAGAACTATTCCCTGTGCCCGTTCCTTGACTGCTTGATTCTTCATGTTAACTGGTGGGTTCCTTAAAGCTGCATGTAATGCACTAAGCATGTCACCTTGCCTGATGAAGCCATCCACCTCCCCGGAGTCGGGGCCCTGCTGCTCGGCCGCCTCCTCCTACTCGTCCACGAACTTGTTCTCGTCGTACTCATCGACGTCGACTTTGCGGAACCGGTTGGACAGCGTGTTCCTCGCCATCTCCTTCCCGCCAGTCCCCGTGACGGCTCAAGGCCCGAGTGTGAACCGGGACGACTCCTTTCCTTGCTTTCCCCAGTCCTGCCTCCACCAGCCGCCGTCCTGCCTCCTACTCGACCGGCGGCCGCATTCAAATCAGCGGCGGCTGCCAACTGTGTGCCGCTGCACCTTGGCCGTCTGGCAGTGCATGCACGTTTTGGCCCATTCACTGACCTGTTTGCGGAGTCCGTGCCAAACGAACCTGCTGGAAACCATCCGGACAGTTGTCCGGATGGAGGGATGCGCCAAGTTATGAATGGAGTCGAAAACACGTCGCCGCCAGGCTGTCGGGACGACTGGACGGGGCTGGCCGGTGGCGACGTCACAGAGTAGGGTCCTCTCACCCGGGCCCACGGGGAGGTCCTGGAGCTGCAAACCGGAGACTGCGGTTCTGTAACTCGGAATCTCCTCATCCGCCTGCTGCGCCTCTGCCAGTGCCTCAAAGTCTACCCCTTGGGAAAGGGCATGAACGGTAGGGCGAGAGAGCGCATCCGCCACGACATTGTCCTTACCCGAGACGTGCCAGACATCCGTTGTGTATTCAGAGATGTAGGACAGGTGGCATTGCTGGCGGGACGACCAGGGGTCGGACGCTTTCGTAAATACAAAGGTAAGCGGTTTGTGGTCCGTGAACGCGGTGAAGGGCCGACCTTCTAGGAAGTACCTGAAATGCCGGATTGCCAGGTAGAGCGCCAACAGTTCCCGGTCGAAAGCACTGTATTTGAGCTCGGGTGGTCGCAAGTGTTGGCTGAAAAACGCCAGGGGTTGCCAGCGACCTGCGATGAGTTGCTCCAGCACCCCACCGACTGCCGTGTTTGATGCGTCCACTGTGAGGGCGGTAGGGGCGTCCATTCAGGGATGTACTAGCATTGCGGCATTCGCCAAAGCTTCCTTCGTTTGAACGAAAGCGGCGGCGGACTCCCCGTCCCAGGTAATGTCCTTGCTCGGACCCGACATCAGGGCGAACAGGGGGCGCATGATCCGGGCAGCTGAAGGGAGGAAGCGGTGGTAGAAATTGACCATACCTACGAATTCCTGAAGGCCTTTGACCGTGGTGGGTCGGGGAAAGAGGCGGACCACATCTACCTTAGCGGGCAGAGGGGTTGCCCCGTCTTTAGTAATCCTGTGGCCCAGGAAGTCAATGGTATCGAGTCCGAACTGGCATTTGGCGGGGTTGATTGTAAGACCGTACTCACTCAGTCGGGCGCAGAGTTGATGGAGGTGGGACAGATGTTCCTGATGACTGCTGCTGGCTATGAGGATGTCATCCAAATAGATGAAAGCGAAGTCCAGGTCCCGTCCCACCACGTCCATTAACTGCTGGAACGTCTGTGCGGCATTCTTCAGGCCGAACGGCATGCGGAGGAACTCGAAAAGGCCAAACGGGGTGATGAGAGCCGTTTTGGGGACGTCGTCAGGATGCATCGGGATTTGATGGTACCCTCGGACGAGGTCTACCTTGGAGAAGATCCGTGCGCCGTGCAGGTTTGCTGCAAAGTCCTGAATGTGCGGCACAGGGTAGCGGTCCGGTGTGGTAGCCTCGTTCAGCCTGCGGTAGTCGCCGCACGGTCTCCAGCCCCCCGACGCTTTGGGCACCATGTGCAGGGGGGAGGTCCATGGGCTGTCGGACCACCGGATGATCCCCAATTCCTCCATCCTCTTGAACTCCTCCTTTGCCAGTCGGAGCTTGTCCGGGGGAAGCCGCCGAGCGCGGGCGTGGAGGGGTGGTCCCTGGGTCGGGATGTGGTGCTGTACGCCGTGCCTGGGCATGGCCGCTGTGAACTGCGGTGCCAGAACCGATGGGAAATCTGCCAGGACCCTGGTGAAGTCGTTGTCGGACAGCGTGATGGAGCCGAGGTGAGGGGCTGGCAACTGGGCTGCACCCAGGGAGAACGTCTGAAAGGTCTCGGCGTGTACCAGTCTCTTCCTGGGCAGGTCGACCAGTAGGCTGTGAGCCCGCAAAAAATCCGCACCCAGAAGCGGTTGGGCTACGGCGGCCAGTGTGAAGTCCCACGTGAACTGGCTGGAGCCGAACTGTAGCTGCACCTGACGGGTGCCATAGGTCCTTACTGTGCTGCCATTCACGGCCCTCAGGGGGGGACCCGGTGCCCTGTTGCGGGTGTCGTAACTCGTCGGAGGTAAAACGCTGATCTCAGCCCCAGTATCGACCAAAAACCGGCGTCCCGACCTTCTATCCCACACATACAGGAGGCTATCCCGATGGCCAGCCGCCGTAGCCATCAGCAGCGGCTGGCCCTGGCGCTTCCCGGGAACTTGCAGGGCGGGCGACAACGGCGGGCTTCTGCGCCCCACCGCTGGTGGTAGAAGCACCAGTGTTCATTGCGTCGGGGGTTGGCGGGCTCTGCGGCTGGGCCTGGACTGGTTTGCTGCTGGGAGCGTGGCTGGGAGATCTGTGCGATGGACGCCCCGCTCACCTTTTTGGCGTTCCACAGCAAGTCCGCCCGGGCTGCCACCTTCCGGGGGTCACTGAAATCCGCGTCGGACAGCAGCAGGCGTATGTCCTCGGGCAGCTGCTCCAGGAATGTCTGCTCAAACATGAGGCAGGGTGTGTGTCCGTCGGCGAGAGACAACATCTCATTCATTAAAGCCGATGGAGGTCTGTCTCCCAAGCCGTCCAGGTGCAGTAAACGGGCAGCCCGCTCGCGCTGTGAGAGTCCGAAAGTCCTGAGGAGCAGGGCTTTGACTTCCGTGTACTTGCCGTCTGCCGGGGGTGACTGTACGAACTCCACGACCTGGGCCGCTGTGTCCTGGTCGAGGGAGCTCACCACGTAGTAGTAGCGGGTGTCTTCTGAGGTGATCTGGCGAACGTGGAATTGGGCTTCGGCTTGCTGGAACCATAGGTTCGGGCGCTGTGTCCAGAAACCCGGCAGTTTCAACGAAACCGCATGAACAGAGGCGGCGTTGGTCATTTCTGGTCCAAAAATCGTTTGGACTGTCGGGGTAACCAATTGTAGCGGTATGCTACACGCAGCGCTAAAATTACGACACGGAGTCGGTAACTGCAGTCGAAAGAAAAAAACTTTATTTGAAATCTTCAGCCTCACTTTTAAGCCTCCCTCAACCTGCCCCCCCATGGCGCAGAGGCTCCAAAGCTCTGTGCTTGCAAGCCCCCGTAGGCTATCTAATTGTGAGTCGGTTCGGATGTGCCAGGAAATGGGTCACCACAGTACATTATCAATCAAGTCTATAATAATTATATGAAAAAAATAAAAATAATCGTCAAAAGAAAAAGAAAAAATTATAAAAATACAGGCAAAAAATATATATTAAGAAAAAAAATACTAAACTAAACTAACATGGGCAATAATAACAGTTTATTTGTATATGATAGTGCCAAAGACTCCGGAACTCCATACCTGAACAAGGATAAGTAAAGAGAAGGTCTGGAAGAGGCCAAATTAATTCATATGAAAATGTCGAATGAACGGTCCCCAAGTTTCTTCAGATTTAATTGATGAGTCAAAAATAGTGCTTCTAATTTTTTCCAAGCTCAGAAAAGAAATAGTTTGAGAGAACCACTGAAACGTGGTAGGAGGATTTACTTCTTTCCAATTTTGTAATATAGACCTTCTGGCCATTAATGTTACAAAAGCAATCATTCGTCTAATTGAAGGGGAAAACTGATTACCATCCTCATTTGGTATACCAAAAATTGCAGTAATAAAATGAGGTTGTAAATCGATATTCCAAATTGAGGAAATGGTAGCAAATATGTCCTTCCAATAGTTATGTAAAGTGGGACATGACCAAAACATGTGGGTCAATGAAGCCACATCTGAATGACATCTGTCACATTGAGGGTTAATATGAGAATAGGATCGAGCAAGCTTATCTTTAGACATATGAGCTCTATGTACAATTTTAAATTGTATTAAAGCATGTTTAGCACATATAGAAGAAGAATTAACCATTTGTAAATTTTTTTCCCATTTTTCTATTGATATATTATATTTAAGTTCTTTTTCCCATTCTTGTTTAATTCTACCTGATATTTCTGGTTGTATCTTCACAATCATATTATAAATAAAAGCCACTAATCCCTTCTGATAGGGATTTAAGGTAAAAATCATACCTAAAAAGTCCATTGAAGTTGAATTGGGGAAGGATGGTAGAATTTTATGTAAAAAATTTCTAATTTGTAGATATCTAAAAAAAGTTAGATTTAGGTAACTCAAATTTGTTGGAAAGTTGGTCGAAAGACATCAAACTACCTTCAAAGAAGAGATCACGAAAGCATTTTATACCTTTCCTTTTCCATATGCTAAAAGCTTGATCTGTCAAAGAAGGTTTGAAAAGAAAATTAAGTAAAATAGGGCTATCAAGAACAAAGTTTTTCAGAGTAAAAAATTTACGAAATTGAAACCAAATTCGTAATGTATGTTTGACAACAGGGTTGGATATCTGTTTATTGAATTTAACTAAATCGGCAGAAAGAGAAGAACCCAGAACGGAGAATAGAGAATATCCCTGTGCCTCATTGCATTCTAAATTTACCCACTGTGGGCACAATGGTGAATCCAAATCTGATTTCCAATAAATTAAGTTATGAATATTATTCGCCCAATAGTAAAATCTAAAGTTAGGTAAAGCTAAAACACCATCTTTTTTAGATTTTTGTAATTGCCTTTTACTTAACCTAGGATTTTTTATTTTGCCACACAAATGAAGAAATTTTTGAATCAATATTATCAAAAAAAGATTTAGGAATAAAAATTGGTAAAGCTTGAAATAAATATAAAAATTTCGGTAGAATCATCATTTTAATAGCATTAATCCGACCAACTAATGAGACCATCTTGTAGTAAGTTGTTGAATTTGATAAAGCATAGGTAAAAAATTCAATGTAAATAAATCTTTATATTTCTTGGTAATTTTTATACCTAAATAGATAAAGTTATCATCAACAACTTTAAATGGCGTCCTTTCATTCAATAAAGTTTGTGCGTTTAAAGGGAATAAATCACTCTTATCCAAGTTTAGTTTATAACCAGAAAAACTACCAAATTGAGCCAACAAGGATAAAATAGCGGGAATAGACTTGTCGGATCAGAAATATATAACAAGTCATCAGCATAAAGTGATAACTTGTATAATTTCTCATTGCGGGTAATACCAAAAATATTAGGAGATTCACGAATAGCAATGGCTAAAGGTTCTAATGCAATATTAAACAATAAAGGACTTAAGGGACAACCTTGTCTCGTACCACGAGATAATTTAAAAAAAGATCTGTAATTATTTGTAAGAACAGAAGCAACAGGTTTATGATATATTAGTTTGATCCATGATATAAAATTAGGACTAAAATTAAAATATCTCAAAGTGTTAAATAAGTATACCCATTCAACTCTATCAAAAGCTTTTTCAGCATCTAGTGAAATAACACATTCTGGAATTGTGGGTGATGAAGTATAAATTATATTAATCAATTTTCTAATATTAAAAAAAGAATACCGATTCCTAATAAAACCAGTTTGGCCTTCTGAAATAATCTGTGATAGTACCTTTTCTAACCTAATAGCTAAAATTTTTGTAAGAATCTTAGAGTCTACATTTACCAGTGATATAGGGCGATAAGATGTTCATAGAGTGGGATCCTTATCTTTTTTAAGAATTAGAGAGATAGTAGCTTCATAAAAAGACTGAGGTAATCTCTTCTTAACAAATGCAACATTAAAAATTTCACATAACCAAGGGGAAAGCAAAGAAGAAAAAGTTTTTAAAAATTCTATAATATAACCATCAGGACCAGGAACTTTCCCTGAATTCATTGATGAGATGGCCTCTCCTATTTCGGCCAAAGAGATAGGAGCATCAAACAAGCTACGATCTTCATCTGTCAGTTTGGGAATATTCAAATTGTTAAAAAAGTTATCCATGGACAGATCGCCGTCAAATTCTGATTGATATAAAGATTTATAAAAATCTTGAAAAGTGTTACTGATTTCTTTATGATCAGTAGTCAGATTGCCGTCTTGTTTACGAATTTTAATGATTTGTCGCTTAGTCAGGATAGCTTTTAATTGGTTAGCTAATAATTTACCAGTTCGATCACTATGGATATAAAATTGAGCCCTGGTCCTAATTAATTGATTCTCAATTGAAGAAGATAATAATAAGCTATGCTCCATTTGAAGCTCAACTCTCTTCTTATAAAGTTCTTTGGTAGGAGTCACGGAATAAATCTTATCAATTTCTTTAATTTTATCCACTAATAAAGCAATATCTAAATATCTTTGTTTTCTTTTACCGACGGAATATGAGATAATTTGTCCACGGATAAAAGCCTTAAAAGAGTCCCAAAGTATTCCTCTGTCAATCTCTTCTGTATAGTTTGTTGAGAAAAACAAGTCAATTTGCTGTTTTATGTAGGTGATGAATTCTGGATCTTGAAGCAAAGTAGCGTTAAGTCTCCAAGATCTAGTATTATTAGAAAAGTCCAAAATCTTGATAGATAACTTCAAAGGTGCATGATCCAAAATAGCAATAGAATCATATTTACAATCAATAACATCTGTTAATAAACGATGATCAATAAGGAAATAATCAATTCTAGAATAACTGTGATATACATGTGAAAAAAACAAAAATTCTTTATCTTTAGGGTTCAAAAACCGCCATATTTCAGTAATTCCCGAATCAACCATAAAAGAATTAATAAGTAAGGCTGATCTATTCGGAAGAATTCGAATAGGTTTAGATCTATCCATTGAAGGATTCAAACAACAATTGAAATCTCCACCCATTATCAACATATATTCATTTACATTAGGAAGGGAAGTAAATAAACGTTTAAAGAATTCAGGGCAGTCAAAGTTTGCATAAATATTAACTAGAACCACTTTTCGATTAAAAAGTGAACCAGTTATCAACAAAAATCTGCCCTGTGGATCAGAAATAATTTCATGATGTGTAAACGAAATTGAAGGGTCTATAAAAATAGACACACCCCTAATTTTGGCGGTAGAATTCGAGTGGAAGTGTTGACCTTTCCAGAACCTAAAAAAGCGTTGATTATCCTCCCTCCTAATATGGGTCTCCTGTGCAAAAATAATATTAGCATTTAGTCTATGGAATACTTTAAATATTTTTTTACGTTTAATCGTATGATTTAAACCATTAGTATTCCAGGAGATAAAGTTAATAGACTTATCCATCATGCCAATATTAATTGTGTATATCATAAAAGGTTAAAAAGACACATAACCCATAATTCAGAAAGAAGGAAAAATGATTCAGGAGCAACCGGAGAACATGACACCTCAACAGTATTAATAATTTAAAGTCGGCCCATAAACTAAAAGCAAAAAAATAAAAAGCAAAAGCGTGAAAGAAGATCCCTATCCCCTCCCCCAACCCCACGGAAAAAAGCCAAGCGGCAGGCGCACAAACTAACACTAATATTAGCCCCATTTTCAAGATGGCGACTTCATGAAAAGAAAGAAAAGAGAAACTATATAACACCCAAATATAAATACAGGGTTGTAAACAGAAAGAATATATATCAATCAAAATGAAAAAATAATATAAAAAAGCAAAAAATCATTTAAAAAAAGGATAACCATTGAAGTTTAAAATAGTGTAATATACTTTTAAAAAAATTCCATATTCAAATATAAGGAAATGACGTTTCAAAAACAAAGACTTATGGGAAGAAGAAACGACATTTTGAAAGGACCATATTACAAAATATAGATGTAAATTCACCAATCCTTTTTTTAAAAAAAGGTTATCAAAATAGAATTTAAAAAGGGTTCAATAACCACTACAATATATATATATATAAAAAAAAGGTTCAAAAATTCAAAACATTCATCCCATTCTCAAATACAGGCAAATAAACGCTTATGGAAAGCAAAGTCTTATGGGAAGAAGAAACGACATCTTAAAAAATAAATCATTATTACAAAGTCTTAACATGTATATCTAATCCAGAGGAAAAAAAATTAATTAAGAAAAAAGACATTATAGTAAAGTTAAAAAAGCATCTGTAAATCATGATAATAAAAAAAAACCAGGTCTACAGACCGAAATAAAAAGCTATACCGCAGCTTCATAAGTTAAAGCCTAAAACGGAATGGCGTCTTCTCTCCAAAAGTTCTTCCATATAACACATAGTTCAAGTTGGACTAGAAGAGCGATATTCTTCAACGAATTTCTTCACTTCTTCCGGAGTATTAAAGAAACGCTGACTGTTGTCACTCAACGTAATTCTGAGATTCGCTGGATATCTTAAAGCTTGTTTAAGTCCAATCGAATGAACTTCCGCCATCACCAGTTTAAAAGCAATTCTCGCCCTCATTACCTCGAATGAATAGTCCTCCACAATACGAAACTTGTTGTTTCTGTGAGAAATCATACCTTTCTGACGAGCTAATCGAATTAAAAGCTCTTTCTCCCGAGGATAATGGAGACGGACAATCACAGCTCATGGCTTGTCTTTCGCAGCCGAAAATCTTGAAACTCTGTGGGCACGATCAATAGTAGGTTTAACCCGCAAAGCGTCCTCGCCAAAAATTTCCCACAATAAATTAGAGAAATATTCAGTTAAGTCACCAGACTCGAGATTTTCGGGAAATCCAATAATACGCAAATTCTGTCTGCGAGACCGGTTTTCAAGATCGGTGATTTTAAACTTGTACTGCTCCACTATTTTAGCGGTCGATCGTACCTTCTCCTCCAAAGTTTCGATTGTACGTATTTTTTCACAAATTATCTTGTCAAGAGCCGCAAACGTTTCTTCATGGCGTTCAATAACTGCTGCCTGCGATTGAAGCTTGATATCAAATAATTTAACGACTTCTTCAACATCCGACATTTTCGCAGTAAGTTTGTTTTCCAGACTTGCAAGTTTAGTATCAAGAAGATTGGAGATTGCATCGAGAGTTATAGGGTCTTTAGACGATTTCTTCGGTACAGACATTTTAAGTTTGAAAAAATTAAATCCAGTGTTATTTT
Organism: Hypanus sabinus; assembly: GCF_030144855.1. NCBI lineage: Eukaryota > Metazoa > Chordata > Chondrichthyes > Myliobatiformes > Dasyatidae > Hypanus > Hypanus sabinus. The sequence continues at coordinate 99,029,138 of NC_082717.1, read as the reverse complement.
TAAAAAGAGAAATAAATCATAAATATCAACCCATGTAATTAAGTACGAAAAGATTTGATTAAAGGGTGGTTATAGCTTAAAAAATGAAGAGCGCCTAAAAGGCAGATGTCTACGTCGCCATCTTGAAACTCCACCCCCCAGATGTCAACGCTATGCCTCCTTGTATCAGCCACTTCCACCCTGGAAACAAGTCCACTCAGTCAATGTCACTTTTTCACCTGCAAGATGATGGCTGTTATAACTGTTCTTATGCTGAGCTGAAGTCTTCATTTGGTTTCAATGAGGCAGCACAAGATGCACTCTTCCCCTTCCTTGCCATTCCCACCCCCCACACCTTGATTGAAATCCATGGGAAAAACAACTGATAGTACATCAGTGGGTAGAATGTATTTACTCCAGATGTATTTTTTTGATATTACTTTTTGTCTTTAGTTTAATACTTTTAAAATATTTCACCAATGATCTTGTTGATTTATAAATTTATGTGGCTGCATTGAGCCACATACAAAAGACATCCAGCTTCCTTCTCATCAGAAGACAGTGCTTGGGACAACAACAAAAGAGAGCTCCAGGGAGAGGTGGTTGATGATCTTGGAGCCAACAGAAGATTGGTGCCATTGTCTTCTATCATTCTATTCCTTGTCGCCAGCACATTTTGTAAATTTTCTTGTTTGTTTTGAATCTGGAGAAACTAGTTTTTGCATACTACCTGTTACTTCAGAGAAGGACATGAAAATCAGGAGAGAAGAACACTAAAATAAAGTTCGAAAATTATTTGACTTCCTGACAGAAATTGTTAAATATTTATCTAAAATTAGCAGAAAATGGTGGGTTTTAATATTTTGCATATTAAAGTAAATCCTTGCATGCTTTTTATAATACTGATATTTTACAATGTACATTCACTTTTTGTTTTGGACTTTAAATATAAGGTAGATATACTAATTGCAGTATCTGCAAATTAGCTAACAACTTTCTGGTTTCCATTAGAGAAGACAGGAAGAAGAGTATTACACACGCTTGGAAGCTGAAAGACGTAGACAACAAGAAGAAGCTGAGAGGAAGTTGCTTCAACCTGATGAACCCGGTCTGTACAGGCCTCCCCTTCCACGGGACTATACTTCTGAAAGCCAGCAGTATGAAATTCCTCCCCCATCCCATTCATCTAACGCTCCTCCCCCTCCTCAGAGAAACATTTCTTACATCAAAACACAGATCGTCTCCCCTGACAAAGTTTACACTGCCAAGTTTGTCCCATACAATGATGAGGATGAGGAAGATGCAAATCTTTCAGGTCAGGATAAGTACTCCATTACAAGAAAATCGTATGGTGAACTGCCTTCTGCCCCTAGGCAGCCACCATTTATTCGTCAACCCCGCCCGGTTTCAGATGGCTGCTATCTTTCAAACTCATTCCGACCGCCATCTGCCAATGCCAACAGTACTGCTTCAAAAACTGGTGTCCCACCTCCCCCTCCAACCAAACAGAGCTCCATGCCACAGAGTGGTTTGAAAGGTAGAGACAAGTACAAGTAAAAACCTTGTACCTTTTTTAGATTTTCTTGCTTCTTGCAATTTCCTGATTGAGAATGTAATTATAACTCTTGCCTAACATACACGTCTCTTCCTCCAATATAACACAAATTTTACTTGATTCAGGAATCAATCAATTTACCTTAGTCACTGAATATTACTCTTTAATTTCTTATCTTCAACTACTTCTGTCCTATCCTCTCAAATATTTTAATTGTACTTCCCTAATAATCCTAATGAATGCATAATTTTTCTTTTTTTTTTAAAGTTGTTCCAATCAAAGTACTGTTGGTTTTGGCTTTGTTCTGTTCTGTGAATGAATGCTTCCCTAAACCCTCTCCAGATACAGGAAGAGAATGTGGCAAATTGGAATGCTTGTGGTCTTTACCCATTTTGGGGATTATTTCAAACCTTTTACTATTCCTTTTGCAAAGGGGAACTGATCTGGTGTAACTTAACATAGCATTATGAATAATTAATTGTGAATCTCAAATTTACCCTGCTTTTAGAAATTTATGTAAATGTGTACCAGTTAACCAGTTTACAGCAGCATTCAACATTAATGGATAATGAAAATTAAATATATATATTTGAAATCATGATTAAAAATTGAAAATACTGGAAACATTTGATGACGAATCCTGGATTTGAAACATTTCTCTTTCCACAAGTGCTGCCTGACCTGAGCTCCCCCCCCCCCCCCCCAGTATTTTGTTTTTTTTTGTTTCAAAGTTAAGAATTGGATGAACGAGCAAATAGTTTTCATTGGGTAAATGAAGATTTCACAATTGTTTATTTGTAATGCTTGGAATGCAATGTGGCTATAATATTTTTTATTCTAAAAGTTAGCCAGTCTTGCATTCACAATCTTCCATTGTCACCTAACGCTCTCATCTGCCTGATACATTTGATTCCTAATTCTGGTGTTAACCATAGCTGCTTTAAGAAGAAAGCTAATGCATTCTTTTTGAATGGTAGTAAAAAAAAATTAGTTTGAAATTTACATTTAGCATGAAAAAAATCTCTCAAATTTAAGAAAAAATATTCAAAAATTGCCATCTTTAAAGGAAAAATATATTTTCTGTGATGTGGTCATGTATTATTCAATTGCAGACTTTGTATTGCTTTGGAAAATTTTCAGTATGAAATTTAATATTGCCTTTAACTTTTCATGATCTCTGAAAGGTTAAAGAAAATTAATTATTTTATTCTGATGAGCTATGGCACTGAAAAATCCGCAACATGTTACCTCAGTATTGCTGATGAATTAAATGGATGTATTGTGGATTAAGAGGAATTAACAAAGTTTGAGTAATCTTCAAGCAAGAATATCAAATTAGTTAAAACCATTTTGAAGGTAATAAAAGAACAATTTAAAAGTTTGAAATCTACTCGAAATAGTTTATGGAATTTCAGAGTTTATATGTAACTGGCTGTGCAAAGAAATTATTCCCTATTTTAAGTCTAATGTGACTAGTGCCATATTGCTAAACAATGACCCATATTTTTACTTCCATATTTCCTTATGACATAGGAAGTTATTGCTAATTACAATAAAATCAGAGAAATTGATGGGCATCTGTGAGAGAAGCTGCAGCATATTGAGATATAAGCAGAGGAGGCAATAGGGCTAATGAATGTCTTCTGTCTCTTTATAAGATGGTAGCAATCATAGGCTTGGGACATGAGCCGTAAGAATAGCCTTGGAGGGAAGCTATAATACACTATTTAGATGGCATATATTGCAGCTGCAGTGTGTCATTGAGAAAGTGAATTTTATAGGCGATGGATGAGAATTCAGTCAAAGGGGAAATGGTTACCCACGCTCATGCAGAAAAATGGAGATTGTTCCTGGCTTGAGCTTGCAATTAAAGCACTAATATGGCTGTCCTGTCATTTACTGCATGGTGTGCAGCTTGGTAAGAAACCTGCACACATTGGTGTCCTAGGGAGCTTGATGGCCTTGGCTTATTTTATGATGCAGGTTGTGTGTTTTGGAATATGTTGTCAGGGTAGCCTAATTGAATAACTGCACTGCAGGACATTTTGTAGGCTGCAGGTTAGCAAATCAAGTGGGTTACTTTGATCTATGTAGATTGTGTTGAATAGTTTGTGTTATCGGATGGTACTACATATTCAGGCAAGTGAAGAATATTACATTATGTTCCTGCCTCGTAGGTGCTTGAAAGACTTTGGATTCTCAGAAGGTGAAACATTTGGCAAACATTGTGCAGCCTCTAAGCTGCTCCAAACAGTGATTATTTAGTTGGTTAGCTGTGATGATGTAGCTGAGTCAGGCTAGAGGCTGTTGCTGCTGCTGCCATCACTGTGTGGCACCTATCAGCCAGTCTGAATGTTGTCCAGACATGGGCTGCATGCAGCAAAAAGAGCTGTAAATGAGCATTTGCCCCTTGTCACAGTTTATCTACTGATGCCGCCAGAATATGCCATACTAAAATTCTCTGGTCAACATTCATTTTCTATAAAGTTGAACTTGTTTGAAACTCTGCTAACTACTCTCAAATCCTGCTCATCTATCAATATTATGGTCACTGCTTCCTGGTCAGTCACAATCTTCAGTGTAAATCCCTACTTGAAGTCTTCCCTCACCCACCTTGTAATCTTCTGTAATCAGCTAATCCTCCAGAATCTTTCTCCAAAATACTCCATTTTGCATCATTTGTGCATTCAGTTTTTTTTATTCCACCATTGACAACTGTGCTTTTGCTTATTTTGGCCCAAGATGTTAATTCCCTCCTATCTCTCTCCCTTTAAGATCCTCAAAACATTCCATCAACTAAGCTTGCTAACATTTTTCCTAGCAATCCCTTGGATTAAAATCTTCCTAAAGTGTATATATTATAGATGGTACCTAAACACAGACACGAGATTCTACAGATGCTGGAAATTTTGGGCAGCACACAAAGTGCTGGAGGAACTCAGACAGCTTCCATGGAGGGAAATAAAACCGTTGATGATGTTCTAGCATAAAACTTTTCATTAGGACTGCACAGGAAGGGGCTTGAAGGTGGGGCAAGGGGGGACAAGCTGGCAGATGATAGGACCAGATGATAGGGAAGATGGGTGGGGGTGATGTGAGTTGAGAGGTGATAGGTGCTAAAGATAAAAGTGATGAAGGAGGAATCTGATAGAAGAGTAAAGCAAGGTTTTTATTTATCCTGAGACATTTCATATGTGTCCTATGATTAAGATCACAGTTCTGAGAAAACAAGTCTGCAGTTCAAATTTTGACCACATGACTGATCAATAGTGCTTAAAGTAAGCTTGTATACCAAGCTTTGTTTCATCCTTAAGTTAAATATTGTTCAACTTTTAAAATTTGAGTTAATCTTCGCTAGAATTTGCTTCTCATGTATTTTCCTGCCATTCAAGTTCAAGAATAGAATGCTGATATCAAGCATAGTTTGGATCTGATTATGATGTAAACCTTTTTTTAAGATTTTTTTAAAATTAAATAGGATTTAGTTCATATGGAAGTTCATCAGCAAGTAATACTGGAACAAATGAAATTTACAAAGGCCCAAGAGAGAAGCGGCTTGAACAAAATAAAGGGTAAGGTAAAAAGACAAAATGTTGATTGAAAAGTTGGAACTCTCGTGGTGATGGTGGAATGATGTAGTCCAGGGCATTTTAAATATTTTCTGTGTATCTAGCTAGTACAATGCTTTACATTTAGAAAATACATACTAATTGGTGGTTGTGATATTAATACATGACCAAAGTTGAAATGACTGCAAAACTGTTCTTATCATTACAAAGAATTTTAATACAGAGCAAATGGAAAATGATAGATGCATTAACCTTAAATTTGTTCAGTCAAGTTTTCATCTACAAAGTGCTGTTAATTTTCAGATGAGCTGTATTTGGAATGTTACGTACCAGCAGCAATAGATTATACACTGAGTCATATTTTAATGTTAAAACCACTATCTTTATTAGTACCTACTCAAAATATAGTAACTTATGCAGCTCCCAAACTACCAAGCTTAGGAACAATTCTTTAAGTCTTAAAATGGTAAAATAGAAAAGTTCAGTAGTCCATAAAATAAGTGGGTGAGGGGAGAGATTTGTAATCCAGGATATAATAGAGAGAGAGAAAACGATTACGAAGAGTCACAGGTTCCCAGCTGGGTAAACAAAATAACAATCGTCAAAGATCTTGTCCGCGGAGCCGTTCCAAAATCCACTAGAAATATTACCAGGCGACAGTCACAGGAATATCATCTTCAAGTGGTTACAACACCCTGAGTCCAGGTAAAGGGCCAACAAAAGTGATAGTAGAAGATACGCCAACAAATCCACAGATATGAATTATGCAAAGTGACAGTCACATCCTTTGTGCGCTGCGTGCCGATAATCAACCCAGCCTCCCAACCTTTTGTGCAAGGAGGAGTATGGAACTCCCAGTCTTACGATGCCAGCAACAAACTAAAGTTCCAACCAACAGCTTCCAGTCTCTGTCCTCCTCTCTCCCACCCCCCCCCACCCACCGGTCGTATTGTGTTAATCTTACTTGCATGTTAAATCAATATGCCAATACATTATGTAATGTGGCATATCCATTTCTCTTAAGTGTCGTATCTTCCCAGATCCCAAATCCTCTAAAGTTTGAGTTTTAAGTAAATTTAGAGAGGAAATAGCTTTTGTTGGTGCATTATTCTCTGTTGAAGCTATGGAATGAAGCAGCAGGAATCTATTCATTCAACTTGACTCTGTTGCCCTGATTTTTTTCTGTTTTGTCTATTTAGTCTATCCCTTTTATTTTTTTTTAAAAAAGGTTGCTTCAAGTAGCAACCGGTTTAAATCGCCATTAGTATTAGTTGAAATAGTGCAAGGAAAATGGCTAAACTGTAGAACGACACAAAGTTTAATTGTCATAGAAAAGTTCTCATGGTGATTGCCTTTCAATTATGTGAAATGTGAGAGTCCAAAAATGATTACTGTCCTAAAGTTTTTTGTAGGATACTTGTAAAATTAGTTTTATCAGAACCAAATTTGTGGTTTTGTATATTCTTGCTTCCTTTTACTCGTTCAATATCAGAACATTTTGTTCTGTCCTGACATTTTACTCTATCCTGTCTCCCTTGTCCAAATCCATCCCATCTCAATCCAGGATCATTTTGAAAACTTTCAACTTCTTGGCCCTCACTGTATCATTCTCATCATAGAGGTCTGGTCCTCCTTATACACTACTACCCCCATCAGGACGGTCTGGGGGGGGGGGGGGGGGGGCTCTGCTTCTTTCTGGAACAAAGATCTAACCTGCTCTCCTCCACTAACCCAGTCAAATGCCTGGCAGAACCTGTTCTTGTCCTGAGCAACTTCTGTTTTGATTCCTTAAACTATCTCAAAGTCAAAGCTGTAGCCATGGGGCACTCGTAGATGATGTCCTTTTGACACTTCAGATAAGTTATACCAGCTTAAACATGGAAGAAAGAGAAACTGGACCCTGAAAGTGAGCAGAAACAATCGCTTTGTCTTAAATTCCCACCCATTATTTCAGAAACAAACTCTGCATTCCATTTGGAGGCAAGGAAGTCAGAGGGTTTAGCATGCTGTGTGAAGTATTTTGATAGGGTAATGGTAAAGTGAACACAGATCTTAATTTGGAGAGAAAACTCTACTATGAGTTTTGGCTAAGTTTTAAAAGACTCTCATTTGCAGTTCTCAACCAAATTCTCGAATATTTGTGCATGATGTGAAATCTGAGGTATTGCAGCAACAACATGGGTTGCTTCAGAGCTCCTTACATCCTAACAAGAAAGGGGTGGTAACTTCCATTCATGTAATGGAGCATATCATTCTTTCTAAGGAACGTCTTTCCTCATGGAGCTGTGTATTGTGACCATAAATGTTCCACCAACCTTTAAAGAGCTAGAAATACCCTATTTAAGGACGACAGGCAAAGCAGTCTTTATCCTGCAGTTTTTAGTTGTGGGAAACTGGAGTATTGTATTTGACAATGCAACGATGCACACTGATTGACATAATCTGACTGGTCTATGCTGCTGGATCCATTTCTATACCTCCACAGGTAATGATCACCATAATAGCAAGATGGTGAGTATTGGGTATTTGCAGTTTGAAATGTATATAGGAATCAATTTTCAACTGGAGTAAAAGGTGCCACATAGAACTCTAAAGGTTTTTTTTCATCATGGCTAATATACTTTTAATATTAAGAACATCTGTTGACTACTGACAAAACATGATATAAAGCTAGGCTGAGAGGAAGATGCACAGTGTTTCAGAGATTTAAGCATACTTAATAAACTAGGGACTGGAAAATGGGTCACCCATTTTTTTGGAGGGTCAGAAGTAAAAAGCATATTTTTTAATATAATAAATGCTTGAAAATTTATTTAGTGTTTCATTTTTTACTCTAATCACAGAAATTTCATATGAAGTGAAAAACAATAGAAGACAAAAGGTGTAACTACTTAGTTGCAAGAGGATTTTAGTAGAATGGTAAAAAAAATGCTGTTCCAATTATATAAGGCTCTGGAGATTACATCTGAATATTATATACTGATCTGTTCTCCCTGCCTATGGAAGAATATATTTGATTGAAGTACAATAGCGTTTACAAGATTGATTCTTGGAGTGATGGGCTTATCATACAATGATGAACTTTAGTCTTTAGTCTCTAGATGATTAAGTTAATGTCTTTGAAATATCATATTCTTGCGGGACTTGCCAGGGGTTAAATGTGGCATTTGTGTTTCTCTTCCTGAGTTGCCTTGGATTTGGAATCACAGCCTCAGAGTAAGGAGATAGCTATTCAGGAAAGATGGACAAATTTCTTCATCCAGAGAGTTGGAAACCTAGGCATATTTTCTACTCATGGGTATTATGGAGGCTCAGTCACTGAGTTCTTTCAAGAAAGAAATCATTAAGCTTTTAGTTCAACATAAATTCATAATCGAAATACATATACAACCCTGGGGTTCATTTTCTTGCAGGCATTCACAGTAAATACAAAGAAACAATAGAATCAATAAAAAGACACACAAGACTATCAAACAACTAATGTGCAAAAGACTACTGCAAATAGGAAAAGAAATAATATAAATAAATAAGGAAAAAAGAAAGAAAAAATATCCAGAACATGAGATGAAGAGTCCTTGAAAGTGAGTCCATAGCTTGTGGGAATGGTTCAGTGATGGGGTGAGTTAAGTTTTATCCCATCAAGTTCAAGAGCTTGATAGTTGAAGGATAACAACTATTTTTGAACCTGGTGATGTGAGCCCTGAGATTCTTGTAGCTCCTTCCTGACAGCAGCAGCAAGAAGAAAGCATGCTCTGAATTGTGAGTGTCTTTGAGGATGGATGCTGCTTTCCTAGAACAGTGCTCCATGTAGATGTGCTTAATGGTGGGAAAGGTTTTATCCATGATGGACTGGGCTGTATTCATTACTTTTTGTAGGCTTTTCTGTTCAAGGGCACTGGTATTTTCTCAATAGACCATGATGCGACCTGTAGAGGTTTAAATTTGAGATGACAAACTGAATCCTTGCAAACTTCTGAAAAATTAGAGGTGCTCCCTTATGGCACTTGCATGCTGAACTCAGAACCGATCCACTGCAATGATAATGGCAAAGAATTTAGATAGTAAAGAAGCAAGGAAAAGGGGGTAGTGTATGAAACTTGGGTAAAACATGATTGTACAAGTTAGCATTTGGGACGAACAGTTGGAAAGACCTGTTCTCCTCCTGTAAATTCACTTCTTCTAGTATGCACTTGACTAATTCATCTAAATTTGTCTAACATTTCTGACTAATGTTTATAACTAGTGTTTTCCCTTCTCTTAAAATATATTTTAAGAGACCAACATTCATTAATATTATATTGTGGCAACCCACTTCCCAGCGCACTCGAACCGGCTCACAAAGTGGCGCACGCCAGCATTGAGGCCGGTCCCAAAGAGGGTGCCAAGACTGCTTCAGCAAGGGGAAAAGCCCGTGCGTGGGATGGGACTGTGAATACGCCTGGGGAGGGCAGGAACAGGAAGGCTTTAAAGCGAGGCCGTGAAGTTTGAATAAACCTCTTTTGCAACTGCAGCTCACCGACTACGTGTCATTATTTCAGCGCTGCATGTAGCACACCGCTACAATATAACATTATATAAAGTTGCACTCTAGTAACCTTTGCATTTTGTGTTTGTCAGAGAAGAACTAAATTTAGGTATTTAAAGAAATCTGGAAAAGAATGACAGGAATGTCAGAACATGAACAAGGAAAGAGTAAGATTTGATATGCAAATACTATTAATCACAGAGCAGAAAATAATTGATACCCACAGTAATAGATCAGGAATAAAAAGTTAGAAAGTATGGTTCTTTTTGGGTGTGAAAAATATACAGTATATAGCTAGGGTGCCCAAGACTTTTGCACAGTACCATAGTAATTTTATGTATTGCATTGCAGCTGCAATTACACGAGTGAGTGATAGTGAACCTGATTCTGATATGGACCTTTATTGTGGTCTGAGTGTGGGAAAGGGGCAGGGAGAGAGGGAGTCATGGTTGGGAAAATGGAAAAGGGGAGGGGGAGTGGGAAGCACCAGAGAGACATTCTGTAATATCAAAAAACCAATTGTTCGAAGGTTCATTTATTATCAAAGACCAGAACTCTGAAATTCTTCTTCTCTGGGTAGCCATGAAACCAAGAAAGAAAGAAAGAAAAAGGCAGCATGGTTATCAACCCTCAAATACCCCCCCCCCCCCCAGCGAACCAAAACGGAACGGTCACATCAAAGCTCAAATGCCTCCTTCCCTTCTCCCCATACAGACAAAAACAGAGTAAGATTGGAAAAAACAAGCAGATCAAAAAGCAGGCAATCTGTACTTGCCTTCTGCTTCTGCATTCATTTGGAATGAAGTGACCTTGCCTGGTGTCTCAGGGCTGGATGTGTCTGTGCTACTCTCCTCCCCTCCCCCCCCCCCCCGGGAATTCTTCTGCCACCTGTTTCATGCACCTCCCACAGTGCTCTACCCTCACTATTTTCAACATCTTATGGGTAACCCCAGGTAATTTCTAAAGTAAGTACATGCACAATGCACAGCATTGTGGGCTGAAGGTTGTATTGTGTAATCTGTATTGTGCTGTAGGTTTTCTGTTTTCTATGTTTCTACCCTTTGCTACTGCCAAACTTACAAACTCACTCCACTCCACATTGATGAATACAGTACTTGTGCAAAACTCTTAGCTATATATGTGCCCAAGAGTTTCGTACAGTACTGCAACTTTCTATCTATCGTATGGAGTACCTTTAATGTAGTAACTTATCAAATTGGTCAGTTGAACAGTCTGTCAGAAGTTTAACCTTGCTTTGATAGTTTGAAGACCAAAGAAGGGAACAAAAGGTACTGGAAATCTGTTTCAGACCAAGATCTGTTTTGAATTGCATAAAAATATAAAGGAATTAAGAACGTCGGTAGAAGTTAATCAGCTTCAAATCTAGTAGTAGGATATAAAAATTGATCTTGACAGTAACTAATGGTACTATGCATGCTGTATATTGTCTGAAACTTGCAACTGTTTATAACTGCATATATCCCAGTATATTAACTTTGCTTATATTTTGAAATTTTCAGCCAAGTCTCAGAAGTCCCTGCAGTGAAAGGATCCCCAGAAAACTTAACTTTTAAAGAACGCCAACGTCTTTTCTCACATGGACAGGATATTTCCAACAAAGTGAAGGCATCACGAAAACTGATGGAACTAGAAAATGAGTTGAACACAAAATAAAATTGATGCCTTAACTCAGTTGAAAGCTCAAAACAGAATATTTCTAGTTTGTACAATATGTTTAAATCATAGATGATTACAACTGTAAAATAGGATGTAGGAAATTAAATTTCCACTGAGTTGCATACCAATATTATTTAGCTAAATAAATTGAGCACTGTTATTTTTTTCCCTGATGAAATTAAATGAAGGTATTGTTCACTTTGGGGTTCTGATTTTTTTGGCATACCAAGTACACTACACTTGGAGACAGCATTAAAGTGAAGGAAATTGATGTAATACAGAATTGTTAATATGTAACTTTAGAAGCTTCTAAATATGCTGAAAGATTTTTTTTTAACTTACCCAGCAGCTGGTGCCTCAATTGTTTCAGCTATACATTAGGTGGCTAATCAATGGGAAATGTGGACCTCATTCTACCTTTTTTTTAAAAAAAAGCTTTCTTTGTGTGCATTTTAATTTTAAAAAAAAGGTTGATTCAAGCTAAATTTTCCTCTTAGCTGAGTGTTCTGATCTGGATTTTAGTTACTGAGCAGTTTTCTGTATAATATTGTGGTCTATAATTGTATTTAGGGATAAATGAACACTTCACAACATAGAGTAGACTTCCACTGCCTTAGGAAAGGAATCACTTTATAAAAAATGTACGATAATTAAATTGTCTAATGAAGATGGAGTGTACATATTTTTTTTACTTATTGAACTGTTTCATATGTGAAACAGTGCTGTATCATTTGAACTGTGTAACCAGTAGATAACGTAATTGGGAGTAACTCTCCCCCTCCCCCATGAAGGAAAATTTTGGAGCTTATAAGTAAACTGAGCAAATGTGTAAGTAAATTAGCATCCTGAATATCAACAGCTTAGTAGAAACAACTGAAACATTACTGTCATTTTATAAATAAACTACTGCTCTTTCAGTGTTGATATTCAGAGCTGATCTGGGAGGATAACTGGTATATTTCAAGGATTCTGTTGGGTTACAGAGTTCTTTGTGTGGTCACCTAGAGTGTTAAACTTTTACTGAGCATCAAAACTGCTGTAGTATCATATTTCTACTGTATTTCACTTGCAACCTATTTTTAATAAATTACTTTGTATGTATTCAGAATCTGCATTTGTCATACTTGCACTTGTAATTTTCATTAAAAATCAAAATGCTAGAAACATTCAGCAATACCTGTGGAAAGAGAAACAAAGTTTATGTTGAAGATCTTTGGTCAAACTGCAAGAAAAAATGGCTAATCATTGGAACACTGCAATTCACCTATTGCTAGATGCCATTTCCCTTGTCCTACACTTTGGAGCATCTGGACAGTAAAGACACCTTATGTTTAATGACTACAGCTCCAACCAAACTCATCTGCTATCTCCTTGATGTGGGACTTGAACAGTTTCCTTTGCAACTGAATCCTTGACTTCTTGACCAACAGATCATCCCAGTAAAGATGGGCAGCAACACATTTACCACAATTATCCTTAACACTGGTGTCCCACAAGGTTGTGTCCTCAACCCCCTACTTTTCTTAAATACTCTCAAAAGATTCTGCTCTAACTCCATCTGTTAGTTGATGACACCACCACAGTGGGCTGAATCTCAAAAAATGATGAATCAGGGATAGGAAGGAGGTAGAGCCTAGTACCATATTGTCAGGACAATAACCTTTCCCTCAATGTCAACAAAACAAAAGAGGGAAAGGGAGAATTCAAACTGAAAAGTAACAATGGCACAATCACTCTGATGCGATTATATAGACTATCTTCTCCACCCCAGTAGCCACCAAGATTTTGAACAGATATATTGCCAATTAGGGAAAAGTTTAAAAAAGAACAGTTTTCCTGGCTGACTTCAGCTTCCCCAATATAGACTAGGATCTTAGTGCAAGAGACTTAGATGGGACAAAATTCTGTGACTCAGAAGGGAAGGGGATGGGGGAGAAGAGGTGAGCAGCAGTGATAGGGAATTCATTGGTTAGGAGATTCTGTGGACAAGAACAAGATTCCCAAATGATATGTTGCCTCCCAAATGCCAGCGTCAAGGGCATCTCAAACTGAGCATTCTGAAGGAGGATGGTAAACAGCCAGGGTTGAGGTCTATATCAGTATCAATCACATAGACAGGAAGAGTGGAGTGATGAGGTCCTGTAAAGTGAGTTCAGGTAGTTTGGTGCTGTAAAGGACTGGCCCTCCAAGGTGATGCCATCAGGATTGCTACTTGTGCCAGGTGCTTGTGCGAAGCTAGAAATGAAAAGATAAACAGTTTAACATATGGTGAAGGTGGGAGGGCTTCAGATTTTTAGACTATTGGACTCTTCTGGGGAAGATGGGACCTTTACAAACAGGATGATTTACACTTGAACTGGAGGGGCTCAATATCCTTTCAGGAAGGTTTGCTATTGCTACACCGGCAGATTTAAACTATAGTTGCAGAGGGATGGAAACCACGGAGAGGTTGTGAAAAAAGACATTAAGCCTGCATACAAAGACAAGAACCTAAAGTTTGAGCATGGTCAGACGTGCCCTCAGTTGCAACTATTTAATGCAAGGAATATTGTAGGTAAAGCAGATGAGACCATATGCTTCAGTATATTGTGCCACAGACAAAGTTACGGTCTGTACATGATATTCACCATGTGGGTGAATGTTGTGGTTAAAGACAGCATTAAATTTCATTGTTGCGGGTGCATTTCAAGCTATTGCTATGGATATTTGCCATATTGGAAGATATCCACAGAGTGCAGCTCCAGCAGCATTAGTTACTGTTAAAAACAAAGACAGACCATAAATTTTAATGATTCCCCAGCCTCAAAACATGTTAATCAAATGAAGTTTAATTTAGAAAGGCATTCTCAGCCTAATTTAACTGAATAATGAAAATAACTTGGTAAACTTTCATCTTGAGGCAGTTCGTAGTGTCATAAGATAAATGAATGTGCGGATTCAGGAACCACTTCCCTCTGGCATCCAATTTCTAAATGGACATTGAAATCATGAACACTACCTCACTACTTTTTATTTCTATTTTTGCACTAATTATTTCATTTAACAATTATATACAAATATATACTTACTGTAATTCATGTTTTTTTTTCCTTTATGTATTGCATTGTACTGCTGCTGCAAAAGCAACAAATTTCACAACATATGCATGATTCTGATTCAGATCTACTTGTCCATACTGCCTGTGTTGAAAGTACATTATAAGTCTATTAGCCATAAGTTGGAATTGAAAGAAGGTGCCATAACTCTTTTGATCACATTTTTGTGTTTTGATGTTTGATATTTTTGTGGATTCTTCATCATTGATAAAGTAGCGGCACTCCCAAAACTACAGTCTGGAATGTGCTTAAACTGCATCACAGCTTTGTAAACAGTAAAATGATTTGGAAATTCACAAAACAATTCACAAGGAAGATGTTTCTCCCTTCTGAAAGCAAAGCAACTATACAGTGCTTCCCTGTGCATTCAACAAATAAAACCATATTCAAGCATCCAGTCAGCATTTCAGCAAAATCACAGAAAATCATAATCAGCAGTGCAGGGAAAACCTAGTTATATTTCATGTTTCATTTCAAAAATAAAATGTTAAATTAAGAGAGGGAATATATACCAAAGGTACTAAAAGGAAATTGCTCTTCTCAGTGAATGAACAAATAAGCATTCAAGGCTTGTCAAAATATTAAGACATTGTCATTCTGTCTGAAACCTGATGATACAATAGAGTCTTTGAAGAGTCTCTTGGATAGGTGCATGGAACTTAGAAAAATAGAGGGCTATGGGTAACCCTAGGTAATTTCTAAAGTAAGTACATGTTCAGCACAGCATTGTGGGCCGAATGGCCTGTATTGCGCTGCAGGTTTTCTATGTAACATTATAAGATATAGGAACAGGATTAGGCCATTTGACCCATCAAGTCTGCTCTGCCATTTCATCATGGCTGATCCACTTTCCCTCTTAGTCCCAGTCTCCTGCCTTCTCCCTGTATTCCTTCATGCCCTAACCAAGCAAGTGAGTCTATCAACCTCTGCCTGAAAGACTTGACCTCCACAGCCTCCTGTGACAACTAATTTTACAGATTCACCACTCAGGTTAAAGATTTTCCTTCTCATCTCCATTCTAAAAAGATGCTCCTCTGTTCTGAGACCGTGTCCTTGAGTCCTAGACTCTCCCACCATCAGAAACATACTTTCCATGTCAACTCTATCAAGGCCTCACAACATTTAATAGGCTTCAATTAGGTCACCCCTCATTCTTATGAAATCCAGTGAATTTACACCCAAAGCCATCAAACGCTCTTCATATTACAAGCCGTTCAATCCTGGAATCATTTTTGTGAGCCCCCTTTGAATTTCCAGTGTTAGCACATTCTTTCTAAGATAAGGGACTGAAAACTGTTCACAATGCTCAAAATGAGGCTTCAGCAGTGCTTTAAAAAGCCTCAACATTACATCCTTGCTGATCCTCTTGAAATGAATGCTAACATCGTATTTGCCTTCCTCACCACAGAATCAACCAGCAAAGTAACCTTTAGAGAATACTGCACAAGGACTCCGAAGACCCTTTGTGTGTCTCTTTTTTGGATTTTCTCTCTGTTTAGAAAATAGCCTGCCCTTTTATTTCTTCTACCAAAGTGTATGGCCGTACATTTCCCAACGCTGTAAGCTGTTTGTCAGCATTTCTCAACCTTTTTGCCCTGGAGGAAACTGTGAAATCATTTTCAGGTCTTGGGGAACCACTGCATAAAACTTATTATCATGGTATGTTAACGTGATCAGTAAGTTGTAGATACAATAATCCAAAAATAATTGTCAATGCTCTTTTGAGTAGAAAATGAATGAATTTTTAGCTAACATTTCTTGAAAAAAACAGGTAAGCTTAGCTTACCTTTCTTGAAATTAATTTTTCTTTCCCCTTCCATAAATTTTAAAAACTCATAAAGAAAACATGAATTTCTCAATTCTGGGTTGAACGTGAGAGAAGCTCACCTGGATTTCACCTTCAACTGAAATAGGACAATTTCTCTCCTTGCTCTTGATGCTTGTTAAGCAAGAAAAAGCTTGCTTACATGTAAGAAGTTGAAAACTGCAGCAAAATGCTGATTACTTTCCTATAAATGGCAGGATTCTCTTCTTTCACAGAAATCCAGAACTTGTCCAGGGGCAGGTCATCAGGAAGGAGAAGCTAATTTCACAGCCCCAGTTGGGCAAGTCCATTCAATGCTTGGAAAACACTCTTCATGCTCATCAACTTCCCTTCCCTCTGTGCAATACAGCACTCACCAGTTATCAATGTTACTCTCTATCTCACGTCAAAAACTGAGAATAAACACAATCCTACTGCACACTGCCATACAGGGCTGAGAGATCTCTAATGAGATTGCTAACAGAGCTGCTCAATCACTGCCCACTACTGCAAGCACTAGCATCGCACAGAGATTTTTTTGAAAAAAAGGTATTTCTTTATATCACAATCTCTCATGGAACCCCTAGTGACCTCTCGTGGAATCCCAGTTGAGAAACCCTGGTCCAGGTCCTTTCGTAGCCTCTCTACTTCCTCAAAACTACCTGCCTTTGGACTTATCTTCATAGCGTCTGCAAACTTTGTAACAAACCCATCAACTAAATATTGGCATATATAGTAATGTAATAAGAAGTGATCCCAACATAGACTCCTGTGGAACACCACTAGTCACTGGCAGCCAACCTGAACAGGCTCCCTTTATTTCCACTTTGCCTCCTACCAATCAGCCGCTAGTTTATCCATGCTAGAATCTTTTCTTTAATACCATGGGCTTGTAGCTTATCTGGCAGCTTATTTCTGGCACCTTGTCAAAGGCCTGAAAATCCAAGAACACAGAATTTCAGAATCAGGCTTATTATCATTGGTGTGTGTTATGAAATTTGTTAACTTAGCAGCAGCAATACGTGATAACATAGAAAGAAAAAATAAAATTTACAAATATTCTCTTGAGGAATCCATGCTGAGTACGTCCTATGTGTGTCTCTAAGTACTCCGAAACCACATCCTTAACAATTGACTCCAACATCTTCCCAAACACTGAGGTCTGACTAACTGGCCTATATTTTCCTTCCTTCTGCCTCTCTCCCTTCTTGAAGAGTGGAGTGACATTTGCAATTTTCCAGTCTTCTGGAAAATTTTCAGAATCTAGTGAAAGATCATTACTAATGCCTCCACAATCTCTTCAGCCACCTCTTCCCATAACTCAGGTCCAGGTTACTTATCTACCATCTGGTCCAGGTGGCTTATCTACCTGCAGGCCTTTCAGCTCCCCAAGAACCTTCTCCCTAGTAATGGCAATTTCACACACTTCTGACACCTGACACTTTGCAACTTCCTCCATACTGCTAGTATCTTCTGAATAGCTTCCAGAAACTCCAGCCATTGCTGTCCTTTTTGAATCAATTTTAGTCAACACCTGTCCCATGCCTCTGTGGTTCCACTGTAACACTGATACATCGGACTTTAGCTCCAACTTTCAGTATGAATTTGATCATATTATGATCACTTGCTCCTAAGGGTACTTTTACAAAAAAAGGTCTTTAATTAATTCCGGTTCATTGCACAATACCCAATCCATTATAGCTGATCCTATAGTGGTGTTATGTACCCCTAGAGTTCATTTTTTTCCCTGTAGTCTGTCACTTTAAAATGCCGAAAGAATTGAAACTGACTTTTGTTTTTTGGATTTC
Organism: Hypanus sabinus; assembly: GCF_030144855.1. Lineage (NCBI taxonomy): Eukaryota > Metazoa > Chordata > Chondrichthyes > Myliobatiformes > Dasyatidae > Hypanus > Hypanus sabinus. The sequence continues at coordinate 99,011,126 of NC_082717.1, read as the reverse complement.
TGCTGACTGCAGAATTGCTGGGTTGCCATGGTGAGCAGCGTATGTTTATTCAAGTGGAAGTTTGTTTTGAATAAGCAAGGTCAGATAATTCTTCTTCAAGACATAGACAGACACAGGCTCAGAGTCAAGATGGATTCGGTCAATGGAAGACACCTGTGAGTCGGTCACTGGTTTAAACGTTCAGTAGCCCAAAAGGGATGAGTTAAGATCAATCCAGAGTATTGATAAATGACACTCACCAAGTTTTCTGTAACTAAAACAAGTTTGCAGGAAGAGAAGAGAGGAGAAGAAGATTTGGAACAGAAGAAACCTAGTTCCTAGTTGGAACAAAGCAATCACTGGACTCTCTCTCTCTCTAAGTACCCCGTAAGGGTGAGTTAGTTTCCATTCAGCTACGGAAGTGTGATTGTCACTTAGTCAATCCACAGGAGTGGGTTCTCTGGTGATGGGAAAACCTCTGTGAGTACCACATGTGCGTTACCCTTTTGTCTGGATGTGGTAATTCACTGAAGAAAGCACCTCTGTGGCAAATCACTATTGAAGTTATTTTGTATGTTGTGGAACTGGATAAGTGGCTATCACATTGTGTGATTGGGGTAACCTTGTGGAATCTACCAGTGTGTCGACCCTTGCCTGGTTCCCTTGAAGATGGTCCCCTTTTTGTGATAAGCTACTGTTGGTGATAATCCATATGTGGATTTTGTTTGAGTATCCTGTGGCCACCACTTTGAGATGTCCCATAGCTGAGTTTGGGTGTGGTATCACTTGTGTTGAAAGGATATTCGTTGAAGATCACTGTCAGTGATACTTCATGTGTGGAGTGGAACAACTTCGGAGATAAAACCTACTGCTATTGTTATTTTGCATTGCTGTCGTGGAATCTGTGGAATATTGATGTAATTGCCTTCTCACGACATACGCCTTTGGATTACAGATATCTTTCTCTTACCAACAACAGCAACCTCGTGCATTGAACTGAACTTTCTCACATAAGACTGTATCATTTACCACCTAAGCTTGAATGAGTTTGGGAAACATATATTCACACCTATATATGCCCAACGCTGTTAATTCTTGGTTTATCTGGTTTTAAGTTTACTATTATTGGTAGATACTAATAAACTAGCAAAAATGAGGAAATCTGCAGATGCTGGAAATTCAAACAACACACACAAAATGCTGGTGGAACACAGCAGGCCAGGCAGCATCTATAAGTAGAAGCACTGTCGACGTTTCGGGCCAAGACCCTTCATCAGGACTAACTGAAAGGAAAGATACTAAGAGATTTGAAAGTAATGAGGGGAGGGGGAAATGCGAAATGATAGAAGACCAGAGGAGGTGGGATGAAGCTAAGAGCTGGAAAGGTGATTGGCAAAAGTGATACAGAGCTGGAGAAGGGAAAGGATCATGGGACGGGAGGCCTTGGGAGAAAGAAAGGGGGAGGGGAGCACCAGAGGGAGATGGAGAACAGGCAGAGTGATGGGCAGCGTGGTAAACTAATTGTATATCTGTCTGGTCATGCCCCTCTGCTGACTGCTCCTGTGGATCCTCCCACAGACCCCTGTATAAAGGCGATTGGAGGCACAGCTCCTCCCTCAATCTCCAAGATGTTGTGGTCATATCTGCTGCTAATAAAAGCCTATCGTTTGCCTCCCATCTCCAAGAGTTATTGATGGTGCATCAGGCAGAGAGAGAGAGGGAAAAAAAACAAACAATGTGTCAGGGATGGGGTAAGAAGGGGAGGAGGGGCATTAACGGAAGTTAGAGAAGTCAATGTTCATGCCATCAGGTTGGAGGCTACCCAGCCGGTATATAAGGTGTTGTTCCTCCAACCTGAGTGTGGCTTCATCTTGACGGTAGAGGAGGCCATGGATAGACATATCAGAATGGGAATGGGACGTGGAATTAAAATGTGTGGCCAATGTGTGATCCTGCTTTCTCTGGCGGACTGAGCATAAGTTTTCAGTGAAACGGTCTCCCAGTCCACGGCGGGTCTCACCGATATATAAAAGGCCACACTGGGAGCACCGGACGCAGTATACCACACCAGCCAACTCACAGGTGAAGTGTCGCCTCACCTGGAAAGACTGTCTGCGGCCCTGAATGGTGGTGAGGGAGGAAGTGTAAGGGCAGGTGTAGCACTTGTTCCGCTTACAAGGATAAATGCCAGGAGGGAGATTGGTAGGAAGGGATGGGGAGGATGAATGGACAAAGGAGTCACGTAGGGAGCAATCCCTGCGGAAAGTAGAAGGGGGGGGGGAAAAGATATGCTTGGTAGTGGGATCCCATTGGAGGTGGCAGAAGTTACAGAGAATTATACTTTAGACCTGAAGGCTGGTGGGGTGGTAGGTGAGGAAAAGGGGAACCCTATCCTGAGTGGGGTGGTGGGCCGATGAGGTGAGGGCAGATGTGCGGGAAATGGGAGAGATGCGTTTGAGAGCAGAGTTGATGGTGGAGGAAGGGAAGCCCCTTTGTTTAAAAAAGGAAGACATCTCCTTCGTCCTGGAATGAAAAGCCTCATCCTGAGAGTTGATGCGGCGGAGACAGAGGAATTGTGAGAAGGGGATTGCATTTTTGCAAGAGACAGGGTGGGAAGAGGAATAGTCCAGGTAGCTGTGAGAGTCTGTAGGCTTATAGTAGATATCAGTAGATAAGCCGTCTCCAGAGATGGAGACAGAAAGATCAAGAAAGGGGAGGGAGGTGTCAGAAATGGACCAGGTAAATTTGAAGGTAGGGTGAAAGTTGGAGGCAAAGTTAATGAAGTCAACGTGCTCAGCATGTGTGCAGGAGGCAGCGCCAATGCAGTTGTCAATGTAGTGAAGGAAAAGAGGGGGATGGATACCCGTATAGACTTGAAACATGGACTGTTCAACAAAGCCAACAAAAAGGCAGGCATAACTGGGACCCATGTGGATGCCCATGGCTACACCCTTGGTTTGGAGGAGGTGGGAGGAGCCAAAGGAGATATTATTGAGAGTTATAACTAATTCCACTAGATGGAGGAGAGTGGTGGTAGAGGGGAATTGATTAGGTCTGGAATCCAAAAAGAAGCGAAGAGCTTTGAGACCATCATTGTTTATAGCAAAACCAGACTCCAGGTTTATTCCATTTCTGCGAGTTCTTTTAACTCGTTACAGGGTACATAACAGTGGGCTCAACCACGAGCTGCTTTAAAAACTAATCTTGTAGGCATTTTAGAAATTCCCCCTCTTGGGATCCAGCACCAACCTGAATTCCCCACCTGTAGATGTGAACATCCCACTATTCAGGACATTTACAAAGACAGTTGTGTAAAAAGGGCCCAAATGATCATTGGAGACCTGAGTCACCCCAAGTACAAACTGTTCCAGCTGCTGCCATCTGGGAAACGGTACTGCAGCATAAAAGCCAGGACCAACTGGCTCTGGGACAGCTTCTTCCACCAGGCCATCGGACTGCTTAACTCATGCTGACACAACTGTATTTCTACGTTATATTGACAATCCTATTGTACATACTATTTATTATAAATTGCACATTGCACATTTAGATGGAGTCATAACATAAAGATTTTTTACTCCTTATGTATAAGAAGGATGTAAGTAATAAAGTCAATTCAATTCAGCCTACCTACATATTAGAATTCCCCCATGACTATTGGTATGCATTTTCGATTTCCGGTTGAAATTTGTAGGCCACATCCTTATTATTGTTTTGGGACCTATATTTAACTCCCATCAAGGTCTTTTTACCCTTGTAATTCCTTAGCCTCTACCCAGCATGATTCATCACCTTCTGATCCTATGTCACCTCTTTCTAATGATTTGATTTCGCTTTTTAACCAACAGAGCCACACCACCCCTTCTGTCCTTTCAATACAATATTAATCCTTGGATGTCAAACTCTTAATTATAATCTTCTTTCAGCCATGATTCAGAGATGCCCACAACATCGTACATGCCCATCTTTAACTATGGTACAAGTTCATCTATCTTATTCCGTATACTGTGAGCATTCAAATATAACACCTTCAGTCCTGTATTCACCCTTTTCAACTTTGTTCGCCTTTACATTGCAACTCATCTTGTTGACTGCAATTTTGCCCTATTATCAGCCTCTCCTTACTATGAGTCTCACAACAGACTACCGCTGTTTGTAAACCAGCTACCTCATCCTCAGTATGATCACTCCAGTTCCCATCCCTCTGCCAAATTAGTTTAAATACTCCCAAACAACTCTAGCAAACCTGCCTACAGGGATATTGATTCCCCTCAGCTTCAGATGTAACCCATCCCTTTAGAGTATGAATCGACACATGAAATTTCGATATTGTAGGCATTAGTAAGACTTGGTTATGGGATGTACATGAAGGGAGCAATTACTCAATTGGGAGTATTCTATAGGCCCCATGGTAGCAGAAGAGATTCTGAGGAACAGATTGGGAGGCAGATTTTGGAAAGGTGCAAAAAATAACTGGGTTGTTATCATGGGTGACTTTAACTTTCCTAATATTGATTGGCACCTGATTACTTCCAATGGTTTAGATGGGGCAGAGTTTGTTAAGTGTGTCCAGGAATGATACCTGTCACAGTATGTTGACAGGCCGACTAAGGGAAATGCTATACTAGATCTAGTGTTAGGTAACAAACCGGGTCAGGTCACAGATCTGTCAGTGGGTGAACATCTGTGACTACCGCTCCCTGGACTTGAGTATTATCATACAAAAATATAGAATCAGAGAGGACAGGAAAATTTTTAATTGGGGAAGGGCAAATTATGAGGCTATAAGGCTAGAACTTGCAGGTGTGAATTGGGATGATGTTTTTGCAGGGAAATATACTATGGACATGTGGTCGATGTTTAGGGATCTCTTGCAGGATGTTAGAGATAAATTTGTCCCGGTGAGGATGATAAAGAATGGTAGGGTGAAGGAACCATGTGTGACAAGTGAGGTGGAAAATCTAGTCAGGTGGAAGAAGGCAGCATACATGAGGTTTAGGAAGCAAGGATCAGATGGGCCTATTGAGGAATATAGGGTAGCAAGAAAGGAGCTTAAGCAGGGGCTCAGGAGAGCAAGAAGGGGTCAAGAAGGCCTTGGCGAGTAGGGTAAAGGAAAACCCCAAGGCATTTTTCAATTATGTGAAGAACAAAAGGATGACAGGAGTGAAGGTAAGACTGATTAGAGATAAAAGTGGGAAGATGTGGCTGGAGGCTGTGGCGGTGAGCGAGGCCCACAATGAATACTTCTCTTTGGTATTTTCACCAATGAGAGGGAACTTGATGACAGTGAGGTCAATATGAGTGAGGTTGATGTTCTGGAGCAGGTTGGTATTAATAGAGAGGAAGTGTTGGAGTTGCTAAAATACATTAGGACGGATAAGTTCCCGGGGCCTGATGGAATATTCCCCAGGCTGCTCCACGAGGCAAGGGCAGAAATTGCTGAGCCTCTGGCTAAGATCTTTACGTCCTCGTTGTCCATGGGAATGGTACTGGAGGATTGGAGGAAGGCAAATATTGTCCCCTTGTTCAAAAAAGGTAGTAGGGATAGTCCAGGTAATTATAGACCAGCGAGCCTTACGTCTGTGGTGGGAAAGCTGTTGGAAAAGATTCTTAGAGATAGGATCTATGGGCATTTAGAGAATTGTGTTCTGATCAGGGACTGTCAGCATGGCTTTGTGAAGGACAGATCGTGTCTAACAACCCTGATAGAGTTTTTGAGGAGGTGACCAGGCATATAGATGAGGGTAGTGCAGTGGATGTGATCTACATGGACCTTAGTAAGGCATTTGACAAGGTTCCACATGGTAGGCTTATTCAGAAAGTCAGAAGGCATGGGATCCAAGGAAGTTTGACCAGGTGGATTCAGAATTGGCTTGCCTGTAGAAAGCAGAGTGTCATGGTAGAGGGAATACATTTAGATTGGAGGGTTGTGACTAGTCATGTCTCACAAGGATTGGTTCTGGGACCTCTACTTTTCGTGATTTTTATTAATGATCTGGATGCGGCGGTAGAAAGGTGGGTTGGCAAGTTTGCAGACAACACAGAGGCTGGTGGTGTTGTGGATAGTGTAGATGATTGTCGAAGATTGCAGACAGACATTGCTAGGATGCAGAAGTGAGCTGAGAAGTGGCAGATGGAGTTCAAACCGGAGAAGTGTAAGGTGGTACACTTTGAAAGGACAAACTCCAAGGCAGAGTACAAAGTTTATGGAAGGATATTTGGTAGTATGGAGGAGCAGAGGGATCTGGGGGTCCATGTCCACAGATCCCTGAAAGTTGCCTCACAGGTAGATAGGGTAGTTAAGAAAGGTTATGGGGTGTTAGCTTTCCTAAGTCGAGGGACTGAGTTTAAGAGTCGCGAGGTAATGATGCAGTTCTATAAAACTCTGGTTAGGCCACACTTGGAGTACTGTGTCTAGCTCTGGTCACCTCACTATAGGAAGGATGTGGAAGCATTGGAAAGGGTACAGAGGAGATTTACCAGGATGCTGCCTGGTTTAGAGATTATGCATTATTATCAGAGATTAAGGGAGCTATTGCTTTACTGTCTGGAGAGAAGGAGGATGAGAGGAGACATGATAGAAGTATACAAGATATTAAGAGGAATAGAGTGGGCAGCCAGTGCCTCTTTCCCAGGGCACCACTGCTCAATACAAGAGGACATGGCTTTAAGGTAAGGGGTGGGAAGTTCAAGGGGGATATTAGAGGAAGGTTTTTCACTCAGAGTGGTTGGTGCATGGAATGCACTGCCTGAGTCAGTGGTGGAGGCAGATACACGTGAAATTTAAGAGACTACTATACAGGTATATGGAGGAATTTATGGTGGGAGGTTATATGAGAGTTGGCACAACATTGTGGGCCGAAAGGCCTGAACTGTTTTATGTTCTATAGATTTAATCCATTGAATCAGTTCTTCACCTCCATGGCATATTCTTGAGAGATGTTATCAACATTAAACTTTGCTGGTACATTGGTTTTTCTGATGCTTTTCAGTTTCCTTCTGAATATTACAACAAGCTGCTCATCATCTGAGCCACAATCTGCTCCAGGTCACGTTTTAGCTGACAGCATAGAGCTCTTCCATCTCTGATCGCAAAGTATAGAATCAATCTTTGGTGTTCACCATCTGGTGAAGTCCAAATACAGAGCTGCCCCTTAGGCTGTTGGAAGAGGGTATTTGCTATAACCAGAAAGTTAATTTGGCAAAATTCTACCAATTGATGTCCTGCTTCATTCCATACCCCAAGGCCAATGTTGCCTGTTACTCCAAGTCTTCTGTGATGTCCAACTTTGGCATTCTAGTCTCCAATGATAAATGTAACATACATTTTTGGTGTCATAACCAGGAGGTGCAGCTGTTCTTCATACAACTGGATAATTTCATCTTTTGGCATCAGAGGTTGGAGCATAAACTTGGATCACTGTGATGTTGAAAGGTTGCCTTGAAGTCGTATTGCAATCATTTGGTCATTTTTGGGGTTGTATCCAATCACTGATTTTGATAAGCAAACACGAGGAAATCTGCAGATGCTGGAAATTCGAGCAACACACACAAAATGCTGGTGGAACACAGCAGGCCAGGCAGCATCTATAGGGAGAAGCACTATTGCCATTTCAGGCTGAGACCCTTCGTCAGGACTAACTGAAATAAAACATAGTAAGAGATTTGAAAGTAGGAGGGGGAGGGGGAAATCCAAAATGATAGGAGAAGATTGGAGGGGGTGGGGTGAAGCCAAGAGCTGGAAAGGTGATTGGCAAAAGGGATGCAGAGCTGGAGAAGGGAAAGGATCATGGGACGGGAGGACTAGGGAGAAAGAAAGAGGAAGGGGAGCACCAGAGGAAGATGGAAAACAGGCAAAGAGTGATGGGCAGAGAGGGACAAAAAAGGGGGAATAAATAAATCAGGGATGGGGTAAGAAGGGGAGGAGGGGCATTAACGGAAGTTAGAGAAGTCAATGTTCATGCCATTGGGTTGGAGGCTACCCAAACAGGTGTTGTTCCTCCAACCTGAGTGTGGCTTCATCTTGACAGTAGAGGAGGCCATGAATAGACAATATCAGAAGAGGAATGGGATGTGGAATTAAAATGTGTGGCCACTGGGAGGTCCTGCTTTCTCTGGCAGACAGACCTCAGGTGTTCTGCGAAAAGGTCTCCTAGTCTGCGGCGGGTCTCACCAATATATAAAAGGCTGCAACGGGAGCACCGGACGCAGTATACCACACCAGCCAACTCACAGGTGAAGTGTCCCCTCACCTGGAAGGACTGTCTGGGGCCCTGAATGGTGGTGAGGGAGGAAGTGTAAGGGCAGGTGTAGCATTTGTTCTGCTTACAAGGATAAGTGCCAGGAGGGAGATCAATGGGAAGGGATGGGGGGGATGAATGGACAAGGGAGTCGGTTAGGGAGCAATCCCTGTGGAAAGCAGAAAGAGGGGGGAGGGAAAGATGTGCTTGGTAGTGGGAACCCACTGGAGGTGGCGGAAGTTATGGAGAATTATACGCTGGACCGGGAGGCTGGTGGGGTGGTAGGTGAGGAGAAGGGGAACCCTATCCCGAGTGGGGTGGTGGGCGGATGGGGTGAGGGCAGATGTGCAGGAAATGGGAGAGATGCATTTGAGAGCAGAGTTGATAGTGGAGGAAGGGAAGCCCCTTTGTTCAAAAAAGGAAGATATCTCTTTCATCCTGGAATGAAAAGCCTCATTCTGAGAGCAGATGTGGCAGAGACGAAGGAATTGCGAGAAGGGGATGGCATTTTTGCAAGAGACAGGGTGGGAAGAGGAATAGTCCAGGTAACTGTGAGAGTCAGTAGGCTTGTAGTAGATATCAGTAGATAAGCCGTCTCCAGAGATGGAGACGGAAAGATCAAGAAAGGGGAGGGAGGTGTCAGAAATGGACCAGGTAAATTTGAAGGCAGGGTGAAAGTTGGAGGCAAAGTTAATGAAGTCAATGAGCTCAGCATGTGTGCAGGAGGCAGCGCCATTGCAGTCGTTGATGTAGCGTGTAGCGAAGGAAAAGAGGGGGATGGATACCTGTATAGGCTTGGAACATGGACTGTTCCACAAAGCCAACAAAAAGGCAGGCGTAACTGGGACCCATGCGGGTGCCCATGGCTACACCTTTGGTTTGGAGGAAGTGGGAGGAGCCAAAGGACAAATTATTGAGAGTAAGAACTAATTCCGCTAGACAGAGGAGATTGGTGGTAGAGAGGAATTGCCCCTCCTCCCCTTCTTACCCCATCTCTGATTTATTTATTTCCCCCCTTTTTTTCTCTCTCTGCCCATCACTTTTTGCCTGTTCTCCATCTCTCTCTGGTGCTCCCCTCCCCTGTTCTTTCTCCCTAGGCCTCCCATCCCATGATCCTTTCCCTTCTCCAGCTCTGCATCCCTTTTGCCTATCACCTTTCCAGCTCTTGGCTTCACCCTACTCCCTCCTGTCTTCTCCTATCATTTCAGATTTCCCCCTCCCCCTCCTACTGCCAAATATCTTACTATGTTTTATTTCAGTTAGTCCTGATGAAGGGTCTCGGCCCGAAACGTCAATAGTGCTTCTTCCTATAAATGCTGCCCGGCCTGCTGCATTCCACCAGCATTTTGTGTGTGTTGCACTGATTTTGATACTCTTTTTTTGACAATTAAAGCCACTCAATTCTTTCTGCAGGCTTCCTGCCCACAGATGATCTGGTATGATGTAAAATGTCCACTTTAGTTCACTAATTCCCAATATGACAATGTTCCGTCTCACCATCTTGTTTTTGACCATATCTAGTTTACCTTGATACATGGATATTACATTTCAGGTTCCAATGGTTCTTTTACAACATCAGACCTTTTCATTTCCAGGCACCTCAGCAATTGGATGTCCATTTTGGCTTTAATCCAACACGTCATTAGCTCTGGTACTACTCATACTTGTCTCCTCTGTTCTTCTGCATTAGCATGTTGTGCACATTCAGACCTGTGGGGCTCATCTTCCAGTGTCAATCTCATATATCTAGTTACTTTTATCCATAAGGTTTCCTTGGCAAATTACTGAAGTAGGTTGCCATTTCCTTCTCCAGTGGACAGTATTTAGTCTGACCTCTCTGTCATGACCTGTCCATCTGGAGTAGTTCTACATGGTATAGTTCATAGCGTCACTGAGATACACAAGCCCCCTCACCACGACAAGGTAACAGTCCATGAGGTCCTTCCTGGATCTATCTAACAAATTTTGACCCATCTAAACTATTTGCAGCCATTCCTGCCCTTCTGTCAGTGAAGTCTCTGTAATGGCCACAACGTTGTAGTTCTGTGTACTGACCCTTATTCCTGATACATCTTGCATTGAAATAGACACACTTCCACCCATCGCACTGACTGCAATTTTGTTCTTTCAACTGGCTATCCTTCCTCACAGCTTCCCTACACACCACATCTACCTGTATACCAACTGCCTCATCCTCTGATTTATCACTCTGTTTCCTACCCCTGTCAAACTAGTTTAAACTTTCCACAGCAGCTCTAGCAAATCTGCTTGCAATGATATTGGTCCTCCTCAAGTTCAGATGTAACCCATTCTTTTTGTACAAGTCATACTTACCCCAGAAGAGATCCCAATGATCCATAAATTTGAAACCCTGCCCATGCACCAAATCCTCAGCCACACATTCATCTACCAAATCATCCTGTTCTTATCCTCACTAGTGCATGGCACAGGCAGTAATCCAGAGATTACTACCCTTGAGGTCCTGTTTTTCAGCTTCCTACTTAGCACCCTGTATTCTTTCTTCAGGACCTCATCCCTTTCTCTGCCCATATCTTCGGTACCATTATGTGCCATAATTTCTGACTGATCACCCTCATCCTCTAGAATGCCATGGACATGATCTGAAATATTCCTGACTCTGGCACTGGGAGGCAACATACCATCTGGGAGTCTCTTTCCCATCCACAGAATCTGCTGTCTGCTCTCCTAACTGTTGAATGCCCTATCACCACACACTCCTTTTTTTCCTTCTTCCCTTCTGAGCCACAGAACCAGAATCAGTGCCAGAGACCTGGTCGCTGTGGCTTTCCCCCAGCAGGTTGGTCACCCTCCATCCTGCCGCCCCCAACGGTTTCCAAAGCAGTATACTTTTTATTGAGGGGATCGGCCATAGGGGCACTCTGCACTGTCTGCCTATTTCCCTTTCTTCTCCTGACAGTCACCCAGTTACCGCCTTCTGCAACCTAGGGATGACTACCTCCCTGAAGCTCTTCTCTATCACCTCCTCATTCTCCTATATGAGCTGAAGGTCATCGAGCTGCAGCTCCAGTTCCCTAATACAGCTGGAAGCACCTAGTGCAGATGTACTTATCAAAAAAACTGGAGGTCTCTCTGAACTCCTACATCTGACATAAAGAAAACATGACTGACCTTGCACTCATTCTCACTACACTAGCTAGGCACTAAATCAGTTTATTCTTTTTTACAAATATTACTAATTAGTATAACATTTTTTTAAGTGAACCAAGTGAATTTAAAAGGAGATTGTGAAGCAACAAAAATCTGCTGGAGGAATTCAGTGGGTTGAGTAGCATCTCTGGGAAAGAGGAATCAGGTTAAAACCCTGCAGTTGAGAGCATGTGAAGTGCATGGATATAGTGGGAAAGGATTGAACCAAGGGGGATACACTTTACATGCCTCAAGTTCCTCAACGATTTTTAATTCCCTGGTCCTGACCGCCTCATTTTCACCATGGATATCCAGTCCCTATACACTTCTGTTCTCCCACCAGAAAAGTCGTAAAGCTCTCTGCTTCTTTTTGGACAACAGAGCTGTCCAGCTTTCTCCACCAGCCTCATCCTTCTGGCAGAACTGATCCTCAAACTCAACAATTTTTTTTTGGCACCCCCACTTTCTTCAAACTCTAGGTGTACCCACAGGCATCTGCATGGACCCAAACTATGCCTGCCCTTTTGTTGGCTACATTGAACAGTCCATGTTCCAAACCTTCCCTATTAATGCTCCCCAACGCTTTCTGTGTACATTGACGACTGAATTGGGGTTGCTTCCTGCACCCATGTTGACCTAATCAATTTAATCAACTTTGTCGTCAGCTTCCACTTTGCTCTTAAATTCACTTGTTCCATTTCTGATATCTCTCTTCCTTTTCTCAAACTGTATCCATGCCTGGAGAGAAACTGTCTACTGATATATTTTATAAATTTACCAACTGTCACACCTACTTTGATGATACTTCTTCCCACACTGTAAAAATGCCATTCCCTTTTCCCAGTTCCTTCGTATCCAAACACATCTGTTCCCAGGATCAGCCTTTGCTTTTCATGATATCAAAGATGTCCTCCTTCTTCAAATAATGGGGTTTCCCTTCATCCACCATTGACGCTGCCCTCACTCGCATCTTCTCCATTTCCCAGACATGCAACCTCATCCCATCTTTCTGCCATCTTAACAGGGATAGAGCTTCTCTTATCCTCACCTACGTACCCAACCCCCCCCCCCCCAGAGACTCCACATCCGGTACATCACTCTCTACAACTTCTACCAAACACACCTTTACACCCCTCAACTTTCCATTTTCTGCAGGGATTGCTCCCTCCGTAATTCCCTTGTTCACTTATCCCTCCCCACTAATCTACCGCTTGGCACTTATCACTGCAAGTAGCCTAAATGCTACACCTTGCCATACACCTTCTTTCAGGGCCCCAAAAGTCCTTCCAGGTGAGACAATACTTCACCTGCCAATCTGTTGGGGTCATCCACTGTATCCAGTGCTCCTGGTATGGCCTCCTCTACATTGGTGAGAACCGACGAAGATTGGGGGATCGCTTTGTCAAGCACCTTTGCTCCGTGTACAAAGAGCAGGATTTCCTGGTGGCCAACCATTTTAATTCCAATCTCCATTCCCATTATGACATGTTGGTGCATGGCCTCCTCTACTACCACAATGAGGTAGCCTCCAACCTGATGGCGTGAACATCAATTCTGTCAACTTTCGATACCTCTTCTTCAATTCCCCACTCTAGCCCTCCCACTTCTCTTCTCCTCGTCTGCCTATCAACTCCCCTGGTGTCCCTCCTCCTTCCCTTTCTTCCATGGTCCACTTTTCTCTTCTATCAGATTCCCCTTCTTCTCCAGCCTTTTCCTTTTCCACTTATTGCTTTTTAACTTCTTACTTCATCCCCCCTCGCCCACCCACCTGGCATTAATTATCACCTTCTAGCTTGTATTCCTTCCCTCTCTTCCCACCTTCTTACTCTGGCTTCTTCCCCCTACCTTTCCAGTCCTGATGAAGGGTCTCAGCCTGAAACATTGACTGTTTATTCCTTTCCATAGAAGTTGCCTGACCTATGGAGTTCCTCCAGCATTTTGTGCATATTTTCTGGATTTACAGCACCTACAGGATCTCTTGTGTTAAGAATCTCAAGTAACTGAATTTAATTGACTGCTTCTCACACAGCTTCTCCCTCTGCATTCTTTATGCCACTCTCACTGCCATCCAGAGATATCTGTGAGCCCTGTCTCTTTCTCTGTCACTGCTCTGAGCCACACATTCCACCTTCTGCCATGGATCTCTCTGAGACTTCACCATCCACCAGATCAATGACTTCAACTGCCTGGTTTTCCTCCTTCCTTATTTGCAGGATCAGAAGATTGCCAATATCCAGACAGTAGCCCTACTGGCTCGAGCTCGGACCTCAGCCTCCAGCAGATTATGGCCCCTGTTGCCTCAACTCAGACCTTGGCTATTACTCAGCACTCAACCAGCCGTGGCCCCTGCCCCCTCAGGCATGGACTTCTGGCAGGCGGTAGACCCTGCTGTCTCATTCTCCAAACCATTAATCCCATTGCCTGAAGCTCAGGCTCCTGTTTGACCTTGGCCACCTCCACCTCCAGGCCAAGACAGACAGACAGACATACTTTATTGATCCCGAGGGAAATTGGGTTTCGTTACAGTCGCTCCAACCAAGAATGGTGTAGAAATATAGCACTATAAAAATCAAAATAATTAAATAATAATAGGTAAATTATTCCAAGTGGAAATATGTCCAGGACCAGCCTATTGGCTCAGGGTGTCTGACACTCCGAGGGAGGAGTTGTAAAGTTTGATGGCCACAGGCAGGAATGACTTCCTATAATGTTCAGTGATGCATCTCGGTGGAATGAGTCTCTGGCTGAACCTACTCCCGTGCCTAACCAGTACATTATGGAGTGGAACGCCAAAGAGTGTTTGTCACTGCTCTTCTCCCACCTTCAGTTCCTCTCTACCCCTCTAACCTTCCCCTCCTTGTGCAGAACGTTCTGTCCTCAGCAGAGGCCTCAGCATTGTTCTCTGGATCTGATCACCTGATTTTCACTATGAACATCCAGTCCCCATACACTCCTATCACCATCAGGAAAACCTTAAATCTCTCCACTTTTCCACAATTGTCTGACTGAACTGGTTCTCATCTTCAACACTTTCTCTTTTTTCTCCTCCAACTTTCTCCAAACTCAAGAATTACCATTGGCACCTGCAAGGGCCCAGCTACACTTGTCTTTTCATCAACTACATGGAATCTTCCATGTTCCATGACTTCCCTGAAAATGCTCTCCAACTCTTTCTCCACTACCTTGATGAACACACTGACGCTGCTTCTGCACCCATACTGAGCTTGTCAATTTCATCAACTTTGCTTCCAACTTCTACCCTGCCCTTAAATTTACTTGGTCTATCTTTGACACCTCTCTTCCCTTTCTCAATCTCTCTGTCTCCATCTCTGGAGTCAGGATAAACCTACAAACTGTCTCTGCTATCTTGAGTATACTGTACCTCTTTCCAACCAGTCGTAAAAATATTTCCTTTTCTTGTTCCTCTACCTCCACTATGAGGCTCATGAGGCTTTCCATTCCAAAACATCTGAACTGACCTCCTTTTGTAAACAGAATTTCTCTTCCAGTGCCATCGATGTTATCCCCACCTGCATTTTTTCCATTTCTCACACATCTGCCCTCACCTCATCTTTCTCTGCCATAAAAGAGATAAGGTTTCCCTTGTCCTTAACCACCAGACCTCAAGACTCCATATCCAACATATTATTCTCTATAACTTCTGCTATCTGCATCAGGATCCTCCCACAAAGCACATCTTTCCCTTCCCCACCACTCTACATTTTCCATTGGATCGCTCTGTATATGACTCCCTTGTCCATTCATCCTCCCTATTGATCTTCCTCCTGGCATTTATCCCTGAAAGTAGGACAACTGCTACATCTGCTTCTAAACTCCTTCCCTCCCCACCATTCAGGACCTCAAACAGTCTTTCCAGGTGAGACAACACTTCACTAGTGAGTCTGTTAGGGTCATGTACTCTAACCGGTTCTCCCAGTGTGGCCTCCTCTACACTGGTGAGACCTGATGCAGATTGGAGGACCACTTTATTGAGCACTTTCACTCCATCCACCACAAAAGGCGGGATTTCCTGGTGGCCACCCATTTCAATCTGACTTCCTATTCCCATTTTGAAATGTCAGTCCATGGCTTCTTCTAGTGCCATGATGAGGCTATCCTCAGATTGGAGGAGCAACACTTCATATTCCACCTCTTACCTGATGGCATGAAGATTGATTTCCCAATCTTCTGGTAATTTCTCCCCTCTCTTTTTCCATTTCTCATTCTGGCTCCACTCTTACCCTATCTCTTCTCACCTGTCCATCACCTCCCACTGGTGCTCCTCCTCCTTCCCTTTTTCACAAGGTCCACTCTCCTTTCCCCTTTCTTCATCTTTTACCTCTTCCACCTATCACCTCCCAGCTTCTCACTTCATTCCACTCAATTGCCCACCCACCTCCCCTTCACCTGATCTCATCTATCACCTGTCAGCTTGTACTCTTCCCTCCCCCCCCCCCACCTTCTTATTCTGGCTTCTTTCCCCTCCCTTTCCACTCCTGATGAAGGGTCTTGGTCAGAAATGTTGACTGATTTTTTTGTCCATAGACATTGCCTGAGTTCCTCCAGAATTTTGTGAAAGGCCTGGATAGAGCAAACTTAAGAGAGGAGACTTTAAATAGTCGAAGAGTCTAGGAACAGATGGCACAGCCTCAGTATACTAGGACATACTTTAGAACAGAGATGAGGAGGAATTTCTTTTGCCAGAGGACGGTGAATCTGTGATATTCGTTGCTACAGATGCCTGTGGATGGACAAGTCATTGGATATATTTAAAGTGGAGGTTGAAAGGTTCCCAAAATTTACCAGGAAAAGGCAGGAGAATGGGGTTCAGAAGGAAAATAAATCAGCCATTTTCAAATGGTGGAAAAGACTCCATGAGTTGAATTGCTAATTCTGTTCCAATGTCTTACCATATAGGGGATTATCAGAGATGTAGTAGCCACAACAAGGTAACTTATTTTGAAGGGACAAACTTACTTCAGTTGGAGATGGGCAGATGTTGTTCCTTGGGACTAGACCCCTGGGGCCTTGGAGGAGATGGCACTAGAATTACAGAAAAAGGATTTCTATACAAAGTGGAGAGCATTCTGACTGGTTATTTCGCCACCTGGTATGGAAGCCCCAGTGTACAGGATCTCAAGGGACTGTAGAAAGTTGTTGCTTCGGCCAGCTCCATCACAGACAAGAGGACCATCACCATCCAGGATATGCCCTGTTCTCATTACCGCCGCCCGGGGGGCTAGGTACAAGAGCCCGAAGACCCACACTCAGCGATTCAGGGGCAGCTTCCCCCCTCCACCATCAGATTTCTGAATGGTCCATGAGCACTGTCTCATTATAACTTCTTTTGCACTATTTATTTTTTAAATTTTTCAATAACGTTATGTTCTTGCACTGCACTGATAGTGCAAAACAACACATTTCACGTCAAGTAAGTTAGTGATTATAACTGTGATTCTGGGCATACCAGAGGGGAATCGCGGATGTTGGGGTAAGCGGGCGGTTCAAGCAACTGCGCTTCACCTCATTCTCTACCCGCAGGCACTGCCCTCGCCTGTTGGGCGTCCTCGGCATTCTCTGGTCTTACTAAAGTAAATAAATGTTCTTATTAATCAGAAACGTTCAGCAAACCCGTCTTATTTTCCAGCCCGTGCGTTTCCCTCCATCGCTGCCATTGCGGGCAACGCTCAACCAGAGCGGCGAGTGCGAGCCGCGCGGACTGCGCCTGCGCAGAGGGCCGCCCGGGCGCGAGAGTCGGCGGATCCATGAGCGCGCAGCGGCTTCTGCAGCAACGGCTCCGGCAGCTCGAGCGGTCGACGCGCGTGAGTGGGGACGGGGACTGATGCTCATGGTGGAGGGAGCGTCTTGTAATCTTAATCCATAATTTTAGCTTTCGCTAGTTATCTCCAGTGCTTGAGTGTTTTTTTGACTAGTAATCACCAGTCTTTAGCTAGTAGCCTTTCCCCAATTTTTTTTAAACTGGTAGTTCAATATTTGTCTAGCAGTTCCCCAGTTTTTGACTAATAATCTCCATTATTGTTACTGATAATCCCCATCTTTTGACATTAATTCACACTTTTTGTCTAGCGGTCACCAGCTTTTGACTAGTAATGCCCGGATTTTTTTATTAATATGAAGAACAATAAAACAAATGGCAGATCAAGTCAAGTCAAGTCACTTTTTATTGTCATTTCGACCATAACTGCTGGCACAGTACATAGTAAAAACGAGGCAATGTTTTCTCAGGACCATGGTGTTACATGACACAGTACAAAAACTACATAACTACATAAAAAACTACACTAGACTACAGACCTACCCAGGACTGTGTAAAGTGCACAAAACAGTGCAGGCATTACAATAACTAATAACAGGACAATAGGGCAGTAAGGTGTCAGTCCAGGCTCTGGATATTGAGGAGTCTGATAGCTTGGGGGAAGAAACTGTTACATAGTCTGGTCGTGAGAGCCCGAATGCTTCGGTGCCTTTTCCCAGACGGCAGGAGGGAGAAGAGTTTGTATGAGGGTGCGTGGGGTCCTTCATAATGCTGTTAGCTTTGCGGATGCAGCGTGTGGTGTAAATGTCTGGAAGAGAGACCCCAATGATCTCAGCTGACCTCACTAACTGCTGCAGGGTCTTGCAATCTGAGATGGTGCAATTTCTGAACCAGGCAGTGATACTGCTGCTCAGGATGCTCTCAATACAACCCCTGTAGAGTGTGATGAGGTTGGGGGGTGGGAGATGGACTTCCCTCAGCCTTCGCAGAAAGTAGAGATGCTGCTGGGCTTTCTTTTCTATGGAGCTGGTGTTGAGGAACCAGGTGAGATTCTCCGCCAGGTGAACACCAAGAAATTTGGTGCTGTTTACGATCACTACCGAGGAGCCGTCGATGTTCAGCTGGTAAATAAAAGGCAAAAATAAAATGTAGTCAACAGGTTTGGTAGCACCTGTGGTGAAAGAAACAGTAAGAATTTCAGGTTGAAGAGAGTTTTCAGGACTGGAAATAAAAGAAAAGAAGTCTTCACTAAAATGCAGCAACAGGGTGTTAGAATGGAGAGAGAGAGAGAGAGAGAGAGAGAGAGAGAGAGAGAGAGAGAGAGAGACAGGAGCATACTGTCCCTGGGGTCCAATGATCCTGGTTCAATCCTAATATCTGCTTTTATCTGTATGGGTTTCATAGAAAGATAGAAACGTAGAAAACCGACAGCACAATGCAGGCCCTTTGGCCCACAAAGTTGTGCCGAACATGTCCCTGCCTTAGGAATTATTAGGCTTACCTATAGCCCTCTATTTTACTAAGCTCCACGCACCTATCCAAAAGCCTCTTAAAAGACCCTATTGTATCCACCTCCATCACTGTTGCTGGCAGTCCATTACACGCACTCACCCCTCTCTGTGTAAAGAACTTACCCCTGATACCTCCTCTGTACCTACTCCCCAGCACCTTAAACCTGTGTCCTCTTGGGCAGCCACTTCAGCCCTGGGAAAAAGCCTCTGACTATCCACACAATCAATACCTCTCATCATCTTATACACCTCTATCAGGTCACCTCTCATCCTCCGTCGCTCTAAGGAGAAAAGGCCGAGTTCACTCAACCTAATCTCATAAGGCACGCTGCCCAATACAGGCAACATCCTTGTAAATCTCCTTTGCACCCGTTCTATGGCTTCCACATCCTTCCTGTAGTGAGGTGACCAGAACTGAGCACAGTACTCCAAATGGGGTCTGACCAGGGTCCTATATAGCTGCAGCATTACTTCTCAGCTCCTAAATCCAATTCCACGATTGATGAAGGCCAATACACCATATGCCTTTTTGGCCACAGAGTCAACCTGCACAGCTGCTTTGAGTGTCCTGTGGACTCGGACTCCAAGATCCTTCTGATTCTCCACGCTGCCAAGAGTCTTACCATTAATACTATATTCTGCCATCATATTTGACCTACCAAAATGAACCACTTCACACTTACCTGGGTTGAACTCCATCTGCCACTTCTCAGCCCAATTTTGCGACCTGTCAATGTCCTGCTGTAACCTCTGACAGCCCTCCACACTATCCACAACACCTCCAACCTTTGTGTCATCAGCAAACTTACTAACCTATCCCTTCACTTCGTCATCCAGGTCATTTATATAAATCACAAAGAGTAAAGGTCCCAGAACAGATCCCTGAGGCACTGCACTGGTGACCAACCTCCATGCAGAATATGACCCGTCTACAACCACTCTTTGCCTTCTGTGGGCAAAGCAATGTCCCCTTGGATCCCATGCCTCCTTACTTTCTCAATATGCCTTGCATGGGGTACCTTATCAAATGCCTTGCTGAAATCCACATACGCTACATCTCCTGCTCTTCCTTCATCAATGTGTTTAGTCACATCCTCAAAAAATTCAAACAGGCTCGTAAGGCATGACGTGCCCTTGACAAAGCCATGCTGACTACTCCTAATCATATTATACCTCTCCAAATGTACAGGACCTTCTCCATCAACTTACCAACTACTGAGGTAAGATTTGCTTGTCTATAATTTCCTGGGCTATCTCTATTCCCTTTCTTGAATGAGGGAACAACATCCACAATGCTCCAATCCTCTGGAGCCTCCTGGCAAAGATCATCGCCAGAGACTCCGCAATCTCCTCTCTCACCTCCCATAGTAGCCTGGGGTATATTTTGTCCAGTCGCGGTAACTTAACCAACTTGATGCTTTCCAAAAACTCCAGCACATCCTCTTTCTTAATATCTACATGCTCAAGCTTTTTAGTCTGCTGCAAGTCATCACTACAATCACTAAGATCCTTTTCCATAGTGAATATTGAAGTAAAGTATTCATTAAGTACCTCTGCTATTTCCTGTGGTTCCATGCACACTTTTCCACTGCCACAGTTGATAGATCCTACTCTTTCACGTCTTATCATCTTGCTCTTCACATACTTGTGGAATGCCTTGTGGTTTTCGTTAATTCTGCCCACCAAGGCCTTCTCATGGCCCCTTCTGGCTCTCCTAGATGTTCTGATTTCCTTCCACATCTCAAAGGTTTGCTTTAAAAATCAGTTATTGGGTTAGTTGGCTGTTGTACATTTACTCACGGGTAGATGATTTGCAGGTGATACAAGGTTGATGGAAATGCGTGAGGGAAATAGGGATTAGTATACTCAGATGCTCATTGTTGGTGCCAACATGATGGGCTATACAAATCTGAAGCAGTTTCTGTCATTCTATGTGAAATGGTCAAAGTTGAATTTATTTATGCACAAGTGAAATGGAAGATTTACTTACAGCAGGTACATAGTATGATATAACCAGTTGACAAGAAAAATAAACTCAACAATTTTTACAAGAATGTGGAATTAGAGCTAAAAATCTATTTTGGTGCGAAGTGATCAAAGTGGTCATAATATTGCTAAATTCTAGTGTTCAGGTTGGTTCAAGAACCAGATGGTTGAAGGGAAGTAAATGTACTTGAACCTGGTGGTCTGGTTCTTCATGCTTCTGTACTTCCTAAGCGGCCAGTGAGTGAGTGGGCCAGTGAACGAGTGGAGATTTGAGGCTTTGACTCGAGAGGCTTCGATGAGAAGAGGCGGAGGACGAACTTGTTCCCAGTTAGTCTTTACAATGCCTCCTGAGACGGTGATGTGCCTCTCCTGTGAGATGTGACAGTCTTGGGGGAACTCCCCTCTCCCACAGAGTCACATCTGCCAGAAATGCATGCAGCTGGGCGATCTGGAAGACCATGTAAGGAATCTGGAGCAGCAGCTGGATGACCTTCAACTCATAAGGGAGAATGAGGCAGTAATAGATGAGAGCTACTGGGAGGTAGTTACACCTAGGCTGCCGGAAGCAGGTTGTTGGGTGACAGGGGGGAAGGCGAAGGTGAGTAGACAGATAGTGCAGAGCACCCCTGTAGCCATTCCCCTGAATAATAAATAAAATAATAAGTTTACCGTCCTGGATGCTGTTGGCGAGGACGACCGACCAGGTGTGAGCCATGGTGGCAGGGCCTCTGGCACTGAGTCTGACCCTGTGGTGCAGAAGGGTGGGACGGAGAAGAGGAGATCTGTTGTCATTGCAGACTGTATAGTCAGGGGAGCAGACCGGAGATTTTGTGGACGTGAAAAGGACACCCACATGGTTTGTTACCTCCTGGGTGCCAGGGTCCGGGATGCCTCCTACCGGGTGCATGACATCCTGGTACAAGGGGGAAAGCAACTAGAAGTCGTGATACATGTTGATACCAACGACATTGGCAGGAAGAAGGATGAGGTCCTGAAGTGTGAATTTCGGGAATTAGGCAGAAGGCGGAAGAACAGGGTGGCGTACTCAGGACTGTTGCCAGTACTATGTGATAGTGATGGGAAGAATTGGAGGAGATGGCAGTTGAATGTGTGGCTGAGGAGTTGGTGCAGGGGGCAGAGTTTTAGATTATTGGATCATTGGAATCTCTTCTGGGGAAGGTGGGACCTGTACAGATTGGATGGGTTGCACCTGAACTAGAGGGGGAGCAATATCCTTGCAGGTAGGTTTGCTAGCATGGTTCGGGAGGATTTAAACTAATTTGCAAGGGGGATGGGACCCGGAGCGAATGAGCAGTGAAAGAAGTGCATGGAGTAAAGCCAGATCTAACATATAGAGAAGCTTTGAGGAAAGAAAAGCAAAATAAAGGGTGTAAAGGTAGTAAGGTAGAAGGGCTAAAGTGTGTGTACTTCAATGCAAGAAGCATTAGGAACGAAGGTGTTGAACTGAGAGCTTGGATACATACATGGAATTATGATGTTGTGGCCATTACGGAGACTTGGCTGGCACCAGGACAGGAATGGATTCTCAATATTCCTGGATTTCAGTGCTTTAAAAGGGATAGAGAGAGGGGAAAAAGGGAGGAGGGGTGGCATTACTGGTCAGGGATACTATTATAGCTGCAGAAAGGGTGGGTAATGTAGCAGGATCCTCTTTTGAATCGGTATGGGTGGAAGTCAGGAACAGGAAGGGAGCAGTTACTTTACTGGGGGTATTCTATAGGCCCCCTGGTAGCAGCAGAGCTACCGAGGAGCCAATTGGGAGGCAGATTTTGGAAAGGTGCAAAAATAACAGGGTTGTTATCATCGGTGACCTCATCTTCCCTTATATTGATTGGCACTTGATTAGTTCCAAGGGTTTAGATGGGGCAGAGTTTGTTAAGTGTGTCCAGGATGGATTCCTGTCACAGTATGTTGACAGGCCAACTAGGGGGAATGCCATACTAGATCTAGTATTAGGTAACGAACCGGGTCAGGTCACAGATCTGTCAGTGGGTGAGCATCTGGGAGACAGTGACCATCGCTCCCTGGCCTTTAGCATTATCATGGAAAAGGATAGAATCAGAGAGGACAGGAAGAATTTTAATTGGGGAAGGGCAAATTATGAGGCTATAAGGCTAGAACTTGCGGGTGTGAATTGGGATGATGTTTTTGCAGGGAAATGTATTATGGACATGTGGACGATGTTTTACAATCTCTTGCAGGATGTTAGGGATAAATTTGTCCCGGTGAGGAAGATAAAGAATGGTAGGGTGAAGGAACCATGAAGGAAGCAAGTGAAGTGGAAAATCTAGTCAGGTGGAAGAAGGCAGCATACATGTGGTTTAGGAAGCAAGGATCAGATGGGTCGATTGAGGAATATAGGGTAGCAAGAAAGGAGCTTAAGAAGGGGCTGAGAAGAGCAAGAAGCGGGCATGAGAAGGCCTTGACGAGTAGCATAAAGGAAAACGCTAAGGCATTCTACAATTATGTGAAGAACAAAAGGATGACAGGAGTGAAGGTAGGACCGATTAGAGATAAGAGTGGGAAGATGTGCCTGGAGGCTGAGGAAGTGAGTGAGGTTCTCAATGAATACTTCTCTTCGGTATTCACCACTGAGAGGGAACTTGATGACGGTGAGGTCAATATGAGTGAGGTTGAAGTTCTGGAGCATGTTGATATTAAGGGAGAGGAGGTGTTGAAGTTGTTAAAATACATAAGGACGGATAAGTCCCCGGGACCTGACGGAATATTCCCCAGACTGCTCCACGAGGCAAGGGAAGAGATTGCTGAACCTCTGGCTAGGATCTTTATGTCTTCGTTGTCCACGGGAATGGCACCGGAGGATTGGAGGGAGATGAATGATGTCCCCTTGTTCGAAAAAGGTAGGAGGGATAGTCCGGGTAATTATAGACCAGTGAGCCTTACGTTTGTGGTGGGAAAGCTGTTGGAAAAGATTCTTAGAGATAGGATCTGTGAGCATTTAGAGAATCATGGTCTGATCAGGGACTGTCAGCATGGCTTTGTGAAGGGCATATTGTGCCTAACAAGCCTGATAGAGTTCTTTGAGGAGGTGACCAGGCATATAGATGTGGCTAGTGCAGTGGATGTGATCTACGTGGATTTTAGTAAGGCATTTGACAAGGTTCCACATGGTAAGCTTATTCAGAAAGTCAAAGGGCATGGGATCCAGGGAAGTTTGGCCAGGTGGATTCAGAATTGGCTTGCCTGCAGAAGGCAGAGAGTTGTGGTGGAGGGAGTACATTTAGATTGGAGGGTTGTGACTAGTGGTGTCCCACAAGGATCTGTTCTGGGACCTCTACTTTTCGTGATTTTTATTAACGACCTGGATGTGGGGGTAGAAGGGTGGGTTGGCATGTTTGCAGACAACACAAAGGCTGGTGGTGTTGTAGATAGTGTAGAGGATTGTCGAAGATTGCAGAAAGACATTGATAGGATGCAGAAGTGGGCTGAGAAGTGGCAGATAGAGTTCAACCCGGAGAAGTGTGAGGTGGTACACTTTGGAAGGACAAACTCCAAGGCAGAGTACAAAGTAAATGGCAGGATACTTGGTAGTGTAGAAGAGCAGAGGGATTTGGGGGTACATGTCCACAGATCCCTGAAAGTTGCCTCACAGGTAGATAGGGTAGTTAAGAAAGCTTATGGGGTGTTAGCTTTCATAAGTAGAGGGATAGTTTAAGAGTCGCGATGTAGTGATGCAGGTCTATAAAACTCTAGTTAGGCCACACTTAGAGTACTGTGTCTAGTTCTGGTCGCCTCACTGTAGGAAGGATGTGGAAGCATTGGAAAGGGTACAGAGGAGATTTACCAGGATGCTGCCTGGTTTAGAGAGTATGGATTATGATCAGAGATTAAGGGAGCTTGGGCTTTACTCTTTGGAGAGAAGGAGTATAAGAGGAGACATGATAGAGGTATACAAAATATTAAGAGGAATAGACAGAGTGGACAGCTAGCGCCTCTTCCCCAGGGCACCACTGCTCTGTACAAGAGGACATGGCTTTAAGGTAAGGGGAGGGAAGTTCAAGGGGATATTCAAGTTCAAGGTTTTTCACTCAGAGAGTGGTTGGTGCATGGAATGCACTGCCTGAGTCGGTGGAGGTAGATACACTAGTGAAGTTTAAGAGACTACTAGACAGGTATACGGAGGAATTTAAGGTGGTGGGGGGGGGGTTATATGGGAGGCAGGGTTTGAGGGTTGGCACAACATTATGGGCCAAAGGGCCTGTAATGTGCTGTACTATTCTATGTTCTATGTTCTCCTGCCTGATGGTAGCTGTGAGAAGGTGGCATGGCCCAGATAACTGGGATCTTTGATGGATGTAGGCCATGAGCTAGTACCTTCTGTAAGATAGTATTGGTGGTTGGGTGGGATGTGTCTGTGATGTACTGGGCCAAGTCCTATACTCTCTAAAGCTTCTTATATTCCTGCACATTTGGATTGCTGTACCAGACCATGATGCAACCAGTCAGGATACTTTCAACAGAACATCTGTGCAAGTTTGTTAGTGTTTGGTGACATTCTTAACCTCCTAAAGAAGTAAAGGTACTGGTGCATTTTCCTTGTGATTGCTTCTGTGTGCTGGGCCCAGGACAGATAATCCAATATGTTAACACCCAGTAGTTTAAACCCCCTCTCCTTCTGGAACCTTGCTCCCCAGTACAAAGCATCCACCCTACCACACCTCTCAGTTATAAAACACAAAAAAAGCACTACAAGTGCTAAAATAAATGCTGAGCACATTCAGCAGTATAAGCAACATCTGCAAAAAGAGAATCAAGATGACCGTTTTTCTCTGCACTTGGCTGTCCAAGTGAATGTGTCCATCAAACTTACATGAGTATTGGCCAACCCTGTTCAATGTTTCCTTATGAGACAACTCCTTTATCTCAGGAATTAAACCAATATTAGTGCACCGAACCATATACAATGCAAGTTTATGCCACTTTAATATGGATGCCAAAACAGTTCCTCTGGCACTTTGGTTGCTCCTTATTCTAGTCTCTTGTGCCCCCAATACGAGAGTGTACATTTTGCTCTAAAGCCAAGAGCTCAAACCTTAATGATATGGTAGAGATTCACCATGGTATTGCCTGGATTGAAACACTTTGGCTCTGGGGAGAGATTGCATTGTCTGGGCTTGTTTTCCTTGGAGCAAAGGGAGCTCAGGAAGTGATAAAGATATGTTAAATTAAGAGGCCTAGATAGGCAGGTAATCAGAATCTTTCTCCTATGATCGCATTATCAAAAACACAAGGCCAAAGGTTTAAGTGAAGAGGAAGGAGTTTTAAACAGAATGTGAGGGGTAAAATTTGTACACAGAAACTGCTGTCTGAAACTTGCTACTAGAGGAAATGGTGGAGTCAGATACTACACTTAAGAGGTATTTGGACAGACATTCAAATAGGCAGGACATTGAAGAATGCGGGATAATATAGATGGTCAAAAAGGATGAGATGGATGTGTTGAGCCAAAGGGCTTGTTTATGTGATGTACAATTCTGACCTGGTGCTGTGCAGGGCATCACTGTTGCATTAGCAGATGTGACTGTAACACTTAGGGGCAGTGCCTCAGGATTACTTGCATCAGTCTTGTGCATAATATATGCAGATAAATAACTGAGTATGTGCAACTGTGAAATGCAATTTTTAAAAATCTGGATCTGTCCTATCAACCTGAAGCAGTAATCTCTTGCTGATCTTTGCTGTTTGACCTGCTCAGTGTTCCCAGTACTTTTTGTTTTTAATGCATGTTCCAAAGTCTGATACATTTTGCCTTTATATTGTTTTAAGATACACCATTGGCTGAGAAGTAAATTTTAAAAAATCCCTTGTCTTCTGTAATTTCAGGGCAAGGAAGAAAGGATTGTTCAGCTAGAAACTGAAAATGCTCTGCTTCACCTGAAACTTGCGAAAGTAATGTTTCCTTTTTATATACCATACAAGATAGGGTTATTCAAGCTATGTTTTCTTCTTGCAGTGAGTCAAGCACACCTTGAATGGCTGCAACATCCTCCAGGCAGTATCATATATAGTAATATGTTAAGTTAATGTGAAGGGAATACAGGTAGTCCCCGAGTTATGAAGGTCCGACTTACGGACAATTTGTTCTTATAAACTGAGGAAGGAGAACGCTGTCCGCCATTTTAAGTCAGATCACGACGCCTTACGCCATTTTAAGTCATTGCTATTGACACTGTGTTGAATGTTTAACTTTGTATTTGGCTTAAATTTTTCTTAGTAAGATTCCCGCGGACCCCCCCCCCCCCCCATTCCAGTTGGCTGGTGGCACAGTGAGATTAGCGAGTTCGATCCAGTGACAGACTGCTCCTGTGCCGGGTTGATGTCGATCCAGTGACTCCTGTGCCATCTGTTCTGGGTTGATGTCGAGTGCGCAACTCGACCTCGTAAAAAAAACACTGCCACCTCCAGTTTAAATACCCACCTGGAATATTGTGGAGGATCACATCCTTAGGTGTGTTAATTGTTAATGTAATCAATGCATATCACTGTATGTTTAACGTACATGTGATAAGTGAATTTGAATCTTGATTATTGCAACATTACACCTTTCTCAGGTATAAATTGGTTGCCTGAAAAGTGACTGAATAACTTGCTAGTAACAGTGTTCTGAAATAGCAACAGGAGATAGATTTATCCTGTTACTCGTACAATATCAGATCTAAATTGCAATTTCAGTCAAATGTCTTTGTACATTCACAGTAATGTGTAATATCTATTGACTATCACTTGAAAATCTTGTACTGTCTTCCTTTTATCCTAATCCATGAGGGTGAGTGCCATTATATGTAAAAGTCATAGTGCATTTTTAAAAATTCTTTATTTAGCAGTTTTTCTTACACATAATTTGTATTAGATGATATTACTGCATTTCATATTTTATACTTTTGCTAAGTAGTATGTAATGAAAAGAATAAATATATATTACTAAATTAATTCCATGACCGTGTAAGTGTTAATCTGTTTACATAGTGTCATGGATCAGTGAGAGACAGTAGAGAAGAAGCAACGTGTTCACACAGGCGTTTAGAGGATATGCAAGTGATTCAGAGAGATGTCAGTATTCAACTGTCTGCAGCAATAAAGGTAAATGCTGTTCTGCTTAGCTAATTGTCATGTTTCATCCCAACTTTGTGAGTTCATTCTGTACATTCCATGCAAATCACTATTTTTTGTGACGGAGAATCGTTGGCACAATTAGTTCCACATGAGCTGAAAGCTTGCCTTTGTCATTTATCTAATTACCTTAGGATCACAAAAACAAGGAAAATTTATAATACTGGAGGTCATTTGCTCCATTGTATACACCATATGTTCTGATCACTTCTCCCACTGACTTGTGAGCAATGAAGACCGTAAGACATAGGAGTAAAACTGGGCCATTTGGCCTTTTGGTTCTGCTCCGCTGTTCAATCATGGTTAATTTATTTTCCCTTTTAACCCCATTCTCCCCGTGACCTTTGGTACCCTTACTAATCAAGTTATCAACCTCCACTTTAAATATACCCAGTGACTTCGGCTCCACAGCCGTCTGTGGCGATGAAATCCATAGATTCACCGCCCTCTGACTGAAGAAATTCCTCATCTCTGTTCTAACGGTCAAAAGCAAGGTAGTTTGTCCTCAGCAGTAATTAAACTTTTAGCAAAATGTCAGCTATTATTAGAATCTTGAGAAATAAAACACTGCACATGCTGGAAATCTGCAGTAAAAGTGAAAATACTAGAAACATTCAGCAGGTCAGGCACACATCTGTGGAGAGAAAAGTAAATATTTCAGGTTTTTGATCTTTCCTTGTAATTGGGAATGTTTTATGAAGTAGGTGTTTTACTTGTGGAGACAAGGGAGGGATGAAGGGGACAGTGGGAATACCTAGGTGGAGCAGAGATCAAGAAAGACAATGACATAAGTTGTGATTGTGCCTGCTGAGAGAGGGCAATGAATTACATCTGATTTGACTGGAGGAAATGAATAAAAACAAGAGACAGAAACAAAAAGAACAACAGTATAGAATTTGGAAATCTGGATGAGAATATTGGAAGTACTGAGCAGTATTTCTGGAGACAGTACTTGTATATCTTTGGACAGTGTAAAACAGAGCTAATATTACAGATATTGACCAACTGGTAAATTGTGTATGTTCATATTCCTCATTTGCATGATCAATCACCATTCACAGTAGAGGTGTTAAAAGTCAATGGAAACTACAAGCTAATAGCCTGTGATACTTCGAAGTTAGTAAAGTAATTGACCCCTAATTAGTGTTAGCTAATGCAAAAATTCGATGAGCAGAGACGTTATATTAGAACCATGCACAAATAGTACTAAATACAACTCTCTCAAGGATAGTTCTAGGACAGGCTACAAAAGGAGGGTTGGGCATGGGGCTAGCAACCCATTCCATTTTTAAAAAAACGGTGCTACAGAAACACCAACAGAAGCTCCAAAGACCTCATTCCTGGGAGAGGAAGGATTTTTGAAGATTGGCTATGCCTGGGACAACTTGAAACAGTAGACAGAGGACTCTGGCAAGCTGCAGTCAGTGGCTTATGCCCCTGTAGGGATGATAGGCTTGAGAACATGTACAACATTGCGATCGCAGCTTGAAAGCCAAGTACTTGGTTCTGGTCTCCACATTACTGGAATGATGTGATTGGACTGGAGAGTGTACACTTGGATTTGTATTTGATGGTCTACTGTGCTGGAAGAATGGATTTGTCACTGTTTTTAATGAGTAGACATAAGTAGGATGTAAAGCTCCCTTCACTGTGATAAATTTTCTCAATTTATTTAAACAATCTAGTGTTTTCCTGGCGTATATGATGGATATACACTTCTCGGGCTTCCAGCCAGGTGCAGATATGAAATATAACTGATGTTTTTATGTCAAACTCTGCCGCCTCTGTTGTCCCTGAAGAAGATGATAGTGTTTGTTAACAAAACTTTGGTTATAATCGATACCTGTACCCTGCTGGAAGCCTGACAAGAGTTTATATTTCTCAGATTTCTTCAGAAGTAATATTTTATAAGACTGTAAAGAAGATGAGTTCATTTAAATCCACCTACACATACAAAAGTTCTAAAACACATTCAGCCATCAAAATAGTTACTCTGCACTTTTCATTTCCATGATGTGTGGAGGTAGCTGAAAAATAAACGTTTTTTATTTGTAAAGCAGTAAGGTTCAATTATTTTAAATTTCACAATTTAACTGACTAAGTATAATCATTTTCTGAATGACACCATCTGGACTGGTATTGGCATCTTTCTCACCCTCATCCCCTCTCTCCCTCCTCCCTCCTCTGTTCTCATATGCCCCTCCCCACCCCTTTCCTCCCTCCTCTCTTATTGAATTACAGTAGTTTAGTTATTAGTTATAATTGCTTGTTTCATTAGTTCAACATGACATATTCCTATATTATACTGTTCTATTTTCTACAATGGTGCTTATATGAAGGATTTAAAATATTTTTATATAGTTTTTACTGACTGTAATTTTACATGAATATACAATATAATATACATATACATACATAGTATTTTAAAATAACATGAATTTTTAACCATATATCTTGTAATAAAATGTTTGCTGTGTTTTCAAGTCCTTCTCAATAATTTTGTTTCATCTGTACCTGTGCAGGGCTTGAAACAAGAGCTAAAGTCCTTGCAGTTACTGGCTAAAGACTTTGAGAAGTTTCAGGAGAAGTACAAGACAGCTTTGAAGGAATTTTTAGCTGTCACTGAAAAGCAACATGTAAACAATCTGGATGTGAATCGTAAGCATAATGCTATTAAATATAATTTGAAAAGCTTTTCCTTCAAATAAAAACTGTTTCACGTTCCCAAGCTTGACAGAAGCAAAAGTATGTGAAGCAAATTGTGGGATGTGTGATTTCAAAGTAAATTTATTATCAAAGTATGCGTACTATATACAGTGCCTATATAAAGTATTCACCCCCCCAGAAGTTTTCATGTTTTATTATTTTACAATATTGAATCACTGTGGATTTGATTTGGCTTTTTTGACAATTATCAACAGAAAAAGACACTACTGTGTCAAAGTGAAAACAGAACTCTACAAAGTGATCTAAATTAATGGCAAATATAAAACACAAGTAATTGATGCCTAAGTATTCACCTTCAAGTCAGTATTTAGTAAATGCACCTTTGACAGCAATTACACCCTGGAATCTCTTTGGATAGGTCTCTATCAGCCTTGCACATCTGGACACTGCAATTTTCCTCTTTCTTCTTTACAAAACTACTCAAGCTCGGTCAGATTGCATGGTATCATGAGTGAACAGCCCTTTTTAAGACCAGCCTCAAATTCTCAGTTGGATTGAGGTTTTGACTCTGACTTGGCCACTCCAGGACGTTAACTTTATTGTTTTTAAGCCTTTCCTGTGTAGTCTTGGCTTTATGCTTGAGGTCATTGTCTTGCTGGAAAACAAATTTTCTCCCAAGTTGTTTTCTTGCAGACTGCACCAGGTTTTCCGCTAGGATCTCCCTGTATTTTGCTGCATTTATTTTACCCTCTACCTTCACAAGCCTTCCAGGGCCTGCTGCAATGAAGCATCCCCCACGTGGTTCCCCACGAGAGACTCATCCAGAAAGTCATGAGGCATGGGATCAGTGGAACCTTGGTTGTTTGGACAAAAAATTGGCTTACAGGAAGAAAGCAGAGGGTAGTAGTAGAAGGAAAGTATTCTGCCTGGAGGTCGGTGACTAGTGGAGTTCCGCAAGGATTTGTTCTGGGACCCCTGCTCTTTGTGATTTTTATAAGTGGCCTGGATGTAGAGGCAGAAGGATGGGTGAGTAAGTTTGTGGATGACAGGAAGATTGAAGGAGTTGTGGATGGAGCTGTCGGTTGTCGAAGGTTACAAGAGTATATAGACAGGATGCAGAGTTGGGCAGAAAAGTGGCAGATGGAGTTCAACCTGGATAAGTGTGAGGTGATGCATTTTGGAAGGACAAACCAGAAGGCTGAGTACAGGATTAATGGTCAATTACTTATGAGTGTGGATGAACAGAGGGATCTTGGGGTTCAAATTCATACATCCCTCAAGGTTGTTGCGCAGGTTGATAGGATAGTTAAGAAGGCCTATGGGATGCGAGGCTTCATTAATAGGGGGATTGAGTTCAAGAGTAGAGAGGTCAAGTTGCAACTCTACAAATCTCTGGTGAGACCACACTTAGAGTATTGTGTTCAGTTCTGGTTACCTCATTATAGGAAGGATGTGGACGCTATGGAGAGGGTGCAGAGGAGATTTACCAGGATCTTGCCTGGATTGGAAAGGTTAGCAGAGCTGGGACTTTTCTCTTTGGAGCGTAGAAGGATGAGAGGGGACTTGATAGAGGTCTACAAGATTATGAGAGACATAGATAGGGTGGATAGCCAGTGCCTGCTTCTCAGGGCATGAATAGCAAACACCAGAGGGCATATGTACAAAATTAAGGGAGGGAAGTTTAGGGGAGACATCAGGTGTAAGTTTTTAACACAGAGGGTCGTGGGTGCCTGGAATGACTTGCCAGGGATGGGTGTGGAGGCTAAAACATTAGGAGTATTTAAGAGCCTCTTGGACAGGCACATGGATGAAAGAAAAATAGAGGGTCATGGGGTAGTGTGGGTTTAGTGCTTTTTTAAGGAATATATGGGTCGGCACAACATCGAGGGCCAAAGGGCCTGTACTGTGCTGTAGTGTTCTAGTGATAAGTATCCCCACAGCATGATGCAGCCACCACCGTTCTCCTCAGTAGGGATGGTGTGTTTTTAATGATGTGCGGTGTTTATTGTACATAGCCAGAGCATTTCGTCTGCTGGCCAAAAAGTTCAATTTTGGTTTCATCAGACCATAGAACTTTCTTTCTGCTGACTTCACAGTCTCCTGCATGCCTTCTAGCAAACTAGCCAAGATTTCATGAGAGTTTTTTTTCAACAGTGGTTTTCTCTTTGCTACTTCCCCATAAAGCTGTGATTTCTGAAGCACCTGGACAATAGTTGTTGTATGCACAGTTGCTTCCATCTCAGCCAAGGAAGTTAATAACTCCTCCAGAGTTGTCATAGGTCTCTTGGTGGCCTCCCTCACTAGTCCCCTTCTTGCACACTCAGTTTTTACAGCCTGCTCTAGGCAGATTTGTGGCTGTGCCATATTCTTTTCATTTCTTTATGATTGAGTTATCTGTATCTAAGGGATATTCAGTGACTTGGACACTTCCTTGTATTCTCTTTTGACTTGTCAAAATTTTCTTTTGAAAACTTGACAAGTCAAATTTTCTTTTGACTTGTGCCTTTCAATAACCTTTTCTTGGAGTTACTTGGAGTGTTATTTATGCTTCTTGTAGCTTTTGCCAGGATACTGACACATCAGCAGTTGGAACTCCCAGGTACAGGTGTATTCTTACTACAATCAATGGAAATACCTTGACTGCACACGATGATATACATTTAACATATATGTGACTTCTAAAACCATTTGATTGCACTAGTGATGATTTGTTGTGTCCTATTAAGGGGGGTGCTGAATACTTATGCAATCAATTTTGTATTTATAATTAATTTGGGTCACCTTGTAGAGATCTGTTTTCACTTTGACATGAAAGAGTCTTTTTCTGTTGATCGGTGTCAAAAAAGCCAAATTAAATCCACTGTGATTCAATATTGTAAAACAATAAAACATGAAAACTTCTGGGGGTGGGGGCGCGAATACTTTTCCCACCCTTCTACCCCCACATCCAGGTCGTTAATAAAAATCATGAAAGGTAGGGGTCCCAGAACTGATCCTTGTGGTACACCACTAGTCACAACCCTCTAATCCGAATGTATTCCCTCCACCACGACCCTCTGCTTTCTGCAGGCAAGCCAATTCTGAATCCACCTGGCCAAACTTCCCTGGATCCCATGCCTTCTGACTTTCTAAATAAGCCTACCGTGTGGAACCTTATCAAGTGCCTTACTAAAATCCATGTAGATCACATCCACTGCACTACCCACATCTATATGCCTGGTCACCTCCTCAAAGAACTCTATCAGACTTGTTAGACACGATCTGCCCTTCACAAAGCCATACTGACAGTCCCTGATCAGACCATGATTCTCTAAATGCCCATAAATCCTATCTCTAAGAATCTTTTCCAACAGTTTTCCCAGCACAGACATAAGGCTCACTAGTCTATAATTACCTGGACTATCCCTACTACCTTTTTTGAACAAAGAGACAACATTTGCCTCCCTCCAATCCTCCAGTACCATTCCCGTGGACAACGAGGACATACAGATCCTAGCCAGAGGCTCAGCAATCTCTGCCCTCGCCTCGTGGAGCAGCCTGGGGAATATTCCGTCAGGCCCGGGGTACTTAACCATCCTAATGTATTTTAACAACTCCAGCACCACCTTTCCCATAATATCAAATTCCCTCTCATTGGTGAATACCAAAGAGAAGTATTCATTGAGGACCTCGCTCACTTACTCAGCCTCCAGGCACATCTTTCAACCTTTATCTCTAATCGGTCCTACCTTCACTCCTGTCATCCTTTTGTTCTTCACATAATTGAAGAATGCCTTGGGGTTTTCCTTTACCCAACGCGCCAAGGCCTTCTCATGCCTCATTCTTGCTCTCCTCAGCCGTTTCCTACACTCCCTTCTTGCTACCCTATATTCTTCAATAGACCCATCTGATCCTTGCTTCCTAAACCTCACATATGCTGCATTCTTCCACCTGTCTAGGTTTTTCCACCTTACTAGTCACCCATGGTTCCTTTACCCTACCATTCTTTATCTTCCTCACCAGGACAAATTTATCTCTAACATCCTGCAAGAGATCCCTAAACATCGACCAAATGTCCATAGTACATTTCCCTGCAAAAACATCATCTCAATTCGCACCTGCAAGTTCTAGCCTTATAGCCTCATAATTTGCCCTTCCCCAATTAAAAATTTTTCTGTCCTCTCTGATTCTATCCTTTTTCATGATAATGCTCAAGGCCAGGGAGCGGTAGTCACAGATGCTCACCCACTGACAGATCTGTGACCTGACCCGGTTTGTTACCTAATACTAGATCCAGTATGGCATTCCCCCTAGTTGGCCTGTCAACGTACTGTGACAGGAATTCGTTCTGGACACATTTAACAAACCCTGCCCCATCTAAACCATTGGAACTAATTAGGTGCCAATCAATACTGGGGAAGTTAAAGTCACCCATGATAACAACCCTGTTATTTTTACACCTTTCCAAAATCTGCCTCCAAATCTGCTCCTCGGTATCTCTTTTGCTACCAGGGGCCTACAGAATACCCCCAGTAGAGTAACTGCTCCCTTCCTGTTCCTGACCTCCACCCATACTGACTCAAAAGGATCCTTCTACATTACCCATCCTTTCTGTAGCTGTAATAGTATCCTTGACCAGTAAAGCCACCCCTCCTCCCCTTCCCCCCCTCTCTATCCCTTTTAAAGCACTGAAATCCAGGAATATTAAGAATCCATTCCTGTCCTGGTGCCAGCCAAGTCTCTGTAATGGCCACTACATCATAATTCCAAGCTCTCAGTTCATCACCTTTGTTCCTGATGCTTCTTGCATTGAAGTACACGCACTTTAGCCCTTTTACCTTATTACTTTTACACCCTTTATTCTGCTTCTCTTTTCTCAAAGCCTCATTATATGTTAGTTCTGGCTTTACTCCATGCACTATACTTGCAGTTCTCGCATGACCTTTATCCTCCTCCACCTCACTATCTGCTCTAACACTCCAGTTCCCTTCCCCCTGCAAATCTAGTTTAAACCCCCCGGAGCAGCACTAGCAAACTTTCCCGCAAGGATATTAGTCCTCCTCCAGTTCAGGTGCAACCTGTCCCGTCGGAACAGGTCCCACCTCTCCTGGAACAAGGCCCAATTGTCCAGAAACATGAAGCCCTCCCTCCTTAGCCACATATTTAGCTGCATTATCTTCTTATTTCTAGCCTCACTAGCACATGGCACTGGTAGCAATCCTCAGATTGCAACCCTGGAGGTCCTGTCCTTCAATTTTGCAACTAACTCCCTAAGCTCTCTTTACAGGACCTCCTCCTTCTTCCTATCCATGTCATTGGGCCCTACATGGACCACGACATTTGGCTGTCCACCCTCCCTCTTAAGAATACTGAGAACTCGATCTGAGATGTCTCGGACCCTGGCACCAGGGAGGCAACAGACCATCCGGAATTCTCGATCTCTCCCACAGAACCTCTTATCTGTCCCCCCTATCACTACTGCTCTCCTCTTTTCCCTCCTTCCCTTCTGACCTGAGGGTCCAGTCTTGGTGCCAGAGACGTGACCACTGCAACTTGTCCCTGGTAGGTTGTCCCCACCAACAGTATCCAAAATGGTATACTGCTCTTCCTGTCCATTCCCCTTCCCTCTCCTGACAGTCACCCAGTTACCTGTCTCCTGACTTATAGGGGTGACTATCTCCCTGAAACTCCTGTCTATTTCTGCCTCTGCCTCACGAATGATCCGAAGTTTATCCAGCTTCAACTCCAGTTCCCAAGCTCGGTTTGTCAGGAGCTGTAGCTGGATGCGCCTTTTACAGGTGTAGTCATCAGAGACAATTGTGCTTGCCCTGACTTCCCACATACTGCAAACGGAGCACTCGACTGCCCTAACTGCTGCCTCCATTACCATCTCCTAAGTTAATTAGATTAGTTAAAGGAGCCTACCTCACTGGGAGCAAGCTCGTCCTCAGCTTCTGCTCGCCAATGCCTCTTAAGCCAAAGCCTTCCTACTCTTGTCTCCCACTCTCTGTCGCCCGCTCCGTTAATGTGCTCGCTTTTTAAAATCTCCCGCTGTCTCACAGGCTGACCTTCACGCACTTGCGCAGTCGTGCCCCATTCAAACTGCCAAAGAAATGACAAAATGTCTCATTGATTTTGGTTCAAAAGGAAGGAAAATTATTCACTATTTAAAAGCCTGATTACTTTAGCTGTAGGTGAGCATGTACTGAGATATACCCAGAATTACTGGGCATAGTACTGGAATGGGGTAGTTATTCATGAAAAAAATACTCCACCAGAGTTAATGGGATGGGAAGAAAGTGATGGAAGCGGGGATTTGAGGCAAAGTCTGTAGAAGAAAAGACAGCCAGAATGAAATAGTTATTCTTCTCATCTGTGATAACAGAACTCCAAGAGCGAATCTTTCAGCTCGAAAAATCTCTTCAGGAAGCTAATGGTAGATATAATGCTGAAAAGCAGAAAAGGAAGATGCTTCACAATGCCCTCACTGTAAGTACTATTCTACACATTGTCAAACTGTCTCAAACAAAGTATAATTATGGTTGCATTTACTTTTTATATTCTAATACATTACATAAAATATTTGTTTATCAAATTAAGGCAGTATAGCAATTTCCATTTCTTATTGGAGTACAGGCTATTTCCATGTTTTGCAGAACAGTGATTTATTTGAGGATTTTGGTGTGAAATAGTTGAAATTATTTCTTCATGGGATCAAGACTTCTAGAGTGATTTGGGCTCCAATTCAGTTCATATTTCAGTGACTATCAATAGCTTTAGTTAACCCAGAATTCTACAATTGAAAGGTCAAAGAAATATTACATCAATAAAAGCAAAGACTGATTGTTATCACCAAAGATAATCTCTAGAGTTAATCGCTAGAATTAAGATAGCAATTGGAGAAATATGCAACTTGGTGTTTATATGTCAACGTTCATAGCTTATATTTCTTAAAAAATTCTATTGATGCAATTTTTTAATTGGATTTCTGTGAGGAATGTTTTACTTTCTCACAGTCAACATTTAAAGGTCCTGTCAAATTTAATTTTATCTATTTTATTGTTTTTAATGCACATTTCAAGACTTCAGTAGTTACTAACCCAAATAAAATATATAATATGTTTTCATGAGAAAAGCTTCTACAACTCAGAAGTACCACCACCAGGTTCAGGAACAGTTATTACCCTTCAACCATCAAGCTCTTGAACCAGCATGGTACGTTCATTCACCTCAACTGTGAACACAACCTATGGACTCATTTTCAAGGACTTTCCAACTCGTACTCAGTATTTACTGATCAATCTTTGTCTGGCATCTCATCCACTGCTCTTCCAATATGGATGATCCTGAGTTGGCATCACCTAATGGAGTCCTTGCAGCACACAAGCCTCCACATGATGTTAATCCAGATTGTGGAATGTCACAGCAGTACTCACAGAGGACCTGCTGGAGGGCTCTTCACAATTTGGGTGGAGCTCAAAAATAAGAAAGGCACAATTACACTGATGGGATTATACTGTTGGCCTTTCAATAGCCATTGAGATGTAGACGATTAGATATATGGAAGAATTATGAAAATTTACAGTAACAACAGAGTGGGCATTTAAGAAACTCAGAGTGGAGTCTGCAAATTCACAATATCAATTGGAACTTCTTTTATACAGAGTCTCTGATGGGATACAATTTCTTCAATGTAGCCAAGAGGGCTTCTTGAAACAGTATATGGATAATCCAACTAGAGGAAAAAAGATACCAAAGCTGGTTTTGGAAATTAAGATTGTCTTGATAATGGATGAACATTGTGGACATAGTGACCACATTACCTTGTGTTTTAAGATAGTTCTGAGTAAGGATAAAATCAGTTTTTGCTGGAGGGTAATAAATTGGGAGAGGGCAAATTATAACACAATAAGATAGAAGCTAAGGGGCATTGATTGTGAGCAGCTATTATCATCTGATATGTGGAAGTTGTTTAAATACCAGCTGAGCAGGGAAGGATAAAGTCAGGCAGAGTAATAGTGATAGGAGACTCAGTAGTTAGGGGGATGGGCAGGAGATTTTGTGGTCATGAAAGAGACACCAGGAAGGTGTTTTGCTTTCCAGGTGCTGGAGGGAAACTGATATCCTGGCCAGGAGGTTTACTAGTGCTACTTGGGAAGGTGTAAACTATTTTGGCAGGCAGATGGGAAGTAGAGCACCAGGTCAGAACATAGAGGGATGGAGAGAAAGGTAGATGTCATGGCTTGTGAAAACAGGCAGGACCAAAATAATAGATACAATGGGAGAATGGGAGAATTACGATATTATAGCTATCTCTGACCATGCTCCATTAATACTTTCTGTTAAATTTACGGATACAGTTTCTAATGCCAGACAATGGCGATTTGACTCTACCTTACTGCAGGACTCGGACTTTATAAAATTTATGAAGGAACAGATCGATTTCTTCTTTTCAACTAACTCCACGGATGATATCTCCTACAGAACACTTTGGGACACTTTTAAAGTGTATATACGTGGACAGATTATCTCTTACTCCGTTGGTTTGAGAAAACGCATTAAGAAGGAAACTCTTTTATTGGTCGATAAAATTAAAGAGATTGATAAGAAATATTCGATTACTCCTAGTAAGGAGCTTTACAAACAAAGAGTTGAACTTCAAATGGAACATAGTTTATTTCTTACATCTCCGATTGAAAATCAATTAATGAAAACCAGATCTCATTTTTATATACATAGTGATAAATCAGGTAAACTGTTAGCTAGTGTTGAAGAATGCTTTGGTTAAACGTCAAATCACTAAGATTCGTCAGCAGAATGGGAATTTGACAGTTAATCATGATGAGATAAATAAGGCATTTCAAGACTTTTATACCTCCCTGTATCAATCTGAATTCCCTCAGGATTGTAATACCATGTGTGATTTTCTTGGGAAATTAAATTTCCCAAGATCATCATCCGATGATCTTTTAATATTAGATACTCCTATTATGGATGTAGAAATTAAAGGGGCTATTTCCTCAATGAATTCTGGGAAAGCACCAGGTCCAGATGGGTATACAGTAGAATTTTAAAAATGTTTTTCCGCTACTCTTTCTCCTTGGTTATGTAAGGTTTTTGAGGAAGCAATTAGATTGGGGAATTTGCCACAATCTTTTTATAGAGCTTCCATTTGTCTAATATTGAAGAAAGATAAAGACCCCACTGATTGTGTATCCTATAGACCAATATCTTTATTGAATGTAGACTCCAAGATTTTTTCCAAGTTACTGGCATCCAGATTGGAGAAGGTATTACCCAAAATTATTTCAGAAGATCAAACCGGTTTTATTAAAAATCGCTATTCTTTTTTCAACGTTAGGAGATTACTGAATATTGTTTATACTCCCTCACATGATTTCATTAGATGCAGAGAAAGCATTTGATAGAGTTGAATGGCCTTACTTATTTAATGTGTTGGAGAAGTTTAATTTTAGTCCGACATTCATTTCTTGGATTAAATTGATTTATCACACTCTAGTAGCCTCAGTGTTTACCAATAATCAAAGATCTCCCTTTTTTCGCCTATTTCGGGGCACTAGACAAGGATGTCCTCTTAGTCCATTACTATTTAACATTGCCTTAGAACCTTTGGCAATTGCCATCAGAGAATCACAGGATATTTTGGGTATTAATCGTGGGACAGACATTCATAAGTTATCTTTGTATGCAGATGATATATTATTATTCATTTCTAACCCTGAGAAATCTATTCCAGCAGTTTTATCATTGTTGACTCAATTTAGTGAGTTTTCTGGGTATAAGTTAAATCTTAATAAGAGTGAATTGTTTCCTTTGAATAGACAGGTCTCAATATATGGAAATTTACCTTTTAAATTAGTTAATGACTCTTATTTATTTAGGGATCAAAATCACAAAAAACCATAAAGATTTATTTAGATTTAATTTTTTACCCTTAATTGATCAGATTAAAGGCTTGTTTACTAAGTGGTCACCATTATCTCTATCTCTAATAGGCAGGATTAATGCTATTATGCTATTAAGATGGTTATTTTACCTAAGTTTTTATATATTTTTCAAGCGGTACCAATTTTTATTCCGAAATCTTTTTTTACTAATGTTGATTCAAAAATTTCCTCATATATATGGCAGAATAAAAATCTCAGGTTAGGTAAAATATATTTACAGAAGACAAAGAAGGAAGGTGGGTTAGCATTACCTAATTTCAGATTTTATTATTGGGCAGTTAATATTAGATATTTATCATGTTGGTTGAAAGACTGGGGTGGATCTTTTGGCCCTCATTGGGTGAGTTTAGAAATTAAATCTGTATCAGGTTATGCTCTGGGTTCTATTTTAGGGACTTCTCTCCCTTTTGCTCTTTCTAAATTGCCGAAACGAATTGACAGCCCGAAAGTTAAATATACTTTACGTATATGGTTTCAATTTCGGAAATTTTTCGGGTTGACTCAATTCGTTTTAAATAGTCCTATTGTATCTAATGTCTTTTTCCACCCTTCCATTATAGATCAAGCTTATTCGGTTTGGAAAACTAAGGGATTGCTAAGATTTTCCGATTTATTTTTGGACAATTGTTTTATGTCTTTTGAGCAATTATCCAACAAATATAACTTGCCTAGATTTCATTTTTTTAGATATTTACAGATTAGACATTTTTTAAGTACTGTACTCCCTACGTTTCCAAATTTTGTGCCTTCAGATATTTTGGAGAGCTTGTTTGAATTAGACTCTTTTCAAAAAGGGCTTATTTCAAAACTTTATAATATAATTATGAAGATACATTCAGAGCCCCTTTATAAGACCAAAAAGGATTGGGAAAGAGAGCTTAATCTTATTATTCCTAATGAGAATTGGGATAGAATTCTTCAATTAGTTAACACATCTTCGATATGTGTCAAACATTCATTAATACAATTTAAGGTCGTACATAGGGCCCATATGTCCAAGGATAAATTAGCTCATTTTTACTCTTATATAAATCCTATTTGTGATAGATGTCAATTTGAAATCGCGTCTTTAAATCATATGTTTTGGTCATGTCCACTTTTGAAAAAATATTGGAAAAATATTTTTGATATTATCTCTGCGGTTTTGAATATTGATTTACAACCTCATCCTATTACCGCAATTTTTGGTTTACCAGTGATGGACTCACTGCATTTATCTTCTTCCGCCCGTCGAATGATTGCATTTCTAACTCTGATGGCTAGAAGATCTATATTGCTGAATTGGAAGGAAGTTAATCCTCCCATTGTATTTAATTGGTTCTCTCAAACTATGTTATATTTAAATTTAGAAAAATTGGAAGTGGTGTTTTTGATACTTCTATGAAATTTGAAAAGATATGGAGACCATTTATTCAATATTTTCATATGATGTAATATGACCCCGTTCCAAGTTCATTCGACTTTCCAGCTTTTAGCTTGTGTATGCTGAGAGGACCGGAAGTGACAGCATTGATGATTATTTATTCTTGTGAGATATTATAAACAGCCCTTTTTTTTCTTCCAACTTTCTTTTTTTTCCCTTTTTTTGCTTCTTTTTTCTTCTTTATTAGTCATTAGATTAGTAGATTAGTTAATTTTGCATTATATATTTTTTTCTTTTTCTTTTTTTCTGTTTTTTTATATCATATATTATGAAATA
Source organism: Hypanus sabinus (assembly GCF_030144855.1). Taxonomy (NCBI): domain Eukaryota; kingdom Metazoa; phylum Chordata; class Chondrichthyes; order Myliobatiformes; family Dasyatidae; genus Hypanus; species Hypanus sabinus. Next base: position 98,969,001 of record NC_082717.1, on the reverse strand, counting down.
TCTAGACTTACCATGTTCATACATACTGTATGGTTCATGTCTTGGTAAACCCATTTATACTGTAACCATTGTTTGTCTTTTTTCATCTGTAATGAAATTTGTATGTTTGTAATTTCTTTATTAATATATCATTTGTATTTTGTCCATATTATTATTAATAATAAGAAGATTGAGAAAGTAAATGGGAGGAATAGTTTGTATTTTAATGCTAGAAGTTTTATAGAGTTTTATGGGTAAAAGTGGTGAACTTGGATCATTACATGGAACTATGATGCTGCAGTGATTTCAGAGACTTGGTTGAGAGAGGGACAGGAATGGGTGCTTAATGTCCCAGAATTTTGATGTTTTAGAAAAGATACGGAGGTAAAAGAGGTTGGGGGAGTTGCAGTACCAATATCACATGTATTCGGAGGGGACATAATGGAGGCCTCATCTACTGAGTTTATATGGATAGAACTCAAAAATTGGAAGAGTGTAATCACTCTGAGATTGTACAAGAGGCCTCCTAATAGCCACAGGGACATTGAGGAAAAGATATGTAGGCAGATTAAGGAAAGGTGTAAAAACATTAGGGTTGTTATCATGGGCTTCAACTTCCCTGATAAATACTGGGACCTTCTTAGTGCAAGAGATTTAGATGGGGCAGAATTTGTTAGGTACATCTAGGAAGGGTTCGTAAATCAATAGTCTGAAAAGAGGAGGGCTGTGCTTTACCTGGTGTTGGGTAATGAGTCTGGTCAAGTGACTGAGCTCTTAATGGGTGAGCAGTTACAGAACAATGACCACAACCACTCAAATTATAAGATTTCTGTAGATCAAGATATGGACCTTGCAGGAGAGTATTAAATTGGAGCAGGGCAAATTACAAGCACATTAGGCAGGAGCTAGGGAGAGTTAATTGAGAACAGTTTTTTTTGGTCAAGACCATATCTGACATGTTAAGTGTGTTTAAAGATAAACTGCACAGAATACAGGACAGCCATGTTTCCAGTAAGAAGAAAGGACAGGGATGGCAAGATAAGAGAATTTGGATGTCGAAAGAGGTGATGAATTTAGCCAAGAAGAAAATGGAAAAGAATGTAAACTTAAGAAGCTAGAACCAAGCAGAGCTCTTGAGGATTATAAAGAAGCTAGAAAAGAACTCAAGAAGGGAAGTAGGAAAGCCTGGAAGGACTACAAAAGGTCACTGGCAAGTAGGAAAGAGAATTACGATGTTATTAGGCAGGAACCTGGGGACCATAATTTGGGAACGGGTGTACTCAGCGAAGTGCACACTGAAATATTGAGTTTGTTTAGGAAGCACTTGCATTGATTTCTGGATAGTTCTCCCATTGAGGCATAGAACAGAAACAGTGTAACACAGAAACAGGCCCTACAACCCATAATGGTGTTTTAAACCAAGTACATTAGTCATTAAATGGCCAAATAATCTAATCCCTTATGCCTGTACAATGTTCATATCACTCCATTTTCCTCACATTCATGTACCTAAAGGGAATATAAAATTTCTGTAGTCTTCCAAGGAAGAGAAGGAGCTGGTGATCTCTCTTGGCCATGGTGTCTGTGTAGTTGGATGAGGTCAGGCAATTTCTCGGAACTTGAAGCTGTCAATCTTCTCAACATCAGCACCATGAAGACTGGAGCATGTGCAACACCTCCCTTCCTGAAGACAATGACCAACTCTTTTGTTGATTTTGAGAGAATGGTTGTTGTCATGACACCATGTCATTAAGCTCTCTGTTTCCAACCTATACTCTGACTCAGAATTATTTGAGATATAACATACAATGGTGGTATCATAAACAAATTTGCAGATGGAGTTAGTGCAGAATCTGGCTAGGGTAGAAGGCTGAGGACACATTCTTGGGAGGTACCAGTGTTGAGTATAATCATGGTGACATTGTTGTTTCCTATCCTTACTGACTGCAGTCTTTTGGTCAGGGAATTAAAGATCCATTTGCAAAGGGAGGTGATGAATCCTAGGATTAAGATTTTGGAAATGAGTTTGTTTGGAATTATAGTGTTGAAAGGGGAGCTGTAGTGAATAAAATATAGTCAAATATACGTGTCCTTACCGTCCAGATGCTCCGAGACTTGTATAGATTATCCAGCTTAAACCTGTTTTGGTGGTCGGTGAATTGCAGTGGTTCATTGTTATCTAGGAGGCTGGAATTAATGTGTGCCATGATTAGCCTCTTGAAGTTCTTCATGATGCTGGATGTCAGAGGCACGGGGTGATAGTAATTACGACACATTACTTAAGTACTGGGACGATAATGGTCTTTGTAAAGTGGGTGGGAACCTCAGATTTGAGCAGGTAGAGGTTAAACGATCTGCAAATACCCCTGCCACAGGGATTAAGGACATGGTTAGGGATAGCATCTGGGCCAAATTAGACAATAGACAATAGGTGCAAAAGTAGACCATTCGGCCCCTCGAGTCTGCACCACCATTCTGAGATCATGGCTGATCATTCACTATCGATACCCAGTCCCTGCCTTGTCCCCATATCCCTTGATTCCCCTATCCATCAGATATCTATCTAGCTCCTTCTTGAAAGCATCCAGAGAATTGGCCTCCACCGTCTTCCGAGGCAGTGCATTCCACACCTCCACAACTCTCTGGGAGAGGAAGTTTTTCCTCAACTCTGTTTTAAATAACTGACCACTTATTCTCAATCCATGCCCTCTGGTACTGGACTCTCCCAACATCTGGAACATATTTCCTGCCTCAATCCTATCAAATCCTTTAATTATCTTAAACGTTTCAATCAGATCCCCTCTCAATCTCCTCAATTCCAGTGTGTACAAGCCCAATTTCTCCAATCTCTCTGCGTAAGACAGCCCTGCCATCCCAGGAATCAACCTAGTGAATCTACGCTGCACTTCCTCAATTGCCAGAATGTCCTTCCTTAAACCTGGAGACCAAAACTGTACACAATATTCCAGGTGTGGTCTCACCAGGGCCCTGTACAAATGCAAAAGGACATCCTTGCTCTTGTACTCAATTCCCCTTGTAATAAAGGCCAACATTCCGTTTGCCCTCTTCACTGCCTGTTGCACTTGCTCATTCACCTTCATTGACTGATGAGCTAGGACTCCTAGGTCTCTTTGCATTTCTCCCTTACCTAACTCTACACCGTTCAGACAATACTCTGCCCTCTTGTTCCTGCTTCCAAAGTGGATAACTTCACATTTAATGACATCTGCCAAGTATCTGCCCACTCGCCCAGCCTATCCAAGTCTCCCTGTATTCTCCTAATGTCCTCTTCGCATGTCACACTGCCGCCCTGTTTAGTATCGTCAGCAAACTTGCTGATATAATTTTCAATGCCCTCATCTAAATCGTTGACATAAATCCTAAAGAGCTGTGGTCCCAATACAGAGCCCTGTGGTACCCCACTAGTCACCTCCAGCCAGTCCGAGAAACACCCATTCACTGCTACCCTTTGCTTTCTATCTGCCAACCAGTTTTCTATCCATGTTGAAACCCTGCCCCCAATGCCATGAGCTCTGATTTTACTCACCAGTCTCCTATGTGGCACCTTATCGAATGCCTTCTGAAAATCTAGGTACACAACATCCACTGGCTTACCCTCGTCTAACATCCTTGTTACACCCTCAAAAAACTCCAACAGATTAGTCAAGCATGATTTGCCCTTGGTAAATCCATGCTGGCTCGGCCTAATCCTATTACTGCCGTCAAGATGTGCCACTATTTCATCCTTAATAATGGACTTAAGCATCTTCCCCATGACTGACGTTAGGCTAACAGGGCGATAGTTCTCCGTTTTCTCCTTCCCTCCCTTCTTGAAAAGTGGGATAACATTAGCCACTCTCCAATCCTCAGGAATTGATCCTGAATCTAAGGAACATTGGAAAATGATTACCAATGCATCCGCAATTTCCTGAGCCACCTCTTTTAGAACCCTCGGATGCAGACCATCTGGACCCGGGGATTTATTAGCCTTCAGTCCTATCAGTCTACTCATCACAGTTTCTTTCCTAATGTCAATCTGTTTCAATTCCTCTGATATCTTATGACCCTGGCCCATCCATACATCTGGGAGATTGCTTGTGTCCTCCCTGGTGAAGACAGATCTAAAGTACGCATTAAATTCTGTTGCCATTTCCCTGTTTCCCATAACAATTTCTCCCAATTCAATTCTTTCTGATGGTTCACTCTCCAGGAGACAAATTTTACATATGCAAAGGTGACTCTGGATTGATGTACATTGGAGGCTGTCAAGTTGGGTAATGGCATTTCAATTTCCTTATGATTAAAAGAGCCCATGGTATTACAAGAAAGATACTAGCATGGATAAAGCAGTGTCTGATCGGCAGGAGGCAAAGTGTGGTAACAATGGGAGCCTTTTTTGGTTGGCTGCAGTAACTAGTGGTGTTCCAAAGTGGTCTGTATTGGGACCGCTTCTTTTCACGTTATACATCAATGTCTTGGATGATGGAATTGCTGGCCTTGTGGCAAAGTTTGCAGATGATATGAAGCGAGGTGGAGGGGCAGGAAGTTTTTAGGAAGTTGAGAAGCTACAGAAGGACTTAGATTAAGAGAATGGGTAAAGAAGTGACAGATGGAATACAGTATTGGGAATTGTATGGTAGAAGAAATAAAAGGATATACTATAAATGGAGAGAAAATTCAAAAATCGGAGGTGCAAAAGGACCTGGGAGTCCTTATGCAGGATTCTCTAAAAGTTAATTTGCAGGTTGTGTCAGTAGTGAGAAGGCAAATGTGATATCAGCACTCATCTAATCTAATTAATTTCAAGAGGATTAGTATTTAAAGCAAGGATGTAACGTTGAGGCTTTATAAAGCTGTGGTGAGGCCTCACTTCCAGTATTGTGAGCAGTTTTGGCTCTTGATCTTAGAAATGTTGTGCTGACATTGGAGAGGATTCAAAGGAGGTTCACAGAAATGATTCTGGGATTGAAAGTCTTGCCATATGAAGAGCATTTGATAGCCCTGGGCTTGTACTCACTGGAATTCAGAAGAATGAGGGGTGATCTGCTTACAACAAGGGAAGCAAGAGTCAGATACAGGAGAGTACCCCTGTGGCTGTCCCCCTGAACAATAAGTACTCATGTTTGAGTACTGTTGGGGGGACGGGCAACCTGGGGGAAGAAACAATGGCCGCACCTCCGGCATAGTGTCTGGCCCTGTGGCTCAGAAGGGTAAGGAAAGGAAGAGGATAGCAGCAGTGATAGAGGACTCTATAGTTAGGAGGTCAAACAGGTGATTCTGTGGATGCAGGAAAGAAACAGGAATGGTAGTTTGCCTCCCAGGTGCCAGGGTCTGGGATGTTTCAGATTGCATTCACAATATCCTGAAGTGGGAAGGAGAACATCCAGAGGTTGTGGTACATATTGATACCAACGACATAGGTAGGAAAAGGCTTATTGAGAAAGTAAGGAGGCATGGGATCCAAGGAGACCTTGCTTTGTGGATCCAGAACCGGTTTGCCCACAGAAGGCAAAGAGTGGTTGTAGACGGGTCATATTCTGCATGGAGGTCGGAGACCAGTGGCATGCCTCAGCAATCGATTCTGGGACCTGTTCTCTTTGTGATTTTTATAAATGACCTAGATGAGGAAGTGGAGGAATTGGTTAGTAAATTTACTGATGACACAAAGGTTGGGGGTGTTGTTGGAGGGCTGTCAGAGGTTACAGCAGAACATCGATAGGATGCAAAACTGGGCTGAGAAGTGGCAGATGGAGTTCAACTCAGATAAGTGTGAAGTGGTTCATTTTGGTAGGTCAAATATGATGGCAGAATATAGTATTAATGGTAAGACTCTTGGTAGTGTGGAAGATCAGAGGGTTCTTGGGGTCCGAGTCCATAGGACACTCAAAGCTGCTGCACAGGTTGACTCTGTGGTTAAGAAGACATACGGTGCATTGGCCTTCATCAACCATGGGATAGAATTTAAGAGCTGAGAGGTAATGTTGCAGCTACTACTGGTCAGACCCCACTTAGAATACTGTGCTAAATTCTGGTTGCTTCACTATAGGAACGACATGGAAATCAAAGAAAGGGTGCAGAGGAGATTTACAAGGATGTAGCCTAGATTAGGGAGCATACCTTATGAGAATAGGTTGAGTGAACTTGGCCTTTTCTCCTTGGAGCAACGGAGGATGAGAAGTGACCTGATAGGGGTGTATAAGATTATGAGAGGCATTGATAGTGTGGATAGTCAGAGGCTTTTTCCCAGGGCTGAAATGGTTAGAACAAGAGGGCACAGTTTTAAGGTGCTTGGAAGTAGATACAGAGGAGATGTCAGGAGTAAGATTTTTATGCAGAGGGTGGTGAGTGCGTGGAATGGGCTGCCGGCGACGGTGGTGGAGGTGGATACAATTGGGTCTTTTAGGAGAATCCTGGATAGGCACATGGAGCTTAGAAAAATAGAGGGCTACGGGTAACCATAGGTAATTTCTACAGCATTGTGGGCCGAAGGGCCTGTATTGTGCTGTAGGTTTTCTCTCTTTCAATATTTTTACTAGTTTCTGCATAGAGGAATACAGAGTACAAGAAGATATATATTATAAGTCAAAAGAAAAAAATAAAATAGTATCAAACACATTGTATTAAAAATACGGTTACAATCACAAAACCTTGTATTCTTAAAAATTAAATTAAATCGTAATATTGAAATATAATAATTTGTTACACAGAAAAGAAAATCTAAACTCACTACCAAAGTCAGAGCTGTTAGGAAAAGCAAGAGAAAAGGGAAAAAAACCCTTATCATATAATAAAATATATTATTAGCCACCATCTATTTTACAACAAATCAAAGGTTTTGAAAGTAACTCAAAAATGGTCCCCACAATGTATAAAAGTCTTGGCTAGATTCAAAAGCTGAACAATGGATCTTCTGTAAATTTAAACATGACATAACATCCAGTAACCGTTGAACGTGAGTAGACGGAACAGCATCCTTCAATTTAAGCAAGAGCATCCTCCTGGCTATAAGAGAAATAAAAGCCAAAATATGCAAATCAGGTGTCTCCAAAGTAAAGTCTAACACTGGTTTTCTTCAACTTGCCCATTGTATTGGCATATTGTAAATAGTAAAATTTAGTTCATTTAGCTTCTTGTAAACATTGCTAATTAAAGACACTTTTCTTGTTAGGAATTACGTGGGAATATTAGAGTGCATTGCAGAGTACGCCCACCTATGTCATTAAACTCTGTCGAAGGTGATGCAAGTATGTTGGAAAGGTAACATATGCTGCACCTCTGTGCTAAGTTATTTCCCTTTGCTGCAGCAGCTGGAAAGTTATAAGTGTAATGCCTACACATTTAGTGCTGATTATAGATGTAGTATTTAGATTTTTGATAGCAATTGTATTCCCAGCCTCCATATCTGTGGGCTACAGAGGGGAGATGGTGACATCTAGGCTAGCTGCTGAATCTTTGAAGAAGGACCAGTCTCCCAACTCAAAGCAGTCATGTGGAAACTCATCTATCTCGTGAGACCAGTACTATGTGACTTCACACCAAACACATTGGAGGTGCAGAACATGTTGTTTGAACATCTTCTCCTCTGGTATGACTTATTGATTAAGTTCTGTGATATACCATAGTTTATTAAATCCTTAGTTTTGTATCAGCCATAGCTGGCACATCTGGTATAGCCCCATTCATTTGACCACTTTGAGACATCTTGGGCCAAAGATTCCAAGAGGCAGTGCTGAGGTTGCACATAGAAACATAGAAAATCTACAGCACAATACAGGCCCTTCGGCCCTCAATGCTAGCTTTCTATTTTACTAAGCTCCACGTACCTGTCCAGGAGTCTCTTAAAAGACCCTATTGTACCTGCCTCCACCACCGTTGCCAGCAACCCATTCCACGCAGTTACCACTCTCTGCGTAAAAAAACTTACCCCTGACATCTCTGTACATACTTGCAAGCACCTTAAAACTGTGCCCTCTCATAATAGCAATTTCAGCCCTGGGAAAAAGCCTCTGACTATCTACAGGATCAGTGCCTCTCATCATCTTATTCACCTCTATCAGGTCATCTCTCATCCTCCGCCGTTCCAAGGAGAAAAGGCCAAGTTCACTCAACCTATTCTCATAAGGCATGCTCCCCAATCCAGGCAACATCCTTGTAAAATCCTCTGCATCCTTTCTATGGTTTCCACATCTTTCCTGTAGTGAAGTGACCAGAATTGAGCACAGTACTCAAAGTGGGGTCTGACCAGAGTTCTGTACAGCTGTAACATTACCTCTCGGCTCTTGAACTCAATCCCATGGTTGATGAAGACCAATGCACCATTTGAGTGTCCTATAGACTTGGACCCCAATATCCCTCTGATCATCCACACTGCGAGTCAGCTTTAATTGCATTATTTTTTGAATATTTCCTCCCATGGCATGGCTCAAAACGCAGTGTCTGTTTTCAGAGCCTGCTTTGGGTATGCGAGTGACACGGCATGCTCACAATTGCCAAATGAGTATAACTAGCCCCTCGATACTGGGCATGTTGCCTTGGGAGGGGACATTGATATTGGTTTGTTTATCTTTGCAGTGAATTTTGAGATGACAACTTTGAGTTAGATGCTTTTTACAGTGCTTTAAAGGCCTGCTGTAGTTGGTCCTGGTCCTGGAAAACTTTATAATAGCAAAGATCACTACTGCTTGGTACTTCATAAGTTTTGTGCCAGGTTTGGAGTTTTGACATTTAAACATCCTTTGTGTTCTCAATTTATCAAGGGCCAGGCTGGTGCATGGAAGAAGATGTCTGCCTTCTCTGAGATGTAGTTCCTGTGATATCATTTATACTATTGTTTTGTCATAATATTTACATTAATTATAGCTTCGTTGTTTTTAAATAAATGTACTTTAAGTCAATTGCAGCTGAAACATCTCTGATTAATTACCATTTAAATCCCATTGGAACAGGCCTTTGTCTGTAAGAGCTATCAGTGCTCTCAGGAGAGTGCTGGCAGGGCCTGAAGATGTTTCCTCCGGAATTGTGATACAACTCATGGGACAGTCATTGTGGGGTCAATGTTGTTTTAGTGGAGGTGGGGGGGGGGCAAATTCAGATGGTGGAATCTCATTTGTGTATGATCTGTCACAATGTAAAAGTCAAAACAAAGTTGAACGATATTACATCTGGATCACTGGCTCCGGTATCTCCATTTTAAAATCTTGGTTTGGTCAAAAAGAACCTGTCTGCAGTGCCTTGTACAATTCCAAATTAAATTTCCCTATGTAAATCGTTGTTTATTGTAATACAGTTGTAAATAAATCATTTGGACAAAGACTTTTAATTTTCTCAACTCAGTTGACATTTCACTTTCTCCAGATTTTTTATATATTTAGCATTTACCTTTTTATTTTTAATGCAGATTTTAAACTTTTATTTGCCATAGGGTTAAGTCCAAACTGGAATAATGGAAACATGAAAAAGGATGCAGGGTTGAGCAGCATAAGCACAAGAAAGGGAAAGAGTATAAAGATTATTTTGGGATCGGAACATTCCTGGCAAGGGCTGTATTTATTGCTGATCCCTAGTTGCCTTGAAAATATTTTGAGCTGTTTCTGGTACCACTTTATATTTCTACAATGCTGGTGGGAAGGTAATTCCAGGAGTCTGAAGAGGATGTTATAGTTGGGATTGGAACCATAGTGATAGAGCTGAGGATGAGCCAGCAGGTTTACAAGTAGATGATGGGTGTAATATTGTGGAGGAAAATATTGAGAGTTAAAGATTTTGGTAGACAGAGGGTTAATCTTAGCTTTTTGAGCATGGAAACCAGTTTGCAGCTTGTAATAGATATGGCCTTAGCTTTCAGTAGAGACGGTTCTTAGAATAAATACTTGCAGTTGCTCATCTTGTAAAAATTAGACTCAGACAAAACAGACAAACTGTTAATACAAAGTTATACACAGGACTGAATTTTTAATTTTTGGCTTATGCCATGAGTATAGTTTATCACAAGAGAATTGCATGCGAATCTACCTTTCCTTTTTTAATTCACAAGGGTAATTGAACAGCCTTTGCTTTTGCAATTGATTTGTACATGCATAAAAAAAGCTGCACTCTGTATTATTTAGAGTTTGAAACCCACTGTTAGAGGTTCCACTCCTACACAATTTCGTAAATAAAGCTCTCTTTTCTTCAAAATCCATGTCTAATTTACACTTGATCAAATTTCTTTAGCAAATTAATTTCCCTAAAAATGAATGTAAGGAAGGACAAGCCAATGATTGGGTACAAATGCAGACGGAGCAAAGAGTTCAAAATTCAAAATGTCAAAGAATGCTGGACTGAAGGTGCTGTATTTAAATATGCATATCATTCAGAGTAAGGTAGACGCATTTTGGCGCATTTTGAGATTGGTTGGTATGATGTTGTGAGCATCACTGAGTCGTGGCTGAAAGAAGGCCATAGTTGGAGCTTAACATCAATGGATATACTTTGTACCAAAAGGACAGCAGGAAGGCATAGGCGATGGTGTGGCTTTGTTAGTAACAGATGGAATTACATCTTTAGAAAGAGGTGTCATAGGGTCCGAGAATGTTGAATTTTTGTGGGTCGAGTTAAGAAACTGCAAGGGTAAAAAAAAAGTCATTATGGGAATCATACATAGGCTTCCGAATAGTAGCCAAGATGTGGGGTTGAGATTATAAAGGGAGCTGGAAAAGGCATGTAATAAGGGTAATGTCACAATTGTAATGGGGGACTTCAATATGCAAGGGGATTTGGAAAATCACGTTGGTGTCAGATCACAAGAGAGGGAATTTGTTGAATGCCTATGAGATGGCTTTTTGGAGCAATTTATGCATGAACCTAGTTGGGGAAAGGCTATCT